>NW_021703779.1:51841674-52296422 GCF_005190385.1 Monodon monoceros | reverse complement strand
AAAAAGTAATGAAGTACCGACACATGCTACAATACATACGAACTCTGAAAATGTTATGTGAAAGAAACCTGAGAGAAATGGCAGCATAGTTGTGGGGTTTTTTTGGGTTTTTTTTCTTGGTTTTCTTTTTTTTTGCGGTACACGGGCCTCTCACTGTTGTGACCTCTCCCATTGTGGAACACAGGCTCCGGGCACACAGGCTCAGTGGCCATGGCTCATGGGCCCAGCCACTCCACAACATGTGGGATCCTCCCAGACTGGGGCACGAACCCGTGTCCCCTGCATCGGCAGGTGGGCTCTCAACCACTGCGCCAACAGGGAAGCCTGGCGGCATAGTTTATAATCACATTTATTTGCAATGTCCAGAATAGGAAAATCCATGGAGAAAGAAAGGAGATTAGTGGTTGCAAGGGGCTAGGGGAAACATGGGGAACAACTGCTTAATGGGTACGGAGCTTCCTTTTGTGGTGACAAAAATGTTCTGGAATGAGATAGTTGAAATGGCTTCCAAAAAATTTTGAATGTACTAAATTCCACTCAATTGTACACTTTAAAAATTGTTAAAATGGTAAATTGTCTATTATAGGTTTTCACTCAATTAAAAAAAATTACATGATACAAAAGGTATAAGATAAATAAAGGATCCACAGTATCTAGTTTACTGTAAATTGAAGAACAAACCAGAATTAAAAGCACTAGAGTCAGAAAATCAGCTTCACTGAGATAGGAGTGTGAAGTAGCAAACAGGCTGAAATATCTGATTCTAGTCTGTGAAATAACAAAATAATATTGGTTGAATTTATCATTGTGTTGAAAAAAATACATCAGAATAAACCTACCTAAGGAGGTAAAAGACCTAAACTCTGAAAATTATGACATTGATGAAAGAGATTGAAGACAATATAAACAGATGGAAAGACATTCTGTGTTCTTGGATTATAAGAATTAATATTGTTAAAATGTCCATTCTACCCAAAGCAATCTACAGATATAATGCTATGCCTATCAATTACCCATGATATTTTTCAAAGAATTAGACAAGTAATCCTAAACTTTATATGAAATCACAATAAAAGGTTGAATTGCCAAAGGAATCTTGGGAATAAAATAAAAGCTCAAGGTATCATGCTCCCTGATGAGACTATAATACAAAGCTATAGTAATCAAAATAGCATGGTACTGCCAGAAAAACAGATACATGGCTCAATGAAACAGAATAGAGTCCATAATTAAACCCATGTACCTATTGTCTTTAATCTATGACAAAAGAGGCAAGAATACACAATGTAGAAAAAGCAGTCTCTTCAATATGTGGTGTTGGGAAAACTGGACAGCTACATGAAACACAATGAAATTAGAACATTTTTCTCACACCACATGAAAAAATAAACTCAAAATAGATTAAGACCTATATGTAAGACTTGGAACCATAAAACTCCTAGGAGGGAACATAGGCTGAATGCTCTTTGACAAAAATCGTAGCAATATTTTTTTTGATCTGTCTCCTAAGGCAAAAGCAACAAAAGTAACAATGTACTAATGGAACCTACTTAAACTTAAAACCTTTTGCACAGAAAAGGAAACAATTGACAAAAGAAAAAGACACTCTTCTGAATGGGAGAGAATATTTGCAAATAACATGACCTATAAGAGGTTAATATGCAAAATATATAACAGCTCATAAAATTTACTATCAAAAACCAAACAACCTGATTAAAAATGGGCAGAAAGCCTGAAGTGGAAGAAGATATACTATATATATATATATATGCATAGTCAACAAGCACACAAAAAAATGCTCAATATCACTATATCTCTGAGAAATACAAATCAAAACTACACTGAGATATCCCCCCCATACCTGTCAAAATGGCTATTATCAAAAAATCTACAAACAACAAATGTTGGTGAAGATGTGGATAAAATGGAACCCTATTACACTGTTACTGGGCATGTAAATTGGTGCAGCCACTATGGAGAACAGTATGAAGGGTACTTAAAAACTAAAAATAGAACTACCATATTATCCAGCAGTATCATTACTGGGTATATATGCAGAAAAAACAAAAGCACTAACTCAAAAAGTTTCATGCTCCACAATATTCACAGCAGCATTATTTATAGTACCCAAGACATGGAAGCAACCCCCCTGCCCATCAATAGATAACTGAATTAATAAGGTATGGTATATATACAAGTAATGGAATGTTACTCAGACATAACAAAGAAAGAAATTCTGCCATTTGCAGCAACATGGATGGACCTATGAGATATTATTCTTAGTGAAATAAATCAGAGAAGAAAAATACTGCATGATATAACTTATATGTGAAATCTAAAATATAATACAAATGAATATATATACAAAACAGAAAATTTCCACTCCTGAGTATATATCCAAAAAATCCCCACTAATTTGAAAAAATGCATGCACCCCAATTTTCATAGCAGTATTGTTTACAACAGCCAAGATATGGTAGCAACCTAAGTGTCCATCAAGAAATGAATGGATAAACAAGTGGTATATATGTATATATATATATATATATATGTATATATATATATACACACATGCACAATGGAATATTAACCATAAAAACATGGAAATTCTGCCATTTACAACAATGTTGATGGACCAAGAGGATATTATGCTACTAAGTTAGAGAGAAATACTCTATCTTACCACTTACATACAGAATATAAAAATAAAACGTATGAATGTATATAGCAAAACAAAACAGACTGACACATATAAAGAACAAGCTAATGGTTACCAGCAGGGAGATGGAAGGGTATGGAGCAATATAGAAGTAGGGAATTAAGACATACAAGCTGGGACTTCCCTGGTGGTCTAATTGTTAAGACTCCATGGTCCCAATGCAGGGGGCATGGGTTTGATCCTTGGTCCAGGAAATAAGATCCCACATGCCACAAGCATGGCTGAAAAAAAAAAAGAGATATAGAGAGAGATACCAGCTACTATGTATAAAATAAATAAGCATCAAGGATATATTGTAAAGTTCAGGGAAATATAGCCATTATTTTGTAATAACTTTAAATAGGGTATAATCTATAAAAATGTTGTATCACTTTGTTGTACACCTGAAACAAATATAATATTGAAAATCAATTATATTAAAAAAAAGGAAAAGTAAAAACTGAAAAATTAGCAGAAGTGGCTACATTAGTATCAGATATACTAGATTTCAAAGGAAAGAAAATAACCAGAGACCAAAAGGGAGATGATATAAAGATAAAGGGGTCAATCCACCAAGAAGACAAAATAATCATATATGTGTATGTTCTCATCAATAGAATATTTTGTCACTGAAAAATAAGTGACAAAAATTTACAAAACATAAGGAAAAATGAACAATCTACAATTACAGTGGATAATTCAACACTGCTAAACTAACTTAACACTTGATAGAAAGACATAGAAAACAAGGAAGACTATAGAAGAACTCAACAACATCATCAGACAATGCAATTTTACTATTTGTTTAGCATTCAAACTCCAGCAGAATATAGATTCTTTGCAAATATCCAGGAAACTAGATCATCAATATGGTCTATATCACGTACGCTTGAGCAAATTCCAAAATTTTAAATGAACTGAAATATACAAAGTGTATCCTCCAAAGGCTATGGCATCAAATTGGAAGTTAAATACCGAAAAATAATAGGAATATCAACTTACACTTAAACACTAAACAACACACTTCTAAATAATGCATGGGTCAATCATTAAATCACAAGGGAACTAAAAAATGTACTGAACTAAATAAAAATGAAAATACAACATACCAAAATTTGTGTGACACAGTTAAAGCAGTGATAAGAGATATATTTAGAGTACTAAATATATGCATAAGAAAAGAGAAACAATTTCAAACCAATAATGTGAATTTCCACCTCAAGAAACTAGAAAAAAATACCATACAAAACAAGTATGAAGAAGGAAAAAAAGATAAGAACAGAAAATTAATGAAATTTTAAAAGGAATGAATCAATAAAAGAAAAAACTGTTTCTTTGAAAAAAATCAATAAAATAGACAAATCTCTAGCAAGATTGACAAAAATTAAAACAAATAACAACTATCAGGAAAGAAAAGCAGTTATCACTACACATATTACAGACAATAGGGAAATAAAATTATAAGAAACTATGCAGATAAATTTAACAACTTATGTGTAATGGTACAATTTGTAGAAAAAATACAAACTACCACTAGCCATCTAATATGAAATACATAATTTTAATATCCCGTAACTATATGGAACTTGACTTTGTAATTTAAAAACTCTCTAAAAAGAAATTTTCACATCCATATGGTTTCAGAGAATTCTACCAAATATATAAAAATTAATTAAGATAAATTCTAAGCCATCTCCTTCAGAAAAAAAGGAAGAAAGAATACTTCCCATTCTATTTTTGAAGCTAGTAATGTCTAATAACAAAAATGGGCAAAGAAAATATTTTAAAAGATTATTACACACAAATATCCCGTATGAAATTAGACACAAAATACATTGGAAACTAAACTGCACAAATATATAAAAACAATTATACACCAGGACAAAATGTGGTCTATTCCAGGAGTACAAATATTTTTAAAGTAATCAATGTAATAAACCATATTAACAGAGCAAACCCTAAATATCACATAATCATATCAATCAATGTAGATAAATCATCTGACAAATGTCAACTGAGTTTTAGGATAAACTCACAGAAAAATAGGAATAGAGATGAACTATTGATAAGTTGATAGACAGCACATACAAAAAACCTACACTAGTATTATACTTAATAGGGAAATGCTAAATGCTTAGTGCTGGAAGTTCTAGCTACTATAATAAAATAACTAAAGTAAACAATGTAATACAGATCAATAAAAAAAGAAAACCATCACAATTCATAGATAACAAAATTGTCTACACAGAAGATCCAAAAGTGTCTATGAGGAAAAATGTCTCCTTGAGCAAATAAATGAATTCAAAAGATTGCAGAATAAAGATAATAAAGAAAAATTTTATTTCTATATGCTAATAATGGGGAGTGATACTAAACATACAATGCAATTTATGATTATTCAATAGAATGAAATACTTAGGTATAAATCTAACAAAACGTGCAGGACTTGTATGCTAAAAGCGAAAACATGGTGATGAGAAAAATCAAACAATATCTACATAAATTGCAAGACACAGTGTTTATGGATTGAAAGATCAACATAATAAAAATATGAATACAGATTTAATGCAATTCCTATCAAAATCCCAGCAAGAGCTTTGTAGTTATAGACAACATTATTTTCAAAGTTATTAGAAAGGCCAGGTAAATGAAATAGGTAAACTAATTTTTGAAAACAGAGAAAAAATTACAAGATATTTTTCCTTAATATTAATTTACTGTGAGTGATGTCACTATAAAAGGGTAGTGATACACTCTTTGTCTCTCCCCTTCAGTCTACAACCAATAAAACATCCATAACTCAACAAAGTTGTCTCTGCCCAACACATCAGGACATCGGAGAATTCCACACAGCTGTACATCTAAAGGTTTGTGAACTAGAACACATAGAGGAGGCAGAACCAGAGGAAGAGCAAAATGGGTGTCTGTGATCCCAGACCCCTGGACATGGTGGCTGAGTCTGAAGCCCCAGGAAACCCAGTACCATCTGGAGAGAGAGCACACATGACTCTAACCTCACAGCCAGAGCAGTGCCAACAGCCACAGGGAATCAGTCAGCAGCAACAGGGCCTGCAAGTCCATCCCTCCAGTCACAAAAGTGCCCACAATACTGCCTAGCCTTGTCTTCAGGAGTAGCACCCACAAATTTGACAACCCCAAACACAGCAGACGTACCCACAAACCCAGATCCCACCCACCCTTCCCCTCCCCTCATGGCAGCAGAACCTATGACTCAGGAGGCTCCAAATGTTTTGAAGGTGCCCATCATCCCAGTGCCCCCAGCAGTGATATCAGCAAAACCAGCAGTAGCAAAGCACCAACAGTGCTGAATTCACAAGCACTGACAATGAGGGCACCACCAGGCAACATTTCTGACAGAGTTGGGGGAGGGTGGAAAGTGCCAATTTGCAAATATAACCAAAAGCAGCTCAGGTAAGAGAAACCAAAAACTTGTGTTATAGTGCAACATACCAGAAAACAAACAAAAAGACCTCTAATTTCTAACCTGTTGAATCATTACCATCAAGTCAAAAAAAAAAAAAAAAACCTTTACCTAAAGAGAAAATGTGCTAACTACTTCCAATGACCTGACATAGGAACACATCATCAAGCGCTATTGAGAAACACAGTATAACAAAAAGACATGACGATTCTCCAGTTACTTTATTGTGATCTAACTGATAGAGAATTCAAAATAACTGTCATGAAGAAGTTCAGTGAACTTCAATATTCTGAAAGGCAGTTCAATGAGATCAGGAATAAAATTAATGAACAAAAGGAACACTTTAACAAAGATATTAAAACTCTTAAAAAAAAAGAAACAAATTCTGGAGCTGACAAACTCAAAAAATGAAGAATGCATTAGAAAAAAATGGAAATAGAGCAAACCAAATTGAAAAGAAAATTAACAAACTCAAAGATAGAAATCTAGAACAGGTAGAAGAGGACAGAGAATTTAGACATGAAAATATAAAGAAATTCTACAAGAAATATCTCCCTCTATTAGGAAGATTAACATTACAATAATGGGCAGCCCAGAAGTAGAAGAGAGGCAGAAGGGAACAGAGAGTGTAATTTAAAAAATATTTGTTGAGAACTTCTCAAACCTGAAGAAGAAACTGGATATAAAATTCCATGAAGCTAAGATGACACCATATTACCTTAACAAAAAAGACCCTTTTCCAAGACACATGTTGAAACTGTCAAATTCAGTGGCAAAGAAAAATTTTAAAGGCAGCCAGGGGAAAAAATGATAACGTACAAAAGAGCCCCACTAGGTTATGAGAAGGTTTCTCAGCAGAAACTCTACAGGCCTGGAAAAGTGGAAGGGCATACTCAAAATATTAAAAGATAAAAACTCAGCCAAGAGTACCTATCCAGCAAAGTTATCCCTCAGATATGGAGAAATGAGGCTTTCCAAAGACAAACAAAAGCTGAGGGAATTCATTGACACAAAACCTTCCTTACAAGAAATGTTGAAAGGAGCTCTTCTATCTGAAATGAAAAGGAAGAAGTACACAAAACCCTGTATAAAGTTATAAATGGACAGAGAAAATCAGAAAACTCTATATCAGAATAGGTTATTAAATACTTAATAATATCACAAAGGTTAAAGGGAAAGAAGTTGTAAAAATAACTCGAGCTCCTTCAGTTTTTGAACAAATTCACAATATCAAAAAGGACAATTTGAGACACCAAAAGCATAAAAGTGGAAGAGGAAAAGGACAGAACCCATATAGGAAAATGAAGTTAAGATACTGTCAGCAAAAAAAGGGCAATTTTGTCTACGAGACATTTTATAGAAACAAAACATAAAGCTAAAGCAGGGACAAAAAAACATAAAAAAAGAGGAAATGTGAAAAACACCACAAAGAGGAAATGAGAAAAACACCACAAAACTACTAAACTAAAATGGCAGACAAAACACAAGGAAAAGAAACAATGGAGAAACAAGAAAACAATAGTTAAAATGGCAGTACTGAGTCCTTATTTATCAATAAGCACCTTAAATGTAAATGGTTTAAATTAACCAATCAAAAAACACAGAGTGGCTAGACCCAACTATACTTTGCCTCCAGGAGGCACATCTCAGTTCTAAAAACAAACAAAGACTCAAAGTGAAGGGATGAAAGCTGATACTCACAGCAAACGGCAATCAAAAGGAAGTGGGTATAGCCATACTCATATCAGACAATACAGATTTCCAGCCCAAAAAAGGTAACAAGAAATAAAGTGGACATTATATAACAATAAAGAGGACAATTCACCAAGAAGACATAAGAGTTATTAATATATATGAACCTCACATAAGAACATCAAAGTATAAAGAGCAATTATTAACAGACCCAAAGGGAGAAACTGACTGCCACACAATAACAGTAGAGGACATTAACACTACACTTACATCAATAGATACAACATCTAGACAGAAAGTAAACAAGGAAACAGTGGCCTTAAAGGAAACATTAGACTAGAGGGACTAGACGGATTTGTACAGAACATTCCACCCAATGCAATAGAATAATATTCTCCTCAAGTGAAAATGGAACATTCTCAAGTGTAGGCCATATGTTGGGACACGAAAAACAAGATTAACATCATATTAAGCAGCTTTTCTGATCACAATGGTATGATACTAGAAAACAACTAAAAGAAGAAAGCTGGAAAAATCACAAATATGTAGAGACTGAACAACATGTTACTGAATAATATTGAGCCAACAAGGAAATCAAAGAAGAAATTAAATACTACTCAAAAAAAAAAAAAAAGAAAATACAGTGTACCAAAATCTATGGGATGCAGCAAAAACAGTACTAAGGAAAGTTGCAAACCTACAACCAGAAACAAGAAAAATCCCAAATAAACAATCTCACTTTACACCTAAAGTAAGTAGAAAAAGAAGAAAAAATGAAGCCCAAAGTCAGTAGAATGAAGGAAATAATAAAGATCAGAATCGAAATAAATGAAATAGAGGTGAAAAAGACCCATACTTTAAATCTACAAGACATTATTGAGAGAAATTGAAGAAGGTACAAAGAAAGAAAGATCCCATGCTTGAGGATTGGAAGACTTAACATTGTCAAGATGTCTGCATTACCCAAAGTAATCTACAGATTCAGTGCAATCCCTATCAAAATCCCACTGATATTTTTCACAGAAATAGAACAAAAAGTCTTAAAACTTAGGCAGAATCACAAAAGACTCTGAATAGGCAAAGCAAAGCAAAGCAATCTTCAGAAAAAAAGAACAAAGCTGGAGGTATCACACTCTCTGATTTCAAATGATATTACACAACTATAGCAATCAAAACTGCATGGTATTGGCAGAACAACAGACACAGAGATCAATGGAACAGAATTGAGAGGATAGAAATAAAACCACCCATATATGGACAATGCATTTATGCCTAAGGAGCAAAAAACATACAATAGAGAAAGGATAGTCTCTTAAATACTGGTGTTGGGAAAATTGGACTGCCACATGCAGAAGTGTGAAACTAGGTAATTATCTCACACCACACACAAAAATCAAGTAAGAATCAACTCAAAATGGGTTAAACATTTCAATGTAAAACCTGACACTATAAAACTAGAAGAAAACATAGGCAGTATGCTCTTTGCCTTCAGATTTAGCAATATATTTCTAGATATGTTTCCACAGTCAGGGGAAACAAAAGCAAAAATAAACAAATCAGACTCCATCAACCTGAACAGCTTCTGCCCAGCAGAGGCAACCATCAACGAAATGTAAAGATAGCTATAGAATGGGAGAAGATATTTGAAAATCATATATCTCATAACGGTGTGATCTCCAAAATCTATGAAGTCATACAACTCAACAACAACAAACAAACCTCAATTAAAATATGAACAGAGAGTGAGACCTTCAAAATGGTGGAGGAGTAAGACATAGAGATCACCTTCCTCCCCAGAAATACATCAAAACTACATCTGCATGCGTAACAACTACTACAGAACACCTACTGAATGCTGGCAGAAGACCTCAGACTTCCCAAAAGACAAGAAAATCCCCACATACCTGGGTAGGGCAAAAGAAAAAAGAAAAAACAGAGACAAAAGAGTAGGAATGGGACCTGCATCTCTGGGAGGGAACCGTGAAAAAGGAAAAGTTTCCACACACTAAGAAGCCCCTTCACCGGCAGAGACAGGGGTTGGCAGGGGAAAAGCTTTGGAGCCATGGAGGAGAGTGCAGTAACAGGGGTGCAGAGGGCAAAGTGGAGAGATTCCCGCACAGAGGATCAGTGCTGACCAGACACTTACCAACCTGAAAGGCTTGTCTGCTCACCTACTGGGGCAGGAGGGGCCTGGGAGCTGAGGCTCGGGGTTCAGAGGTCAGATCCCAGGGAGAGGATTGTGGGTAGCTGCATGAAGACAGTCTGAAGGGACTAGTGTGACACAGCTAGCCAGGAGAGAGTCCAGGAAAATGTCTGGACCTGCTGAAGAGGAAAGAGATCATTGTTTTGGGGTGCTTGAGGAGAGGGGATTCCATGTCCGTGTGCCCACAGAAGGCAGAGCACCACCTAAGCAAGCTCCAGAGACAGGCACAAGCCACAACTAACAGCTCAGACCCCAGAGATGGGCATGAAAAGCTAACGCTGCTGTTGCTGCCACCAAGAATCCTGTGTTCAAAAGCAGATCACTATCCATACACCCTCCTTGGAAGCCTGTGCAGCCCACCACTGCCAGGGTCCTGTGATCCAGGGGCAAATTCCCCAGGAGAACACACGGCATGCCTCAGGCTGTTGCAACATCATGCTGGCCTCTGCTGCTACAGGCTTGCCACGAATTCCAATTATGACTATAGTACCCCTCACTTCCCCCCAGCCTGAGCAAGCAAGAGTGCCATATTCAGTCGTGGCTTTAACCCCCTCCTGTCTGGGCAGGTAACAGATTGCTGAAGGAGACATACATGCAGAGGTGTGGCCAAAACCAAAGCTGAACCCCAGGAGCTGTGCAAAGAAAGAAGACAAAGGGAAATTTCTCCCTGCAGCCTTAGGAGCAGTGGATTAAACCCCACAATCAACTTCATGTACCCTGCATATGTACCCTGCATACAACTAATAATCCCGAAATTGAGGTGGTGGACTATGGGAGCAACTGTAGACTTAGGGTTTGTTGTCTGCAACTGATTTGTTTCTGATTTTTATGTTCATTTAGTTTAGAATTTAGCACTTGCTATCACTGGTGGATTTGTTTATTGGTTTGGTTGCTCTCTTCTTTTTTATTACTATTTTTTTATTTTAATATTTTTTTCATGTTTTCTTTTTTTCTGCCTTTTCTTCTGAGCCATGTAGCTGACAGGGACTTGGTGCTCCAACCTGGTTCAGGCCTGAGTCTCTGAAGTGAGTGAGCTGAGTTCATGACGTTGGAACACTAAAGACTTCCTGGCCCCACAAAGTACCAATCAGCAAGAGCTGTCCCACACATCTCCCCTCAATGCTAAGACCCAGTTTCACCCAACAGCCAGCAAGCTCTACTGCCGGACACCCCATGTCAAACAAATAGCAAGAGAGGAACACAACCCCACCCATTAGCAGAGAAGCTGCCTAGAATCATACTAAGTTCACAGACACCCCAAAGCACTGCCGGACTTGGCCCTGCCCACCAGAATGATATGATCCAGCCCCACCCACTAACACAAAGGCACTAGTCCTCTCCACCATGAATCCTACACGAGCCACCGAACCAACATTACCCACTGGGGGTAGACACCCAAAACAATGGGAAGTGCGAATATGTAGCCTGTGAAAAGGAGAACCCAAACAAAATAAGTTAAAAAAAATTATAAGACAAAGAAATATGCAGTAGATGAAGAAGCAAGGTAAAAACCCACCAGAGCAAACAAATGAAGAGGAAACAGGCAGTCTACCTGAAAAAGAATTCGGAGTAATGTTAGTAAAGATGATACAAAACCTTGGGAAAAGAACGGAGAAAATACAAGAAATGTTTAACAAGGACCTAGAAGAAGTAAAGAGCAAACAAATGGTAAATAACACAATAAAGGAAAATTAAAATTCTCTAGAAGGAATCAATGGTGGAATAACTGAGAGAGAAGAACTGATAAGTGACTTGGAAGATAAAATACTGGAAATAACTACAGGAGGGCAGAATAAAGAAAAAAGAATAAAAAGAACTGAAGACAGTCTCAGAGACCTGTGGGGCAATATTAAATGCAACAACATTTCAATAATATGGGTCCCAGAATAAGAAAGGGTCTGATAAAATATTTGAAGAGATTACAGGAGAAAATTTCCCTAACATGGGAAAGGAAATAAACTGGTCGAGGAAGCACAGAGAATCCCATAAAGGATAAATCCAAGGAGAAACATGCCAGGACACATATTAATCAAACTATCAAAAATTAAATATGAAGAAAAATTATTAAAAGCAGCAAGAGAAAAGCAACAAATAACATACAAGGGAATCTCCATAAGGTTAACAGCTGATCTTTCAGCAGAAACTCTGCAAGCCAGAAGGGACTGGCAGGACATATTTAAAGTGATGAAAGGGGAAAACCTACAACCAAGATTACTCTACACAGCAAGGATCTCATTCAGATTTGACAGACAAATTAAAACCTTTACAGATAAGAAAAGTTAAGAGAATTCAGCACCACTGAACCAGCTTTACAACAAATGCTAAAGGAACTTCTCTAGGCAGGAAACACAAGAGAAGGTAAACACCTAAAATAATAAACCTAAAACAATTAATAAAATGGTAATAGGAACACATATATGTATAACAAGCTTAAATGTAAATGGATTAAAGGCTCCAACAAAAAGACACAGACTGCCTGAATGGAAACAAAAACAAGACCCGTATATGTGCTGTCTAAAAGAGACCCACTTCAGACCTAGGGACACATACAGACTGAAAGTAGGGGATGGAAAAAGATATTCCATGCAAATGGAAATCAAAAGAAAGCTGGAGCAGCAATTCTCATTTAAGACAAAATAGACTATAAAATAAAGACTATTACAAGAGACAAAGAAGGACACTACATAATGATCAAGGGATCAATCCAAGAAGAAGGTATAACAATTGTAAATATACATGCATCCCATATAGGAGCACCTCAATACCTAAGGCAAATGCTAACAGCCATGAAAGGGGAAAATGACAGGAACACAAAATATAGTGGGGAACTTTAACACCCCACTTTCACCAATGGACAGATCATCCAAAATGAAAATAAGTAAGGAAACACAAGCTTGAAATGACACATTAAACAAGATGGACTTAATTGATATTTATAGGACATTCCATTCAAAAAAATCAGAATACACTTTCTTCTCAAGTGCTCATGGAACATTCCCCAGGATAGATCATATCTTGGGATACAAATCAAGCCTTGGTAAATTTAAGAAAATTGAAATCATATCAAGTATCTTTTCTGACAACAACACTATGAGACAAGATATCAATTACAGGAAAAAACATATAAAAATACAAACACATGGAGGCTAACCAGTATGCCACGACATAACCAAGAGATCACTGAAGAAAGCAAAGAAGAAATCAAAAAAATCCCTAGAAACAAATGACAGTAAAAACATGACAACCCCAAACCTATGGGATTCAGCAATAACAGTTCTAACAGAGAAGTTTAGAGCAATAGAATCCTACCTCAAGAAACAAGAAAAATTTCAAATAAGCAACCTAAACTTACCCCTGAAACATTTAGAGATAGAAGAACAAAAAACCCCGAAGGTTAGCAGAAGGAAAGAAATAATAAAAATCAAATTAGAAATAAATGAAAAAATCTGAAGTAAACAATATTAAATATCAATAAAACTAATAGCTGGCTCTTTGAGAAGATAAACAAAATTGACAAAGAATTAGCCAGACTCAACAAGAAAAAAAGGAAAAGACTCAAATCAACAGAATTAGCAATGGAAAAGGAGAAGTAATAACTGACACTGCAGAAATACAAAGGA
The DNA here is from genome assembly GCF_005190385.1 of Monodon monoceros. Taxonomy (NCBI): domain Eukaryota; kingdom Metazoa; phylum Chordata; class Mammalia; order Artiodactyla; family Monodontidae; genus Monodon; species Monodon monoceros. Next base: position 52,282,767 of record NW_021703779.1, on the reverse strand, counting down.
TCATGAGAGATTACTACAAGTAACTCTATGCCAATGAAATGGACAACCTGGAAGGAATGGACAAATTCTTAGAAAAGCACAACCTTCTGAGACTGAACCAGGAAGAAATAGAAAATATAAACAGACCAATCACAAGCACTGAAATGGAAAATGTGATTAAAAATTTTCCAGCAAATAAAGCCCAGGACCAGATGGCTTCACAGGTGAATTCTATCAAACATTTAGAGATTATCTAACACCTATCTTTCTCAAACTCTTCCAAAATATACCACAGGGAGGAACACTCCCAAACTCAATCTAGAAGACCACCATCACCCTGACACCAAAACCAGAAAAGATGTCACGAATAAAGAAAACTACAGGCCAATATCACTGATGCACATAGATGCAAAAAACTTCAACAAAATACTAGCAAACAGAATCCAGAAGCACATTAAAAGGATCATACACTATCATCAAGTGAGGTTTATTCCAAGAATGCAACGATTCTTCAATATACACAAATCAATCAATGTGATACACCATATTAACAGATTGAAGGAGAAAAACCATATGATCTTCTCAACAGATGCAGAAAAATCTTTTGAAAAAATTCAACACCCATTTATGATTAAAAACTCTCCAGAAAGTAGGCATAGAGGGAACCTACCTCAACTTAATAAAGATCATATATAACAACACACAGCCAACCTTGTTCTCAATGCTGAACAATGAAAACCATTTCCTCTAAGATCAGGAACAAGGCAAGGTTGCCCACTCTCACCACTATTATTCAACATAATTTTGGAAGTTTTAGCTACAGTGATCAGAGAAGAAAAGGAAATAAAAGGAATTTAAATAGGAAAAGAAGATTTAACACTGTCACTGTTTGCAGATGATGTGATATTCTATATAGAGAATCCTAAAGATGCTACCAGAAAACTATTATGGATAATCAATGAATTTGGTAAAGTAGCAGCATTAATTAATGAACAGAAATCTCTTGCATTTCTATACACTAACAATGAAAAAATCTGAAAGAGAAATTCAGGAAACACTCCCATTTACCATTGCAGCAAAAAAAATAAAATACCTAGGAATGAACCTACCTAAGGAGACAAAAGACCTCTGTGCAGGAAACTAAAAGACACTGTTGAAAGAAATTAAAGACAACACAATAAGATGGAGAGGTATACCATGTCCTTTGATTAGAATAATCAACATTGTGAAAATGACTACATGACCAAAAGCAATCTACAAATTCAATGCAATCCCTATCAAACTACCAATGGCATTTTTCACAGAACTAGAACAAAAAATTTCACAGTTTGTATGGAAACACAAAAGACCCCAAAAAGCGAATGCAATCTTGAGAAAGAAATACAGAGCTGGAAGAATCAGGCTCTCTGGCTTCAAACTATACTACAAAGCTACAGTAATCAAGAGAGTATGGTACTGGTACACAAATAGAAATATAGATCTATTGAGCAGGGTAGAAATCTCAGAGAGAAACCCATGCACATATGGTCACCTTGTTTTTGATAAAGGAGGCAAGAATATACAACGGAGAAAAGACAGTCTCTTCAATAAGTGGTCCTGGGAAAACTGGACAGCTATATGTAAAAGAATGAAATTAGAAAACTTCCTAACACCATACACAAAAATAAACTCAAAATGGATTAAAGACCTAAAGGTAAGGCCAGACACTATAAACCTCTTAGTGGAAGACATAAGAAGAACACTCTTTGACATAAATCATAGCAAGATCGTTTTGAGCCATCTCCTACAGAAATGGAAAGAAAAACAAAAATAAACAAATGGGACCTAATGAAACTTAAAAGCTTTTGCACAGCAAAGGAAACCACAAACAAGATGAAGAAGCAACCCTCAGAATGGTAGAATATATCTGCAAACAAAGCAACTGACAAAGGATTAATCTCCAAAATATGCAAGCAGCTCATGCAGCTCAATATCTAAAAACCAAACAACCCAATCCAAAAATCTTCAGAAGACCTAAGTAGACACTTCTCCAAAGAAGATATACAGATTGCCAACAAACACATGGAATGATGCTCTAATTTACCATCACTAATCCCTAATCCTTAGATAAATGCAAATCAAAACAACAATTAGTTATCACTTCACACCAGTCAAAATGGCCATCATCAAGAAATCTAGAAACAATAAATGCTGGAGAGGGTGTGGAGAAAAGGGAACCCTCTTGCAGTGTTGGTGGGAATATAAATTGATACAGACACTATGGAGAACAGTATGGAGTTTCCTTAAAAAGCTAAAAATAGAACTACCATATATGACCCATCAATTCCACTACTGGGCATATACCCTGAGAGACCCATAATTCAAAAAGGGTCATGTACCACAATATTCATTGCAGCACTATTTACAATAGCCAGGACATGGAAGCAACCTAAGTGTCCATTGACAAATGACTGGATAAAGAAGATGTGGCACATATATAGAATGGAATATTATTAAGCCATAAAGAGAAGCGAAATTGAGTTATTTGTAGTGAGGTGGATGGATCTAGAGTCTGTCATACAGAGTGAAGTAAGTCAGAAAGAGAAAAACAAATACCGTATGTTAACACATATATTTGGAATTTAAAGAAAAAGTGGTTTTGGTGAACCTATGGGCAGGACAGTAATAAAGACGCAGACATAGAGAATTGTCTTGAGGATACGAGGATGGTGAAGTGTAAGCTGAGATGAAATGAGAAAGCAGCATTGATATATGTACACTACCAAATGTAAAATAGATAGCTAGTGGGAAGCAGTGGCATAGCACAGGAAGATCAGCTGGGTGTTTTGTGACCACCTAGAGGGGTGGGATAGGGAGGATGGGAGAAAGATGCAAGAAGGAGGGGATATAGGGATATATGTATACATATAGCTGCTTCACTTTCACTTTGTTATACAGCAGAAACTAGCACAACGTTGTAAAGCAATTATACTCCAAAAAAGATGTTTAAAAAAAAGAGAGAGAGGAAGAAAGAAAGGAAGGAGGAAGGAAGGAAGGAAGAAGGAAAGAAAGAAGGACATCCCTGGTGGCGCAGAAGTTAAGAATCCACCTGCCGGGCTTCCCTGGTGGTGCAGTGGTTGAGAGTCCACCTGCCGATGCAGCGGACATGCATTCGTGCCCAGGTCCGGGAAGATCCCACATGCCGTGGAGTGGCTGCGCCCATGAGCCATGGCCACTGAGCCTGTGTGTCCGGAGCCTGTGCTCCACAACAGGAGTGCCAATGCAGGGGACACGGGTTCGATCTCTGGTCTGGGAAGATCCCACATGCCACGGAGCAACAAAACCCGTGCACCACAACTACTGAGCCTGCGCTCTAGAGTGCATGAGCCACAAGTGCTGAGCCCGCGTGCTGCAAGTACTGAACCCCATACACCTAGCACCTGTGCTCTGCAACAAGAAAATCCAGTGCAATGAGAACCCTGATCACTGCAACAAAGAGTAGCCCCCGCTCGGCCCAACTAGAGAAAGCCTGCAGGCAGCAATGAAGACCCAACACAGCCCAAATCAATCAATCAATCAATATATGAACAAAACAGTTGTGTAGACATTTACTCAAAGAAGACATACATATGGCCAAACAGGCACTTGAAAATTTCAACATCACTAATTATTAAGGAAATGCAAATCAAAACCAATGAGTTATCACCTCATGCTGTGTGAACGGCTGTTATCAAAAAGGGAAGAAACAACAAGCATTGGAGAAGTTGTGGAGCAAAGGTAACCCTCATACACTTTTGATGGAAATGAAAATTGTTTCAGCAATTATGAAAAACAGTGTAGAGAATCCAAGCAAATGTAACCCTCAACTACTGTTGATGGAAATGTAAATTGGTTCAGCGATTATGAAAAACAGTGTGGAGAATCCTGAAAAATTTAAGAGTAGAAGTACCATATGGTCCAGGTATTCCACTTCTCTTTATTTATCCAAAGAATACAAGAACACTAGTTCAATATGATATATACACGCCTGTGTTCATCACATTATTTTTAATAGTCAAGATATGGAAACAACTTAAGTGTTCATCCATAGGTGAATGTATAAAGAAGATATGGTATATATTTATAATGGAATACTACTCAGTCATTAAAGATGAAGTCTTGCCATTTGTGAAGACATGGATGGACTTTGAGGTTATTATGCTAAGTGAAATAAGTCAGATGGAGAAAGACAAATACCATATGATTTCACAAATGTGGAATTTAAAAACTCTAAAAGTAAAACATAATAAATGAACAAACCAAACAAAAAGAAACATACAGAGAACAAATTGGCTGCCAGAGAGTAATGGATAGAAAAGGTCAAAATGGGTAAAGGGGGTCAACAGTATGGTGACAGATTAAAACTAACCCTTTGGTGGTAAGCACACTATATGCACACAGAAGTTGAAATATAATGTTGTACACATAAAACATATAATATTATAAACCAATGTTAATGCAGTTTAAAAAAGTTTACTACATTGCAACAATAATCAAGACTGTGGTATTGTTGGAGGGATATATGCATAAATCAATGGATTAGAAGAGAGACCTCAGAAAAAGACCCCAAAAATATGCCCAATTGATTAGCTTATAAATGTTTTCATTTCAGGATATATTTAATTTATATAAAAGTTGCAAATATAGTAGAGACAGTTCCCATAACCTCCACATCAATTTTCCATATTATTACAGCACATTTGTTACACTTAATGAACTAAAATTGATACAGTGTTATTAAGTGAAATAGACACTTTACTCAGATTTCCTCAGTTTTTCCCCAATATCATTTTTCTCTTCCAAGATCCTACACTGAATATCACATTACTTCTAGTTATCATGTCTCCTTAGGCTCCTCTTTGTTTTGACAGTTTCTCGGACTTATAATGTTTCTGGTGACTTTAATAGTTTCAAGGAGTATTAGTCAGGCATATTGTAGGATGTTGCAGAATAACTCTCTATGTGTCTAATGATTTTTTTTCTTATGACTAGAGTGGGATAATATGTTTTGGTGAGGAAGACCAAAGAAGTTGAATTCCATTTTCATTACATCACATCAAAGGTACATACTATTAACATGGTGTCACTGTTGATATTGACCTTTATTACAAAGCTAATTAGTGTTTCTCAGATTTCTCCACAATGTATTTCCTCTTTTTTCTCCTGTTCCATACTCCACTCTTTGGATGAAAGTTATTATGTGCAGCCCATACTCCTCCTCCTTGATGTGCCTGAAAGTAATGGATTGCTCAAAACTTTGATGGCAGTATGTCAAAGGGGCACAGGAGCCAATTGAAAAAGCTCTGAATGGCCAAAGCTGGAACAATTTGAACAAAAAAATGAATAATGCAGTATTGGACTATTACACAAAACATGAAATAGTTATCCATGAATCCAAACTGATATTAATAACTGACTAAAAACAAATGAAGGAGATGAATCTCCCTTAAAAAAGAATTCCAAATAATTTATGTACTACTTAACCCTCAGGAAGTGGGAGTATAACTCTCTACTCTGTAAGTGAAGGCTATATATAGTGATTTTTCTTCCTAAAGAAAAACAGTAACTTCACAGTGGACAGACCTGACAAACACTATTCATCCCAAATGATCAAAGTCAACATCAATAATGGTAAGTCATGTTGATAGTATGTACCCTTGATATTATTTAATAAGTATTCTGTTTTCTTTCTCCAAACAAATGCACTCCCTCGGTCTATTTATGACAAAATCATCAGGTAAATCACAACTGAGAGAAATTCTACGAAAGGCCCAACCAGTACTCCTGAAAACTGCCAAGTTTATCAAAAACAGGGAAAGTCTGAAAACTGTCACAGCCAAGAGGAGCTTAAGGAGACATGACTGCTAAATGTAATGTGGTATTCTAGATGGGATCCTCGAAGAGAGAAGATATTAGGGAAAAAGTGAGGAAATCTGAAGAAAGTATAGAGTTTAGTTAATAATAATATATCAGCATTGGTTCATTAAGTGGGGCAAATGTATCATATGAATGTAAGATGCTAATAATACAGAAAACTGGGTGCAAGGTATACAGGGACACTTTGTACCATCTTTGTAATACTTCTGTAAATCTAAAACTGTTCTAAAATTTAAAGTTTATATAAAAATTGTAAAAAATGAATTATTGGTAAAAACAAATGAAATAAATAACTAAACCATTCCAAGTTAACCATTGTTATCATTTTGGGATATTTCCTTTCATTTTCTTCTTATAGGTTTTCCACCTACAGATATAAACATAATGTTTTATAAAAATGGAATCAAACTGTATGCAAGGTCCTGTATAAACTGAAAAATTTACACAGAAGAAGATAATATAAATAATACATATTATTTGGGTCCTTATTTAGCATTATAATTATCAAGAACAAATGCCTATCATTAAACACATTCTTATTATTTAAATAAATTAAAGATAAAAATATTCCAAAGACCATATATATCAGTTATCACCTGATACAATAATTGGAACAGAATAGACAGTCAAAAAATGTTAAGTAAATTAAATGGAATCTTCTATCTTCCCAGAAGCTCACATTGTTTCCTGGACCATATAAGACATGCTATTTACTTAAAAATAGATTTAAAGACAACTTTGAAAGATACTTTAACATTAACTTGGAAACCAAACCCAGTGTTTTTTTTTTGAGTTTTAGTATTTATACTTGCTTAAATCTGGTAAATATAAGTGTCATAATCTGTTTTGAGTAAAGTTTGAAAAATAAAGACGTGTAAAGAAGTAAAAAAATCACAATTACCCCACTCAGTCATTTCTTAATATTCTGGCACACTTCTTTGCTAACTTTTTCTAAATATTTTTTAAAGAAAAGTTTATTTTAAGGATAAAAAAAAATCCAATAACTTCCTTGTTTATTATGTCATCAGAGCACTTTCATTTTCATTGTTTTTTTTTTGGATAATAGGGTCCTTGCAGAGGGAGAAGACAATGCTAAGGTTTGAGAAATTGAGTCAGTGGAGGGGGTGGGAAAGGGTGGGGATGGCAGGAGAGAGGGGTTTGGAGCAGAGTGACCATCCCTGTTTTGCCTAGGACTGAGAGAATTCCTGGAATGCAAGCCTAAAACCAGGAAAGCCTAAACAAACTGGTGAAGCTGGTCATCCTAGCAGGGAAAGGGGATTCTTACATTAGATTTTATATTTTCTGGGCCTTCCATAAGTGTCACAGAAGATATTCTATAGATTCAAATATACTACCATAAACGGAAAGCTGACTCGTTTATGATTACTCACCTGATTATCCAGGCAGTGGTCTCATCAAGGAAGCTTGGGGTCATGGTCCACCACAGAACTGCCTTTCTAAGTTGGAGTAGAAGTCATCACCATTTTTAGATCCTCCAAAACTGCATCATTCCAGCTATTGGATATTCTTCATCTGTATGAAGAGTTCTCACTAAGAAAAAAAGGTCTAAAATTTAATTCCTTTCTCCCTATTCATTCTTCTGACTGCCTCTCCCTTTCTCTCCTCCAGTAATAGTTTGGTAATTATCCTTACCAACAGCACATATTCTAGCACTCTCATCAGAACTTGTCTTCTCTCACCCCTCACTTCCCTAGCCTACTTCCTCCTCAAAAGACCACAAATTTAAACAAAATTAGAAATATTTGTTGGACACAAAAATGCATCCTGTATACTGGGATGACAGTGTAATGAAGCAAGAATTCAAAGCTAGTTTCTACTGCTTTATCAGACCAGTTCATGGACTGGAAATTAATGCACAGTGATCACTCACCCATCATTCTTTTTATTCTATGGCAATATGATAAAATTAAAAATGCTGACTCATCACTGTTTTAATTTACTTGCAGGTGACTGGGTGGTTTCATGATACGCCCACTTAAGAATCACACACACAAGATATTTGTATGAATCCACACATCACCGAAGGTCTGAGAAGCAGAGTGGAGTGGGATTAAGTCACAACAAGACATGGGAAACAACTTAACACTGAACATTTACAACCTAAATGCTGTCCAACAATTCTACCAGCAGCAATTTTTCACTTGTCCACTTCTGTAGGCTCCATTCTTGCACCTTCTTCCATGGCCCCATTCATCGCTTCTAGATGTTTTGCGTCCCCTCTTTCTAGGCACCTTTCCCTTAGGCATCACCCACAACACATACAACATGTACTCACATCACTACTGCCCCACATCTATCTTAAGTTAGGCTCTGCACCTTCTTCTACACAGACTGATTAATGGGCTCTGCTAAACAGTGGACCACACTTTAGAAGCACAAAAGAACCAGCAGAGGCCTTAAATGTTTAATATCATGATTCTCCTTTTCCCCAGTATTCTCTTAGGGAGGAAGAGATCAATAAACACACTTACTTCCACACTGGTATGAGTTATGACACTCACTATAGAAGACAAAGCAACCATAGTATATTCCTTTTAAAATGTTTTCCTCTCTCTATTACAAAACCACATATATACTCAAATTTCCTACAATGAAGAGATATTAGTTTCATACATTAAGAACTAAAACATGTTATTTCAAAAAAAAAGTTTTTGAAAAGATATTTCTGCACAAACCAAACTTATGAACTGCATCAAATTAACTGAAATACACACACATATATGCAATTGCAATCATGACACAGGGATGGACATGGTATCCTGTTGCAGAGTAATATGTTATTACACAATCTTGGTTTTGCATAAGTAAAAAATGACAGAAACAAAAGACATACACACACATACATGTAGGTATGTCCATGAAATTTATAGCCAAAATTCATATGATTGGAACTTTTGTAACATAACGTTCCTCCCAAAATATTGTATTGTAAGATCCCCTGTCTGAGAGGGTTTTAATTATGAATATATATTCATATAAATTAATGCATACTTAGGAGCTTGGGTATGTTGCAAAATTATTATTTGACAAATACCTTTTGCAACACATTGCATTAGTGTTCCACATTATTTTCTACCCCTCCCTGTGAAAGGATTATACTTTCCTACTCTATTGATACCAAGTTTGATATTTACATATTCCATGTCTAAGCTCTTAGAGACATAGTTGCATGGTTCTATCATTCCTCCTCATTGTATAATAAGAGCAGCTGGTATCGGATAAGGGCTGCTCCTCCAACCTAGATTCTAGAATGAAAATGATATAGAGAAGAACCCCAAAGCCGACAAGTAACATTTTTTTGTTATTGTAAGTTATTGAATTTTGGGGGCTGTTTCTTCTCAAAGTATAAACTAGCAAAAACTAATAGATCATGGTAACTCTTATTTTAGAATATATCTTGGAATTATATATTACATTCACATTGACACCTGAAAGAAACTCCAAACTGTTTAAGCTGAAGTTTGAAATAGTTACAAATTCTGTTGATGTGGGGCGGGTGGTTGGGGAGCTCGCAGAAAGAGTGACTTTGCAGCCATTTTGCAGCTTCAGACCACTAGGAAAAGACCTTCTACCAATCTAAACTCTTGAAGTCTATGCCTGTGAGCTATATTGGAGTCATCAACCTAAGGTAATCAGAATGTAGGAAATCCAAATTTCACTGTGAACTCTTTTAAAAAATATTCTGTGGGTCATACATAACTTGTAAAGCATCATAATACCCTCTAACTGGAGTGAAATTGCTCTGTATTCCAAGTTAATGAGAGGAACATTAAATTGGAATGTTTATTAACATTCCAATTTAATGTTTATTAACATCCCTTGGCAAATCTTGTTTAGGGAAATAAGTAATTAATAGTATTAGGCTAAGTAATAGTAATGTGTTGCTGCATTAATAGTATACTTACATAATAGGAAGCCATTATGAACAGGCTTAACATCTGTGAGGACTGAAAATAATGTGCTGGCTATAAGAACTTCACAATTTGTAAAGGGTGGCCTTTGTCAAAATACAGAGTGTTTTAAAATATACTCATTTCATTCTTAAAAGTTTCGTGTTACAAACCTATGATGAGATGTTAAAAGGACAAATCTTATGTAGGAGAAAAACTTAGTGAATAGATTTGCATACTCTGAAAAAAATCTCATGCTTGAGTTTTTCAAAATTATATTTTAATTACAAAAGTAATACATAGTATAAAAATCAATACCAAACGCATATGTAAAAAAGTGAATGTCTCATTTCACCTCCCCCAATGTGAATCTCTCAGAGGCAACCATTTTTAAAAGTTTGGAATCTATCTATCTACGTGCGCACACACACACACAACACACACACGCACACAAATATATACACATCTATAACTAACATAAGCTTTTTCCTACTTAAACTATACATTTTATTCAATTATTTGCTTTCTTTACTAATCATTATAACAGAGACATCTTTCCATGTCAGTACATCAAGCTCCTCCCTCACTGTTTCTCAAAGTTGCATAGTATTACAGTGTGAATACCTCCATAAAGTATTTGACCATTACCTGTTTGTGAGTGCTTAAGCTATTACAAATATTTTTTTTCTTTTACCAACCATGCTGCAATGTATATTCTCATACATTATCAATTTAGAATATCACAAAAAAATCCACAATCCAGAAGTAATGCTATTAAACCCTAAACAAGATCCGATAATTTGGTCTCCTTGCTCAAATGGGAGAAAAATGCATGAAGATGCCTACATGAGCACTCTTAGGTAGCACTCTTAGGATCGTGATTGTGATGAGGTAATAATGATAACTCATATTTAGTGAGTACTCATGTGCCACACACTTTACACTTTTAAACTTATTTACTTGTCACAAAAACCCTATAAGGTAGACACCACAATATCTCATTAATTCTAAGATTCATATCTTTTAATGTTCTAACACCTCTGAAATCAAGATGTGCATCATTTTATTTGGAAATGATTTTTCTGCTATAGTGGTATAAATTGTAATAGTGTAGCTTACTATTGATTGGATTTGATAATACACAGTATCGTTATTATTTCATAGATGAGGAAACTGAGGCTCTGAGGACTAAAGTACCCTATCCAGCATCAGGCAGCTAGTAATTGGCAGAGGTGCGATTCTTACCCATACAATCTGACTTGAATCTGTGCTTTTAAATGCTCTTCCTGAAGTGCAGGAAAGTGGAACAAATGTTGAACAACAATCCACCCCCCCAGCACACACACACACCAAAATTTAACACTGGTTATAATTATCCAGTAGATTTAGAGATGATTTTTATTTACTAACACTCTTCCATAATTTTCTACCTTGAATTAGTTTTTTTTTTAACTTATGGAAAATCCCGTACACTCATACAAAAGTAGAGAGAATAATAATAATGAACTCCTCCGTGTTCCCATCACCCAACTTCAGTAATTATCAATCCATCTATCCCCTAATCCATTAGTCAATACCAATTATTTTCAGGCAAATCCCAGATATCATATTATTCCATATGTAAATATATCTGAATTAATCCCTAAAGACAAAGATTCTTTTAAAACATAACCATGATCCTATTTTCACATAGAGAAATAACAATAATTTCTTAATGTCATAAAATATTCAGTGTCCAGATATCCCTAATTGCTACTACAAATAAAGCTTAATGAATACATTGTATGTATGTGTGTGAGTATGTTTACATTTCTATTAGTAATTGTGTTGGATAAGTTCCTCAGATAGTATTTCTAGGCCATAGAGTAACAGGTTTTCAGATTTGTTACATAAACCAAATTGCCTAACACAAAACTGTTTTGCTAACTTACACCATTAACAACACTGTTATTTAGTGTCAGTTTTCCTAAACCCTGAACAACACTGGAGATAAACTATCTTTTCCCATTCTTGTCAATCTTAATATGCTATCCTGTTTTATTCATGTGTGTTTATCATTGAAGGCAATTGACTTTTTCAAAAGATTACTGCTCCTGTGTGTAAATAGTGTCTTCTGATTCTTTGCCCATTTTTCCATATTTTTAACAGCTCTTTGCACCTGTCAGGAAAGCTAACAGAGAACTGGCTCAGGAGCCAAATTGCTTACATTAGAATTCAGGTTCTGGAGCAACGAAAAAGTGTAAACAGGAAAAGAAAGAACAAGAATAAGGAGGAAATAGAGAGTGAGAGAGGACCAGCAAAACAGGACCCGCGCGTCTCAGGATCCTCCCACTTCACTGTCCCTGTTCCTTGCTTCCCCCACCCCCATCTCTAGCGGCAGGCTGGTCAGTTCAACGTCCCCCTGGACAAAAGAAGAATCATAAGGAACTGTGTCCAATCTCATCTTCCCTTACTTTCTCCCACCAGGTGTTCAAATCTAACTTACCGGACAGTAGCTGTCATAAGGCTGCCTGCCACGCTCCACTTCGCCAAGGTCTGTGCCCTTGGCCACAGGATCTAAGCTTTCTGGTAGGCTCCAGCTCGCCCAGGCTGCCCAGCCAGTGCCCTTATTGGTGCCAGGGCCATCCGGTTGCTCCCACAGCATTCACTGGAAGCGCAGACCCCAGCTCAGTTCAGAATCCCTACACCCAGTTTGTGTCCAGAGGTTCCCACGTGACTTGTTTCCCAGGCAATGGTTCCTTCCTCCCGGATGTAACCCACCCCAAGGAATGCGGAGAGTGCTTCCCAGAGGTACAGCTCAAATAGCTATGACTAGCGAAATGCAGAATAGCCTGCTGGAAGTGTTGTCTATTTCTATGGCATTAAACTGGGAATTATAAAGAAAGGAATGAAAGGAATTGGAGACTTTCACCAAGAACTATGCATAGCTCTGTATTGTTAGGATTATTAGGATGAGTGTGTGTTATTTTGTAATTAAATCAACAAAGGGAAAACAAATTGTAATGAATAAATAAAAATGGATTACGTATACAGGAAAATCCAATGATGACAGCACCCAATGTAGCTTTAGAAATATGTAATATTTTATAAGAGGGGTAATAGCAATGTGAAAATGTCTGTTCAGAATTCAAGCAGGAAGAATCTTCACAAAAGGGATTTTGAAAAGCCCTCTTTTACTGTCAGAGGGCCTAGGAGAATCTGATATTCTGAGCACTTCTGTCAGAAAGACAGAGCTGCTACATGTTGAATGTACATCAGAGTTAACCAAGACAAAGAACCTCTTGTGATCAGTAATAATGTCAAGTCCCTAAAGAAGAAACAGAGAAAGCCATGAAGATAAAAAATTAGGAGACTCAGACTTTGCAGAAATATTAAGCACAGGGACTCTGAAGCCATGTTACCTTGGTCAGAATTCAGATCTTCTCTTTACTAAGTTATGGGACATTTGGCAAGTTGCTTTTTCTGTGTCTCAGTTTCTTCATCTGTTAATGGCTTGTCATAAAAATTAAATTAAACAAGTTAACATTTAAACAATGTCTGGCTAGTGGGAAGTCCTATGTTTGTTAAATAAATAAGTAAAATGTGGAACATAGCGAGCCAAAATGTGCCAGAACAGACCTATTAGCCACACTTAGTAATAGGAGCCACATGAGTAAACTGTTTACTGAGTTCATGGTTATGGAGTCAACAAAGCTTTTTGGCATTCACATAAAATTTAGAGATGACCAACTGCACTAGCACCAGATGGGCCTCACATGTGTGTCAGAATCAAATTTTGGTACTGAGGATGGGTTAAACCAAGTAAGCATCTCCACTTATACAACTATGTTCTTATGAGATACATTTATGTCTTGTTCTGTTAGAGCCTTGGGCAAACACAAAATGTCCAGCCACCTATCATTCCTAAGTAGGGGGGGAATACAAGAAGACCCTTAGATATGATGCAAATGTAGCATGTCTGGCACATGGCAAGATCACATATATTTTTAAAAATCAGATCTTTTGTAAAAGTGTTAGGGATTTTTTTTATTGGAGTAAAATTGCTTTACATTGTTGTGTTAGTTCTGCTGTACGAGGAAGTAAATTAGCTATATATATATACTTATATCCCCTCTCTCTTGGACCTCCCTCCCACTCCCCCAACCCACCCATCTAGGTCATCACAGAGCACCTGATATAGCTCATATTTCCCTTCTCAGAAGTTTATGGCGCTCTATAAACAAGTAAGAGATGTGCCATGAACATTCCTTCTTAGATGGTTCAATGGTCTAAACTTTTTCAAACACAGCACATTCCGTTTCCAGCTCCCTACTCACCCTGCTTTGGGACACAGTGACACTCATTTTAGTTAAAGTAAATCATGGCAATTAAAAAGAAAATGTTCTCCTAAGATAAAAAGGCTCCAGTCATTGGCTCAAAAGGAGTAGGGTCTAAGTTTGTTAATCAGATAGTAGGAGACAAGGATGGGAATACCATTAAGAAAATTAGCCCTTGAGGTCTTCACTGTGCAATATAGTGACCGCTGGCCAGAGGAGACTCTTTAGCATTTGAAATGTAACTAGTTCAATTTGAGATGGGATGTTAGTATAAAATGCACACCAGATTTCTTAGGCTAATTACGAAAACGTAAACTATTTCACTCATAACTTGCTTTTTAATATTGATTATATGTTGCAATGATAGTAATTTGGAAATAGTAGATTAACTAAAAATATTATTTAAATTAATTTTACTTATATTTCTTGCACTTTTTAAATATAATTGTTAGAAAATTTTAAATTGTAAACGTGGTTCACTTTATATTTTTGTTGGGCAGCATGGCTCTAAGACCTAAGTTTATTTAAATATGGATGTTATAGACTAAATCTACAATTGCAAAAGTAGGGAGTGCACATGCCAAGAGATATGCAAGATGATCCAATGGTCTGTGGAAAAATGTATTAGAACGTCGATTCTTATTTATTTCTCATCTCATCTTTTTAAATCTTTATTTGTATATGTTTTATAATGTAATACTGTGAGTACAGAAATACACGTTTTATATATATATAAGTATGTATATGTGTATATATATATGTATATATGAAACACTTTTTAAATATTTACACTTTTTCTGGTGACAAAGGTGAAAGAACTTTTCTCAACCGTGCAAGCTCCTTTCTGACTTAGGGTTTTTTCACTTGCTATTTCCTCTGCCTGAAACATCTGTCTCTAGATCTTTGAAAAATTGACTCCATTTTGATGTTTGTGTCTTGATTCATATGTCACCCAGTATGGGCTTCTCTCTAATCTTTGAACCCTATACAACCATTGCAGTCAGTATCATTTTCCTTCATCACCCTGTTCTATTTTCTTTTTAACAGTTCTCTCTGAAATATTCTTGTTTACTTGTTTATTTAAATATAAACTAGAAATCATCCAGAACATTACTCTTTTGTTCCACTGAGCTCCATTTTAGAAGAAAAAGCACAGGAAGTGGAGCCAGACAGATCCAGAGTATGAAGTTCAGACTAAGAGAATAGAGAACCATGAATTTGTCATTTAGTGTAATCAACCGAGAGTGAAATTCAACCAGGTCCCTGAAGGGGCTCTCTATTGCAGCACAGCAGTGCCTTTATCACCAGTTCTAGGCTTCCAAAGAACACTGCTGATGCTAATTTAGCTCCAAAGGGAGGTGTCCTGTATGGCTGGCATAAACTTTTCAGGGTTTGTAAAGGAAGTTTCATACATCATTTTTTGTGTGAAAAATAAAATAAAAAACATTCCAAGTATCAAAAGTCAAAATGAACTCTGGATCTAGGCTGCCTAGTTATGGATTCTAGCTCTGCCATTTATTAGTTATGTTATTAGCTCAAGTTATTTAACATTTCTGAGCCTCAATTTTTTCATCTTTAAAATAGGGATTGTACCTTTCTCATAGTTTTTTTTGTGTGTGAAGAGTTAATATGTGTAATAAACATAATAATGCCTGACATGTAGGTAATATATGAATACAAATTAAAAATAAGAGACAAAAAAGATTGGGAAACCAACACATAGCCAACACATAAACCAACATATAACTACATCCCTGGCCTAAAGTGAATCAAATGCATGAACACTGCCAGAGACCTCATCAAGGTGTTTAAGGTAGGGAAATGTTGTGAAATGATTGTATTGTAAAGCTGACAGGATTGTAATGTCCTTAGAATATAAGGACAGGCTCCTCAGAGATCTGAAGCAAGGATGCTCACACATACACACACAGAAAGTGAAATCCAACCAGACTAAGATGAAGAAATGCTAACCAGAGCTAATAGAGTAGATATCAGTAAATGATAGCTCAAGGACCAAATCTGATCGGCAAGCTGTTTGAATATAGCCAGAGAACTAAGAATGATTTCTACATATTTAAATAGTTGAAAAAATTAAGAGAATTACATTTTGTGACATGTCAAAATTATATGAATTTAAAATTTCAGTATCCAAAAATAAAGTTTTATTGGAACACAGTCACAATCATTCACTTACATGTTGTCTATGGCTGCTTTCACACTACAACTACAAGGTTGTAATTATTTTCCATCTCATGTTGTTTTATGCAAGACTAACTTGAAATACATTAGGCATCAGAATTATCACTGAAAAACCCAAATGAACATGAAATAACTAGGAAATCACCACAGTTGTATTTAACAATGAGCCAAATAATCCCAAGCTTTCTTAAACTTATACTAGGTTCTTCAAAGGCCTGAAGAGAATTACTAAGGTACATACTAGGTATTAACTAAATACATGATTTACCTGATTACTTAAGGGAGTAATCTTAACTACATAGGATTAAAAGACAAATGCATACAAAATAAAAATAAATGTATGTTATTGAGTACACATCATATAAAGATGTAATTTGTGGCAATCACAACACAAAACTTGGTAGGATAGAGTTTTACAGGAGTAGAATTTTTGTATGCTATTGAGGTTAAGTTGGTATCAATTCAAACTAGATTGTTGTAAATTCAGGACATGAAATGTAATCTTTATTGTAACCACACAAAAAATCATAAACATTATAATAAAAAAAAATGAGAAGGGAATAAAAATAGTTGAATCCAAAAATACAAACTAAATGCAAAAGAAGGCAATAATGGAGGAAATAAGGTACAAAGAGTGTATAAGACATAATAAAAACAAATAAATAAGTACCTGAAGTAAGTCCTTTCTTACCAGTAACTACTTCAAATGTAAATGGATTAAACCCTCCAATCAAAAAGCAGAGATGGGCAGAATGGATTTAAAATTAAAATGATAATACTATGTCCCATCTACCAAAAACTCACATTAGATCCAAAGACACAAAGAAGCTGAAAGTGAAAGGATGCAAAAAGCTTACAAATAGTAAGCAAAAGATTGCTGGGGTGGCTATCTCAAAATAGAATTTAAGTCAAATGTTGTTACAAGAGGCAAAGAAGAACTAGATAGATAGATAGATAGGTAGATAGATAGATAGATGATAAATAGATAGATAAAACAATTAATTCATCAAGAAGATATAATTAGGGCTTCCCTGGTGGCACAGTGGTTGAGAGTCCGGTCCGCCTGCCGATGCAGGGAACATGGGTTCGTGCCCCGGTCTGGGAAGATCCCACATGCCTTGGAGCGGCTAGGCCCGTGAGCCATGGCTGCTGAGCCTGCGCGTCTGGAGCCTGTGCTCTGCAACGGGAGAGGCCACAACAGTGAGAGGCCCACGTACTGCAAAAAAAAAAAAAAAAGAAGAAGATATAATTATAACCATATAGGTATCAAATAATAGAGCTCACAAATATATGACACACAAATATTGACTGAATTGGAGGGACAAATAGACAGTTCCATAATAATAAATCAATAAGGAAATAGGACATGAATGACATTATAAATTAACATTATAAATTATAAATTAACATAAATGACATTATAAATATAGAATATCCTAAAACAGCAGAATACACATTCTTCTCAATTGCACGTGGAACATTCTCAAGGATAGATCATATGTTAGGCTAAACACTACACTTAATATTTTTAAGAAGATTAAAATTATATCAAGTATGTTTTTCAGCCACAGTGGTATGAATAAAATTAGAAATAAATTACAAGAAGAAAACTGGAAAATGCACAAATATGAGGAGGTTAAACAACATGATACCAAACAAGGAATAGGTTAAAGAAGAAGTTTTAAAAGAGAAATATAAAAATATCTTGAGACAAATGAAAATGGAAATACAACATGTCAAAACTTATTAGATGCAGCAAAAGCAGTTCTAAGTGGGGAGTTTATAGCAATAAATCCTTACATTAAGAAACAAAAGGTCAGTGATATCAGCATCATGACAACATAAAGTCATTTCCTCTTCTCTCCCATTTGATTCAGTTATTTGGCTATCCATAAGGAAGCAGAGGTGCCTCTGCACAGCACATGAAGATTCCCAATGGATCTTTCCACCTGTGCCTCTTTCAGCTGACTTGGACCTTGGAGGAAGCTGAAGAGCCGAGGGACATGGCAGCAGAGGTAGCTATGGGACAGCTGTGACCTTGCTGGTAGAGAAGTTGGAGGGTGAAAGATGTGAGTGGGGTTCTGTCAGTCCATAGGTGCTTCAGTTGGAGGGAACTGTTGTTCACTTTGAGGAGAGACTGCAGTGACTGTGCAGGGGGAAAGGAAAGGGAAGAAGCAGACAAAAAGAACTGAAGGAACACATTTTCTGCTGTCTGCCCTGGGACCATAGCAAGTGGTTCACCCACGGGATATTGGGACTCAAACACCCAAGGATTTCTCTACCAGGCCAAGGACACACCCAAAACCCGAGGTGCTAAGCACACACCTCCCCCCACTCTACCACCAGCCTTTTTTAAACTCCAACTTTTTACAAAATAATGTTGTTCTCAAATTTAGTAGCAAATCAGCTCCTCTAAAAGAAATAAAAAATCTATGCAATACTTTCACATTCTGGAAAACAACAGAAAGCCTTCTAATTACCAATCTGCTGAACTGTTAGAAACAAAGTAAACAAAACCTACTGAAATAAGGAAGATGTTTGCTAATTCAAATGCTACAAAACCCTAGGACAAATGGTAAAAGCAAAGCTATACAGACAAAATCACACAAATGCTACAGCAGAGACACATTTCCATGAACAGTATGAAAAATCATGGTACAATGATATCACAAAAAGAAAACAATTCTCCAGCAACCAAACTCAAAGGCATGGAATATTGCAAACAAACTGATAAAGAGTTCAAAGTAGCTCTTATAAAGAAATTCAAGGAGCTACAAGAAATCTCAGAAAGGCAATACAGTGAACTCAGGAATAAAACTAATGGATAGAGAAATATTTTATCAAAGAAATTAAAATTCTTTTTTTTTTTCCAGTATGCAGGTCTCTCACTGTTGTGGCCTCTCCCATTGTGGAGCACAGGCTCCGGATGCACAGGCTCAGCAGCCATGGCTCACGGGCCTAGCCGCTCCACGGCATGTGGGATCTTCCCGGACCGGGACACGAACCCGTGGCCCCTGCATCGGCAGGCAGACTCTCAACCACTGTGCCACGAGGGAAGCCCAAAGTAATTAAAATTATAAAAAGAACCATTTCGCCTTTTGGTTTGCATGGGCGGGCCAGCTTGCCGCGGGGAGAGTGAGGGCTCTTGAGGCTGCTCACGATGGAGGAACTGGAGCAAGGCCTGCAGATGCAGCCGTGGGCATGGCTACAGCTTGCCCAGAACTCCCTCTTGGCCAAGGCTTATATCACTAAGCAGGGCTACGCCTTGTTGCTTTCAGATCTTCAACAGGTGTGGCCTGAACAGGTGGACACTAGTGTGATCAGCCAGCAAGCCAAGGAGCTGAACAAACACCTGACTGCTCCTCCTGAGGCTTTTCATTGTCATTTGTATGATCTGCTTTGCCCATTGTTGAAGGACAGTGCTTGCCCTGGCAAAGCTACATTCTCCTGTGATCATGTGGCAGAGGTGCTGATACTCCAGGTGTGGAGTGAGCTCTCTGGTCTCCCATTCTATTGGAATTTCCACTGCATCCTAGCTAACCCTTCACTGTTCTCCCAACATTTGATTTGTCCTCTGATGGGCATGAGTCTGTCACTGCAGTGCCAAGTGAGGGACCTAGCAACATTGCTTCGTACGTAAGATCTAGAGATCCAGAACTACCAGGACAGTGGGTCTACGCTGAGCTGAAATCAGTTGAAGACAGAGCCATTTGAAAAGAATTCCTTCTTGGAACAATTTATGGTAGAGAAACTACCAGAGGTATGCAGTGTTGGTGATGGAAACCCTTTGTCACAAATCTACAGAGTCTGTATATGGCAGTCACCAGACAAAAGATCCAAGTGGGACAGCAGCTTCAAGGCACTGGAGATCCCCAGACCTCAAGCAGTGCCTCCTCACAAGGAACTGATAGCCAACTTCTGAATCAGCCAGAAGAGCAGGTCTCCTCAGCACCATCCTTCCCAGTGCCTGAAAAAGAGCCACAGTTACTTCAGGCTCTATGCAGAGACCTCAGTTGTTGACGGTCAAGAGGTAGAAGCTAGGGGGGATCTTCAGTTAACCTGTCACTGTCTCAACTGCTGAGGATGGACTCGGAGAGTAGTTTCCTAGTGTCGCCTTGAAAGGAGGTACTGTGACAGCAGCATCTCTGACACAGAATTACACAGTCAGTGACTCCACTGTAAGGGCAAGATAACTGAAGTTCATGTTGACAGGCATGGATACTATTAACTGAGGGAATCCTGGCTCCAATCCATTGGGCACTGGCCTTCCCTGTCCGACTGGAAGCCAGTCTCTGGGAATCCCATACCCTCCTCTCTTTTGATGAAGGTTCTCTAGACCCAGGATCTACCATGGACTTTAAGTATATGGGCCAGGTTTTCAAAAAGGCACAGCATGCTTAGGAAGCCTTGTCTACCTTTCTTAAGAGTCCCTACCCAGTCCCAGGTGTTCCTCAGAGACCCTCTCCTCTTTTTAGCATGGAATGAAAAGCACTCACACTCCCCTGAAAAAGAAAACAAAGAACCATTTCAAAATTCTGGAGCTGAAGAACACAAAAAAACAAGGTGAAGAATGCATTAGAAAACACTGGAAATAGAGCAGACCAATGTGGAAGAGAGACTTAGTGAGTTCAAATACAGAAAACTAGAAATGATACAAGTAGAAGAGGAAAGAGAAATAAGATATAAAAAACCATGGGGGAAATGCTATGAGAGCTATCAGACTCTTTTAGGAAGGGCAACATTAGGATAATGGATATCTCAGAAGAAGATTGGGAGAAGGGAATAGAGAGATAATTCAATGAAGCAATAGCTGAGAACCTCCCAAACTTGGGGAAGGAACTGAATATATAAGTCCTTGAAGCTAAGACAACACCTAATTACTTCAATGCTAAAAACCTCCAACATGCATAAATTAAAATTGTCAAAAGTCAATGACAAAGAAATAATTTTAAAGGCAGCCAGGAAAAAAAGGATAGTAACCTAGAAAGGAAACCCCATTAGGTTATCAGTAGAAATCTTATAGTCCAGGAGGGAGTGGAATGGAATTCTCAACATATTGAAAGCTAAAATCTATAACCCAAGAATACTCTATTGAGCAAAGTTATGATTCAGATCTGTAGGAAAAATAAAGGTTTCACACACAAACAAAAGTTGAGGTAGTTCATCTACACTAGACATGCCTTACAAGAGATGTTGAAATAAGCTCTTCTACCTGAAACAAAATAGCAAAAATACACAAAACTGTAAGCAAGGTAACAAAGAGACAGAAGAAGAAAATTGCAAATCTTTATCAGAAAAGGTTTTCAAAAACTTTACTACAGTATAAAGTTTAAAGGGAGGAAAAATAAAGCTAAAAAATAACTATAGCTATCTCAGTTGAGTAACAAACTCACAACATAAAAAGGGATAATTTAACACAACAATAACATAAGAGGGGAAGAAGAAAAGGACAGAACTTGTTTAGGTAAATGAAGATTAGATGTTGCCAGCAAAAAAATGACTGTTTTATCTATGAAATTACACACAAGCCTCAGGGTAACCACAAAATATAAATATAGAGCAGAGACCCAAAAAAAGCACAAAAAAGAGGAAACAATAAAATATCATTAAAAAACAAATAAAAATGGCAGATGGAAACACAAGAGAAAAGAAACAATGGAGATATAAAGCAATCAGAAAACAAAAGATAAAATGGCAATACTGTCTCATCTACCAATAATCACCTTAAATATAAATTGATTGAATTCACCCATCAAAAGACAAAGAGTGGATGGAAGGATGAAGAAACAAGACTCAACTATATGCTGCCTCCAGGAGACACATCTCAGCTGTAAAGGCAAACATAGATTAAAAGTGAAGAGAAGGAAGATTATACTCTAACCATAAAAGCAAATATCAGCCAAAAGAAAGTGGTGTAGCCATACTCATATCAGGCAAAAGAGATTTCAAGCCAAAAAAGGAAAAAAGAGACAAATATGGATAGTATATAATAATAAAGGGGATATTTCATCAAGAAGACATAACAGTGAATAATATATATGTACCTAACATAAGAACACCAAAATATATAAAGTGATTATTAATAGGCTAAAAGGGATACATTGACAGCAACACAATAATAGTATGGAAATTTAAGACCCCACTTATATCAATGGATAGATCATCCAGACAGAAAGTCAACAAGGAAATTGCAACCTTAAATAAAACATTAGATCAGATGGCTTTGATAGATTTTTACAGAATATTCCATCCAAATGCAGCAGAATACACATTCTTATGAAGTGCAAATGGAACTTCCTCAAGTATAGTCCATATGCTGAGAAACAAAACAAAATAAATTTAAGAAGGTTGAAATCTTACCAAGAACGTTTTCTGATCACAATGGTATGAAACCAGAAATCCACTACAAAAAGAAAACTGAAAAAAAGTAACAAATATGTGGAGACTGAAATACATGCTGCTGAACAGCTATTAGGTCAACAAATAAATCAAAAGAGAAAAAAATATGCAAAGAAAAATAACAAATGAAAATATGACATGCCAAAACTATGGAACATAACAGAAGCAGTACCAAGAAGGAAGTTTATAACAATGCAGACCAACTCAAAAAATAAGAAAAATCTCAAACAAACAATCTCATCTTACAGCTAAAGGAAGTAGAAAAATAAGAAAAAAAGAAGCCCAAAGTCAATAGAAGGAAAGAAATAATAAAGATCAAAGTGGAAATAAGTGAAATAGAGACTGAAAAGATAATAGAAAGAGGAATGAAACTAAAAGCTGGTTCTTAGAAAAGGTAAACAAAGTTGAAAAACCTTTAGATAGACTTACTGAAAAAAATAGAGAAGGCTCTGACAAAATCAGAAGTAAAAGAGGAGAAATGAAAATGAATATCACAGAAATACAAAGAATTATAAAATAATATGATGAGTATCTATACACTAACAAATTGAACAACCTAAGGGCCAGAAGTTTTCATGAGTGAAATTTACCAAACATTTAAAGAAAAATTAACACCTAACCTCCTTAAAATATTCCAAAAAATTGAAGAAGTAGGAAAGCTTCCAAATTCATTCTATGAGGCCAGCATCACTCTGATACCAAACCCAGGCAAGGACAACAAAAAAAAAGAAAATTGCAGGCCAATATCTCTGATAAGCATAGATGCAAAAATCCTCAATGAAATATTAGCAAACTAAATATGACAATATATTAAAAGGATAACACACCATGATCACATGGGATTTAATCCAGGAATGCAGGGATGGCTGAATTTCCACAAATTAATCAACATGATACAGGACATTAACAAAATTAAAAGTAAAAATCATATGATTATGTCAATAGACACAGAAAAACCTTTGACAAGATTCAACACCCCATTATGATTAAAAACTCTCAATAAAATATGTATAAAGGGAGGATATCTCAACATAATAAAGGCCGTATATGACAGACCCACAGTTAACATCATACTCAATAATGAAAAACTGAAAGCTATCTCTTCAAGATCAGAAACAAGACAACAATGCCTACTTTTGTCTGTCTTATTCAACATAGTATTGGAAGTCCTACTCATACTAATTAAGCAAGAAAAAGAAATAAAAGATAACCAAGTTGGAAAGGGAGAAGTAAAACTATCACTAGTTACAGATGACATGATTTTATTTATAGAAAACCCTAAAGATAATGCCAAAAGTGATTAGAAATAATAAATGAATACAGTAAAGTTGCAGGGTACAAAGTAAATATACACAAATCAATTGAGTTTCCATACACTAAGAATGAACTAGCAGAAAGATAAATTAAAAAAAAAATCTCATTTACAATCACAAGCAAAAGAAAAGAAAAGAATAAAATAACCAGGAACAAATGAAACCAAAGAAGTGAAAAGTCTCTATACTGAAATCTGCAAGACTTCTTTGAAAGAAATTGAAGAAGACACAAAGAAACAGAAAGATATTCCATGTTCATTGATTGAAAGAACTAACATTGTCAAAATGTCCTTATTACCCAAAGCAATCTACAGATCCAATGCAAACACTATAAAAATCCCACTAACATTTTTACAGAAAAAGAACAATAAATTCTAATATAAATTTGGAGTGGCAAAAGACCTCAAATATCCAAAGCAATCCTGAGAAGAAAAGAACAAAGCTGGAGGCATCACACTACCTGACTTCAAAATATATTACAAAATTATAGTAACCAAAACAGCATGGTACCAGCAGAAAAACTGTTACATAGACCAATGTAACATAATTGAAATCCCAGAAATAAACCCATGCTTATATGGATAATAAATTTACTCTAAAGGAGAAAAATATACAACAGAAAATGATTATCTATTTGAAATCATACACAAACCCCAATGCCCCTGTCTTTTGAAGCAGCAGGTTTTGCTTTAAGCTCTGGGGCCTTCCCTAAGTTCCAAAATGTCTTGCTCAAATATTAATGATCAGAGGAATGCAGAGACAAAGAAAAGCAGGTGGGGAGGAGAATTTGTATCAATTTAAACAATAGATCAGCCATATAGCAGTCACAGAACTTTTAGTCCCTCCCTGAAGGACATAGATTACATACATTCCTAAGTTGTTTTACAGAAACCAGACTCCACCAGATGAAAACTGCTGACCACAAATAAGTAGATCCCAGACTGATTGGAACGAGGTTTGTGACTGAGATCCTTGAAACATCATCCTGTTACCTCACAGTCAACCAGTCAGAGAATTGTGCATGAGCAGATCATACAACCCATAAAGCTCTCCCTCACACTGTCTTTAAAAACTTTTCCCTGAAAGCCATCAGAGAGTTCAGGTCTTTTGCATATGAGCTGTCCATTATCCTTGCTTGATGCTCTGTAGTGAATGCTATACTTCCTTCACTACAAACCAGTGTCAGTGGATTAGCTTTTCAGTGTGTCAGGTGAGCCGACCAGAATTCAGTTGAGTAACAATTTTGGTGACCCATATGTCCTTGGCCTAATTAGTAGAACCTAAAACTAAAAGGTAAAAAAGAAAAAGGAAACACAGCCCTTTTAAACTCAAGTGAGTTAACTTATTCCCACTGTTATTTATAAACTAACAAGATTTATATTGAAATACCTGATTCATGACTGAAGTTTAAAATGAAGCTGTAAGATTTATGGTTCTGTCTTTATGTAAAAATTAAATTATATATGAGCTTTATTTAATTGGCTAAAAAGAAAATAAGTGCTTACAAGTTAATATTTCTGAATACAGAAGAAATTAACCAAAAGTTTTAAAAGGATCATATGATCTAGGACTAATTATGTAATGAATGAAAACAAGTTTGTTTGTTGGTTTTATTAATATAGACATGTCTTTTTAAAATTTGTATTGGAGTATAGTTGATTTAAAATGTTGTGCTAGTTTCAGGTGTACAGCAAACTGCAACAGTTATATATATGCATATATCCACTAATTTTTAGATTATTTTTCCATATAAGCCATTACAGAATATTGAATATAGTTCCCTGTGCTATACAATAAGTCCTTATTAGTTATCTATTTTATATACAGTATTGTATATATATCAATCCCAATCTCTCTATTGATCCTGTCCCCTTCCGCTTACCCACAGTAACCAAAAGTTTGTTTTCTACATCTGTAACTATATTCCAGATTTATAGATAAGGTTATTTGTACCCTTTTTTGGATTACACATATAAGTGATATCATATGATATTTGTCTTTCTCTGTCTGACTTCCTTCACTCAGTATGACAATCTCTAGGTCCATCCATGTTGCTGCAGATGGCATTATTTCATTAATTTTTATGGCTGAGTAATATTCCATTGTAAATATGTACCACATTTTCTTTATCCACTCCTCTGTCGATGGACATTTAGGTTGCTTCCATGTTCTGGCTATTGTAAATAGTGCTGCAATGAACATTGGGGTGCATATATTGTTTCTAATTATGTTTTTCTCTGGATATATGCCCAGGAGTGGAATTGCAGGCTTATACGGTAGGTCTATGTTTAGTTTTTTAAGGAACATCCATACTGTTCTCCATAGTGGTTGTACCAATTTACATTGCCACAAACAGTGTGAGAGGGTTCCCTTTTCTCCACACCCTCTCCAGAATTTACTGTTTGTAGAATTTTGATGATGGCCATTCTGACAAGTGTGAGGTAATAACTCATCTTAGTTTGATTTGCATTTCTCTAATAATTAGTGATGTTGAGGATCTTTTCAGATGCTTTTTGGCCACCCATATGTCTTCACATCTATTTAGATTTTCTGCCTATTTTTTCTTTTTTTTTTGATAGTGAGCTGCATGAGCTGTTTCTATATTTTGGAGATTAATTGCTTGTCAGTTGCTTAATTTGCAAATATTTTCTCCCATTCTGAAGGTGGTCTTTTCATTTTGTTTATGGTTTCCTTTGGTGTGCAAAAGCTTTTAAGTTTAATTATATCCCATTTATTTATTTGTGTTTTTATTTTCATTACTCTAGGAGGTGTATCATAAAAGATCTTGCTGCAATTTTTGTACGAGTGTGTTCCGCCTATGTTTTCCTCAAAGGGTTTTATAATATCCAGACTTCCATTTGCCTCTTTAATCCATTTTAAGCTTATTTTTGTGTATGGCATTAGGGAGTGTTCTAATTTCATTCTTGTACATGTAGCTGTCCAGTTTTCCCAGCACCACTTTTGAAGAGACTGTCCTTCTCTATTGTATGTTTTGGCCTCCTTTGTCATAGATTGACTGTCCTTCTCTATTGTATGCTCTGGCTTCCTTTGTCATAGATTCAGTGACCATAGGTGTATGGGTTTATCTCTGGATTTTCTATCCTGTTCCATTTATATAAATTTCTCTTTTTTGTGCCAGTGCTATACTGTTTTGATTACTGTAGTTTTGGGGTATTGTCTGAATCAGGGAGCCTGATTCTTCCAGCTCCGTTTTTCTTTCCCAAGATTGCTTTGGTTATTCAGGATCTTTTGTGTTTCCATACAAATTGTAAAACTTTTTGTTCTAGTTCTGTGAAAAATGTCATTGATGATATGATAGGGGTTACAATGAATCTGTAGATTCCTTTGGGCAGTATAGTCATTTTGACAATATTGATTCTTCCAATCCAAGAATATGGTATATCTCTCCATCTGTTTGTGTCATCTTTGACTTCTTTCATCAGTACCTTATAGTTTTCTGAGTACAGGTATTTTGCCTCCTTATTTAGGTTTATTCCTAGGTATTTTATTCTTTTTGATGTGATGTGATGGTAAATGGAACTGTTTCCTTAAATTCTCTTTCTGATCTTTCACTACTAGTGTATAAGAATGCAAGAGATTTCTGTGTATTAATTTTGTATCCTGCAACTTTGACAAATTCATTGATGAGCTCTAGTAGTCTTCTGGTAACATCTTAAGATTTTCTATGTATAGTTTCATGTCATCTGCAAACAGTGACAGTTTTACTTTTTTCCAGTGTGGATTCCTTCTATATCTTTTTCTTCTCTGGTTGCTCTGGCTAGGAATTCTAAAGCTATGTTGAATAAGAGTGGCGGGAGTGGATATCCTTGTCTTGTTCTCATCTTAGAGGAAATGCTTTCAGTTTTTCCCTGTTGAGAATGATATTAGCCATGGGTTTGTCACACATTGTCTTTATTATGTTGAAGTAGGTTCCCTCCATGCACACTTTCTGGAGAGCTTTTATAATAAATGGGTGTTGAATTCTTTCAACTCTTTTTATGCACCTAGTGATATGATTATATGGATTTTATTCTTCACTTTGTTAATATGGTGTATTACATGGATTGATTTGCATATACTGAATAATCCTTGCATCTCTGGGATAAACCCTCTTGATCATGGTGTGTGATCATTTTAATATGTTGTTGGATTTGGTTTGCTAGTATTTTGGTGAGAATTTTTGCATCTATGTTCATCGTTGATATTCCATTTTTGTGATATCTTTGTCTAGTTTTGGTATCAGCGTGATGGTGGCCTTGTAGAATGGGCTAGGGAGTGTTCCTTCCTTTGCAATATTTTGAAGATTTTCAGAATCTTCAAAAAGGTGTTAACTCTTCCCTATATGTTTAATAGAATTCACCTGTGAAGCTACCTGGTCCTGTACTTTTGTTTGTTGTAAGTTTTAAAATCACAGCTTCAATTTCAGTACTTGTGATTCATCTGTTCATATATTCTATTTCTTCCTGGTTCATTTTTGGAAGGTTGTACCTTTCTAGGAATTTGTCCATTTCCTCTAGGTTGTCCATTTTATTGGTGTATACTTGCTTGCAGTAGCCTCTTAAGATCCTTTGTATTTCTGTGGTTTCCATTGTAACTTCTCCTTTCTCATTTCTAACTGCATTGACTCGAGCCCTCTCCCTTTTTTTCTTGATGAGCCTGGCTAAAAGTTTATCAATCTTGTTTGTCTTTTCAAAGAACCAGATTTTAGTTTCATTGATTTTCCTATTGTTTTCTTCATCTCTAATTCATTTATTTCTGCTCTGATCTTTATGATTTATTTCCTTCTACTAACTTTCAGTTTTGTTTGTTCTTGTTTCTCTAGTTGCATTGGGTGTAAGGTTAGGTTGTTTATTTGAGATTTTTCTTCTTTCCTGAGGTAAGATTGTGTTGCTATAAACTCCCTCTTAGAACTGCTTCTGCTGTATCTCATAGGTTTTGGATCATAATGTTTTCATTGTCATTTGTCTCTAAGTATGTTTGGATTTCCTCTTTGATTTCCTCAGTGATCTATTGGTTTTTTAGTAACATATTGTTCAACCTCCATGTGTTTGTGGTTTTTTACAGTTCTTTTCCTGTAATTGATTTCTTATATTATAGCATTATGGTTGGAAAAGATGACTGATATGATTTCAATTTTCTTAGCACATTATTGACCTGAGATATATTAATATTTCTTTTGTTACCCGAACGTTATTGACCCGGCATGTATCAATACGTTTTTAGAGAGTGAAACAATTAACATTACTGTGTGAAGTTGCTAGAACTTAAAATTGATCAAAGGTTCATTATACAACTTATGATTGTCATTATCATTCACATGTTGCTCCTTTAGGTTTTTGTTCCAATATTATGTATATTATAAACAAAAGTTTATTACTGTAAATTTTTATAAAATGGCATATCGTGAAATTTTGAGTGAAAAAGTATTTTTCGGTGAATTTTATGTGGATACTTTCTCTGATTATCCATGTGACATATATACTAATGTCTCAGAAGATGATAGTTCTTTAGAATATAGTTCTGATTCAAATGATGTAAATATTAGACCAACAAAAAGACAAAAAACCTTGGTGATTGACTCTGATACAAAAAGTGAAAATGAAACTCATGTTGCTGGAGAATGCTCTTTTGCTTCTACAGAAGAGTGGCTTGAAGATATTTCACGAAAATTAGAAGACTTTACAGGTGTGTCAGGTGTGACTCTTGAATGTAATAACCTGCAAAATGTTAGGGAAATAACAGAATTAATTTTTGGTAACACCTTTTTCGAGTAGGTCACTTGTCAAACAAACTTGTATCACCAACAGAATGAATAATCATATAAAAAGTATGATAAGGCTTTAAAATGGACTGATGTAACCAATAGTGGCATGAAGAAGTTTCTTGGATTAATAATTTTGATGGGACAAAAAAGAAACTCACACTGAAAAGAATATTGGTCGACTGATCCCTTACTTGAAATAACTATCTTTCCAAAGATTACGATGAAAAGAAAGTTCAAGAAATAATGACATTTCTTCACTTTAATGATAACTTGGAAACTCCACTTCCTGCAGACAGAATTTCAAAAGTTAAACCTCTTTTGGATAATTTTCTACCAAAATTTCAATTGATGTATATACCCAAACGAGAGCTATCACTTGATGAGGAAATGATAAAGTGGAGAGGATGACTCAGATTCAAAACCTATAATCCCAGAAAACTTACAAAATATGGAATTTTGGTCAGGATGGTTAGCGAAAATGAAACTGGATGTGTATGCAACCTTGAGATTTACACAGGTGAAGGAAAGAAACTGCAAGAAACAATATTATCGGTACTACAACCTTATCTTTGTTCATCTCACCATAGTTACCAAGATAATTTTTACAACAGTGTGTCCACATCTGAAATATTGTTGAAAAATAAAACCAGAGTTTGTGGGATTATAAGAGAGAATCATGGTCTACCAAACCACTTAAAGGAGAAATCTAAAAATCTGCAGAGGGGAAAAAAAACATTCTTATAGAAGGGAGAAGTGATTCTTCTTATGTGGAAAGAGAAGAGGCTAGTCTGCATGGTGGCAATTATTCATGATGCCTATATAGCATCTACAGGAAAGGAAGAAAGGAGGACTGGCTGTCAGATAACTAAGCCCACTTGTATATTAGAGTATAACAAATATATGAAAGGAGTTGATATATTCAGTCAATATCTGCAAACTTTGATATCCTCCAGAAAACTCGAAAATGGTATAAGAAAGTGGGTTTCTGAGTAATTGCAGTTCATTCAATGTGGTTACAAATTTTTGTAGCAATAATGCACAGAATAAAATGACTTACAAGCAATTTTTGTTAGAAATAGCTAGAGAATGGGTAACTGACCATTCTGGAGAATGTAGTGGTAATCCCACACCTGGTCTTTCTTGTGGCATTTCTAAAAGACACCCCTGCAAAGATCTACTTTGTCGACTATCAAAATAAAAGAACATATTCTAGAGGAAATAATACCCACAGGACTAAAAAGAATAAATGGTGCAAGAAAGTGTAGAATCTACTCTTCCAGGGGAAAGCACAGTGAAACACGGTGTATTTTTAAATAGATTTTCTGTTCCCCTGAAGAGAGGTGCCTGCTATACTGCCTATCACACTCTAACGAAATGTTAGAATGCTTTAGTAAGACATGTACAAAGTTTCAAATAAATACATTAAGTGCAAAAAAATTGTTGATATTTATTCAAAAGTGGGTGTTTCAATATTCATTAACATTAAAAAGTCACTGGCCACAGGCATTAGTTTCTGCAAAAATCGCCTGGTCAAAAATGTGTTAAATTTACCGAGGCTTGATTTGTGACACAAGATGTGATTTCACCTGGAGACTGTTTTGTGTGCACTTGAGAAGTGTATTCTTCTGCTTTTGGGTGGAATGTTTCCTAAACTTCAATTAAGTCTAAGGTCTAACGTGTCATTTAAGGCTTGTGTTTCCTTGTTAATTTTCTGTCTGGATGATCTGTCCATTGGTGTAAGTGGGGTGTTAAAGTCCCCCACTATTATTGTATTACTTTTGCTTTCCCTTTTATCGCTGTTAACATTTGCCTTATATATATATTATATATATATATAATATATATATATATTGAGGTGCTTATATATTGATCTGTCCATTGGTGTAAGTGGGGTGCTAAAGTCTCCCACTGTTATTGTTTTACTTTTGATTTCCCTTTTATGGCTGTTAACATTTGCCATATATATATATACTGAGGTGCTTATATATTGAGGTGCTCTTATATTGGGTGCATGTATATTTACAATTGTTATATCTTCTTCTTTGATTGATCCCTGATCATTATGTAGCATCCTTCTTTGTCT
The DNA here is from genome assembly GCF_005190385.1 of Monodon monoceros. Taxonomy (NCBI): domain Eukaryota; kingdom Metazoa; phylum Chordata; class Mammalia; order Artiodactyla; family Monodontidae; genus Monodon; species Monodon monoceros. The sequence continues at coordinate 52,250,908 of NW_021703779.1, read as the reverse complement.
CTTGTAATAGTCTTTATTTTATTTATTTATTTGTTTGTTTGTTTTAATTTATTATTATTATTATTTATATATATATTTTTTGCAGTACGTGGGCCTCTCACTGTTGTGGCCTCTCCCGTCGCGGAGCACAGGTTCCGGACGCGCAGGCTCAGCAGCCATGGCTCACGGGCCTAGCCGTTCCACGGCATGTGGGATACTCCCGGAGTGGGGCACGAGCCCGTGTCCCTTGCATTGGCAGGCGGACTCTCAACCACTGCGCCACCAGGGAAGCCCAATAGTCTTTATTTTAAAATCTATTTTGTCTGATACAAGTACTGCTACTCTAGCTTTCTTTTGATTTCCATTTGCATGGAATATCTTTTTCCATCCCCTCACTTTCATTCTGTGTCCCTAGGTCTGAAGTGGGTCTCTTGTAGACAGCATTTTTCTTTTGGTGTGTGTGTGTATCTATTGTAGTTTTTTGGCTTGCATTTCCCATGAGGATTTGATATAGCAGTTTATATATATATATATATATACAGTGTTTTTTTAAGTTGCTGGTCTCTTAATTTCAAATGCAATTCCCATTTCTTGCATTTGCATGTTCCTTTTCTCACAGTTGCTGGTTTTGATATCATATTTTTGTATGGATGATTTCCTGCTTTTACTGTATGTTTGCTTTTACCAGAGAGTTCTCCAATTTGTGATTTTATTGTTTGTAGTCATGGCTTTTTTTTTTCCCTACCTAAAGAAGTTTCTTTAGCATTTGCTGTAAAGCTGGTTTGGAGGTGCTGTATTCTCTTAGCTTTTGCTTGTCTGTAAAGCTTTTGGTTTCTCCATTGAATCTGAATGAAAGCCTTGCTGGGTAGTGTGTTCTTGGTTGTAGGCTTTTCCCTTTTCATCATTTTAAATATATCATGCCACTCCAGAAGGCCTGCAGAGTTTCTGCTGAAAAATCAGCTGATAACCTTATGGGGATCCCCTTGTATGTTATTTCTTGCTTTTCCCTTGTTGCTTTTAATATTTTCTTTATATTTAATTTTTGTTAGTTTGATTAATATGTGTTCGGCATGTTCCTCCTTGGGTTTATCTTGTATGGGACTCTCTGCACTTCCTGGAATTGGATGACTATTTCTTTCCCAATTTAGGGAAGTTTTTGACTATAATCTCTTGAAATATTTTCTCAGGCAATTTCTCTTTCTCTTCTTCTTCTGGGACCCCTATAATTAGAATGTTGATTCATTTAATGTGGTCCCAGAGGTCTCTGAAACTGTCCTCATTTATTTTCATTCTTTTTTCTTTATTCTGTTCTGCAGAAGTGATTTCCACCATTCCATCTTCCAGCTCACTTATCCATTCTTCTGCCTCAGTTATTCTGCTATTGATTCCGTCCAGTGTATTTTTCATTTCCCAGTTACTGTGTTATTCATCTCTGTTTTTGTTCTTTTGTTCTTCTAAATCTTTGTTAAACATTTCTTATCTTCTCACTCTGAGCCTCCATACTTTTTCTGAGATTTTGGATCATCTTTACTGTAATTATTCTGAATTCTGTTTCAGGTAGATTGCCTATCTCCTCTTCATTTAGTTCTTCTTATACGTTTTTATCTAGCTCCTTCATCTGCAACATACTTCTCTGTCATTTCATTTTGTCTAACTTATTTGTTTGTGGTCCCTTTTCCACAGGCTGAATGATCAGAGCTCCTCTTGTTTTTGTGTCTGCTCCCTGGGGTGTGAGGTTGATCTAGGGACCTCTGCAGGCTTCTTGGTGGGAGGGACTGATGCCGCCCTCTTGTGGGTGGAGCTGGGTCTTGTCCCTCTGATGGGCAAGACCATGTCAAGGTTTGTGTTTTGGGGTGTCTGTGAGCTTAATACTACTTTAGACAGCCTGTCTGCTAATGGGTGTGTGTGTGTTTCTATCTTGGTTGTTTGGCCTGAGGCACTCCAGCACTGGAGCCTGCAGGTTGTTGGGTGGCGCTGGGTCTTGCCTCTGAAATGTGGACCTCTGGGAGAGCTCCCTGGGGCCTCTGCTACCAGTGTCCTTTTTGCCACAGCAAGCTATAGTCAACCTTTGCCTCTTCATGAGACCCTCCAAGAGCTCTGAGTAGGTGTAGCCCAGGTTCTTATGGAGTTACTCCTCTGTGTTGGGACCCAGTGCACATGAGACATTGTGTGTGCCCTCCACTGTTTAGCCCTGTAGAGATCCTGCAATCCAGCTCCACTGGCTTTCAAGGCTAAATGCTTTGGACACTCTTCCTCCCAATGCCAGACCCTCAGACTGTCTTGGTGAGGGACTATTTTATGTGGGAATGTCCCTGTGTAGCCTGCATGGGTTTAATATTTTTTATTGCAAGCACTGTTTTCAGTGTGGATGACTGCCACCTCTTTCCTCAGCGTATGCTGGCCATTATCCCATTGATAGGAGGTTTGACTGGTGTTGTGGTGAACAGAGTCTGCCCTGGATATTGAGTGGGGCCTCCCCTTTGCTTTGCAGTTGTCACTTCCCTGTCAGGGTGAGGTTTACTCCCTAGTTGTTGGAGTAGAGAACCCTAGATTTGTTTCTTAGCAATGTTTCTGATCTGCAGTGCAAGGTAGGTGGGATTGGAGCACTTCCACTGAGAGAGAAGCCACTGAGTATTCCTCCTCTTGAGCTCACCTGTGAGAGAGCTATTAAAAGTAAACTGATACAAGACAGGACGTAGGTGTTCTGCATTAAGAGAACAATGTTTTCTTGGAATATTCACCTGATTTTTATAACAGATTATAAGTTTTATTACCTTTTAAGGGTCTGTTGTAACTTTATGTATTTGCTTTTGAAATCTTTTATTGTCACTTTGGTTAAGTGAATAAGTATTATTTCTCAGTGACCTAAGATACTTTTTGACCAAGTATTTCAAAACCTTTTTGATATTTTTGACAAACTTCCTCAACTCAAATTCTAAATAAAATTATTTTCACCTCTACTTAACTTTGTGTTGTTTCAAAGGGCCCCTGAGTCATCTCAGAGAGAAATATTAAACTAATTAGGATTATTTAGTATGTTAAATTACATGCAAAGTGTTGTCAAATAAGTGGTGATAAACATTCTTAGGTTAACTGTGTGGATAAATATCATTAATATAAATGTCCTAGAAATTATATTAAGTTTCTAAAAGTTGAATATGTACTGGTATTATGTTACTAGTCATAATTCTAGTTATTATCCTATATATGTATGTCACATCAACTTAATTAATCTTCTTTGTCAATTACACCATAATCAGATCTTTAACTGTGACTTTTTAAGTCTTTTGTCATTCATAAACAGTTATTGTTTCACTCTGATGCTTTTGCAACAATGCTTCACCTTTAAGAAGATTCATAGAAAGGACTTTTTGAAAAGTACAGGTTTCTGATAACTTTCTGATCATACCACTGAACTGGGTAAGAAATTAAAGAATTCTAATGGAAATCCTGATGGTTTCAGAAAATTGTTAAAAAAGATTGAAATCAAGGATTAATTACATAGACTTGAATGAATTGATGAATATGGTTATAATTTCATGGGTTTTATCTGAAATATTACTGGATTTTAATATGCATTTTTCAGATTTAACAAAATCTTTCCCTTCAAGCTAATTGTGACTTAAATCAACTTGGTAAATTATACCTTTGTAAGTAGAATTGAAGCATTTATCTTTTCTATCTACCTTATCCCTCCAGAAATTGAAAAATCAGGTTGCCAGCAGCCTTTTCTGTGAATAAGGAAGATCTTCTTCTGACAAGAGCAGTAATCTAAAAATATTTGGGGGACATCAAGAACAAAGTAATTCACTCATATCTATAGATATCACAGGTATAATTTGTGGCAAAACCTTGACATTACTTTCCTGGCCTTGAGAGGCCTTTTAAAAGTTCAGTCTGCGATCTCTTATGAAATGTTCCAGCACATACAATTTAAAAGAGCCTATGTGAACAGTTATACTTATGTAAATAATCAGGCCAAATTTATTGAAACCAGACTTATTTTGAAAATAAATTAGTCTTAATTTAGCTAGATTTTGTAGAAATGAGGATAACTTGGGGAGAAAAATTATATTTCAATAATATATTTTTGTGGATATTGGGGTTTTATATATACTAAGGTTATTTACCTATGTCTAAGATGGCTTTTGTTGTTATGTTACATTATTGTAAAGTTTAATTGCATTATTAAAATGATGTTCTAATCTTGTTTATGATGCTGATCACAGTAATCTATCTTTGGATGAAGATCAGCTGCCCCATGATCTGCATGCAACCAGGGGATTATTCATACTGGAAAAGGCTTCATTTAAAGGACTGTCTCCGACCTAGATAAAAGGACCTTTATCAGGTACGTTTAACTAGCTCATGCATAGCAATACTGAAGGGAATTAATCCTTGAATTCATATTTCCCACTTAAGAATGACTTCTGCATCAGACTGGTTTATAAAAAGGACTGCTGACCCCAAATGACACCCACACAGGATGAGAAGATGACAACAGCAATGGTAGATTGATGACCCAAGAATCAGGACCAGGACTGAAAGACTCATCCTACTATTCAATTGAGCTGCTTACCAAATGTTTGTCTCCCTATCAAAATTGAAAGTTATTGCTGAACTTCTAGCTATCCATTTGCCTTGATGTTCGGGAGGAAAAGAGAATTCTCCAGTGAAGTTGTCACAGAGTATAACTACATGACATATGTCACTGCTTATTTAAAATCTACTGCTAAAGGCACATGTACAATGTTTGTGTGACGATTCAGTATAATTGATAAAATGTATAGCTTATAAAATATTTCCTCATTAGCATACCTTCTGAGCTTGTTCACTATGGCTGATTAGATTTCCCCCAATGTGGATATCTCAGCATATGTATATATATAAAGTAGGCCTAGCACCAAGTGACATGATGGACCCAGGGCAGGCAGCAACCAACTTGGCATTGAGGGACAAATATTTTCCATCAATTGCAAACAAAGAGGGGAAATGATAGAAGAAATTTTCACATATAGAGGTATGGGAAAGGCATTCTGGCTTATAAATAATTTAACTTAAACTAGAACAGCATGTTTTGTGACCTATCAAACATACATTGTACATCTACTTTAACCATTGAAGGAAAAGAATGCATTTAAAAATCAAAATAAAGTAACTGGTTCAGGCATCCAAAATAGAGCTGGATGGCCATTGTGTACATGATATCAAACACATTCCTTTATTACTGAGAACTTGAATTTTCTGAATGGTACCAGATTAAAGGACACCATCAGCTATTCTCAAAACAATATCTGTTAGCAGCTGCCAACTGCAATTTTATGGTCTCAAGGTAACTATAGAATCAGAAGTGGTTTCTAGACAGTGGCCCACCATACTGGGAACAGAAGACCAGGAGGCTCACTTCTGGGAGACTTATGGTCCTCCATGACTGTGGGATGTTATAAGTGGCAACTGTAAACCTTCACTGTCACATCCTGATTGCTTTAGATCCTCTGATTAGTCAAAAGCATTTATACCAACTAATACACTTGACTGAAATAAGGAATGCATTTCAAAAGCAATACATACTACCCATGGGGAGATGTTGGACTTGATAAGATAAGAAGACTGAAACCCCCCCCAAATTGGACACTAGTCTCAATGCTGAGCTGCACCTTAAAGAGCAATATTTGGTTATGCCCTCAAGCTCTGTGAGATTCTGAGACCATTTAACATGGCTCATGTTGAAGACTCTGGACAGAACAACTTTTTCTATATGGGAAAAGGAAAGTTTTGCTGGGAAGGCTCCAAAAATGAGTCTGTAACCTTAACTGTTTTCTACTGCCTTAATAATACCTTCCAAATTAATAACACTGGGATCTGGTGTAATTACATTATGGTTGGTAAACTACAATTAACAGAAAAAATAAAACCTATGAGAAAACAGATATTGATCATTACATGTAATTGGAGTTAGAACTGAAGACTCTACGTTCAGTTATAAAGGTAGAAGACAGCTGGCCATAAGATAAACTAGAGGAAAACTCTGAGCTAGTTCAAAAGGTACTTCAGTAAAGAGTGAAAGAGTTTCATTGAGTTCAAATAGTTGTAGATATGGGGGGGAAAGAATGATATAATTAACTAACGATTACACAAATACTTTTTCAAGGGTCATAGATAGGTTTTCTAACCTCTTCGGAGGAAACTATTTAAAGTGATTGGTTATCTCCCTCTTTATATTAATCCTTTTGCTTTTCTTACTGAAGTGTTATTGCAAAAGGAAATGATGGCAGGTCAGGGAAAGGAAAGAGAAAGGCTCTCTTTATTTTGGAGAATTTGAGACTGCTATATAAAACTGTAGAGTTCTTTGAGATGAAAGTCTAGGACTTTCTCTTCTCTAATCCTCACCATTTTTAACGTCATACCTCTTAAGCAGGAAGTAGTTAGAAAGGTCATCATATCTGATCCCCTCAGAATTCAGCAGCATCAATGAAAAGAGGAGATTGAAACCATTAAAAAAAACCCATATCCCTGTCTTTTGAAGTAGAAGGCTTTGCTTTTGTTTTTCGGACCTTCTCTGAATTCCAAAACATCTGGATCAAGTGTTAATTATCAGACGAATAAGAACATGCAGAGAAAAAGAACATCAGTCAGGCAGGAGAATTGGGAACAATTTATAAAGAGATCAGTAGTATAGCAGAATCACAGAACCTTTAGATCCTCCCTGAAGGACATAGATAACAATGTCTGACACACATTCTTATTTTTTTTGGATACTTTAGGTACTTTTTTATCAAAGTATAGTTGACTTAAAATATTATATTAGTTTCAGGTATACAGCACAGTGATTCAGTATTTTTTCAGATTATAATCCATTATATCTTATTAAAAGATAATGGGTATAATTCCCTGTGCTATACAATATATCTTCGTTGCTTATCTATTTTACACATTTTAGTTTGTATCTCTTAATCCCATGTCCCTAAATTGTCCCTCCCCCCTTCCCTCTCCCTTTTGGTAACCATCAGTTTGTTTTCTATATCTGTGAGTCTGTTTCTGTTTTGATATATACATTCATTTGTATTATTTTTTTAACATCTTTATTGCAGAATAATTGCTTTACAATGGTATGTTAGTTTCTGATTTATAACAAAGTGAATCAGTTATACATATACATATGTCCCCATATATCTTCCCTCTTGTGACTCCCTCTCTCCCACACTCCTTATCCCACTAATCCAAGTGGTCACAAAGCACCGAGCTTATCTCCCTATGCTATGTGGCTTCTTCCCACTAGCTATCTATTTTATGCTTGGTAGTGTATAAATGTCCATGCCACTTTCTCACTTTGTCCCAGCTAACCCTTCCCCCTTGCTGTATCTTCAAGTCCATTCTCTAGTAGGTCTGCATCTTTATTCCTGTCTTGCCACTAGGCTCTTCATGACCTTTTCTTTTTCTTTTTTTAGGTTCCATATACATGTGTTAGCATACAGTATCTGTTTTTCTCTTTCTGACTTATATCACTCTGTATGACAGAATCTAGGTCCATCCACCTCACTACAAATAACTCAATTTCGTTTCATTTTATGGCTGAGTAATATTCCATTGTATATTTGTTCCACATGTTCTTTATCCATTCATCTGTCCTTGGACACTTAGATTGCTTCCATGTCCTGGCTATTGTAAATACAGCTGCAATGAACATTTTGGTACATGAGTCTTTTTGAATTATGGTATTCTCATGGTATATGACAAGTAGTGGGATTGCTGGGTCCTACGATAGTTTTATTTTTAGTTTTTTAAGGAACCTCCATACTGTTCTCCATAGTGGCTGTTTCAATTTACATTCCCACCAACAGTGAAAGAGTGTTGTCTTTTCTCCACACTCTCTCCAGCACTTAGTGTTTGTAGATTTTTTCATGATGGCCATTCTGAACCTTGTGAGATGACATCTCATTGTAGTTTTGATTTGCATTTCTCTAATGATTAATGATGTTGAAAACTCTTTCATGTGTTTGTTGGCAACCTGTATATCTTCTTTAGAGAAATGTCTATTTAGGCCTTCTGCCCATTTTTGGATTGGGTTGTTTGTTTTTTTGATACTGAGCTGCTTGTAAATTTTGTAGATTAATCCTTTCCCAGTTGCTTCATTTGCAAATATTTTCTCCCATCTGAGGGTTGTATTTTCGCCTCGTTTATGGTTTCCTTTGCCGTTCAAAAGCTTTTAAGTTTCATTAGGTCCCATTTGTTTACTTTTGTTTTTATTTCCATTTCCATACGAGGTGGGTCAAAAAGGATCTTGCTGTGACTTATGTCATAGTGTTCTGCCTATGTTTTCCTCTAAGAGTTTGATAGTGTCTGGACTTATATTTAGGTCTTTAAACTATTTTGAGTTTAATTTTTTGTATGGTGTTAGGGAGTGTTCTAATTTCATTCTTTTACATGTAGTTGTCCAGTTTTCCCAGAACCACTTACTGAAGAGGCTGTCTTTTCTTCACTGAATATTCTTGCCTCCTTTATCAAAGACAAGGTGACCAAATGTATGTGGGTTTATCTCTGGGATTTCTATCCTTTTCCATTGATCTATATGTCTGTTTTTGTGCCAGTACAATACTGTCTTGATTACTGTAGCTTTGTAGTATACTCGGAAGACAACGAGCCTGATTCCTCCAGCTCCATTTTTCTTTCTCAAGATTGCTTTGGCTATGCGGGGTCTTTTCTGTTTCCATACAAATTGTGAATTTTTTGTTCTAGTTCTGTGAAAAATGCCTGTGGTAGTTTGATAGGGATTGCATTGAATCTGTAGATTGCTTTGGGTAGTAAAATCATTTCACAAGGTTCAGTCTTCCAATCCAAGAACATGGTATATCTCTCCATCTATTTGTATCATCTTTAATTTCTTTCATCACTGTCTTATAATTATCTGCATACAGGTCTTTTGTCTCCTTAGATAGGTTTATTCCTAGATATTTTATTCTTTTTGTTGCAATGGTAAATGGGAGTGCTTTCTTAATTTCACTTTCAGATTTTTCATCATTAGAGTATAGGAATGCATGTGACTTCTGTGCATTAATTTTGCATCCTGCTACTTTTCCAAATTCATTGATTAGCCCTAGAAGTTTTCTGGTAGCATCTTTAGGATTCTCTATGCATAGCATCATGTCATCTGCAAACACTGACAGCTTTACTTCTTTTACAATATGGATTCCTTTTATTTCTTTTTATTCTCTGATTTCTGTGGCTAAAACTTCCAAAACTAGGTTGAATAATAGTGGTGAGAATGGGCAACTTTGTCTTGTTCCTGACCTTAGAGGACATGGTTTCATTTTATCACTATTGAGGATGATGTTGGCTGTGGGTTTGTCATATATGGCCTTTATTATGTTGAGCAAAGTTTGCTCTATGCCTATTTTCTGGAGAGTTTTTACCATAAATGGGTGTAGAATTTTGTTGAAAGCTTTCTCTGCATCTATTGAGAGGATCATATGGTTTTTCTCCTTCAGTTTGCTAATATGGTATATCATATTGATTGATTTGCTTATATTGAAGAATCCTTGCATTCCTGGAATGAACCCCACTTGGTCATGGTATATGATTCTTTTAATGTGCTGTTGGATTCTGTTGGCTAGTATTTTGTTGAGTATTTTTGCATCTATGTTCATCAGTGATATTGGACTGTAGTATTCTTTCTTTGTGACATCTTTGTGTGGTTTTGGTATCAGGGTGATGGTGGCTTCATAGAATGAGTTTGGGAGTTTTCCTCCCTTTGTTATATTTTGGAAGAGTTTGAGAAGGATAGTGTTAGCTCTTCTCTAAATGTTTGATAGAATTTGCCAGTGAAGCCATCTGGTCCTGGGCTTTTGTTTGTTGGAAGATTTTTAATCAGTTTCAATTTCAGGGCCTGTGATTGGTTTGTTCATATTTTCTATTTCTTCCTGTTTCAGTCTCGGCAGGTTGTGCATTTCTAAGAATTTGTCCATTTCTTCCAGGTTGTCCATGTTATTGGCATAGAGTTGCTTATAGTAATTTTTCATGATCCTTTGTATTTCTGCAGTCAGTTGTTATTTATCCTTTTTCATTTCTAATTATATTGATTTGAATCTTGTCACTTTTTTTCTTGATGTGTCTGGCTAATGATTTATCAATTTTTTTTATCTTCTCAAAGAACTACCTTTTAGTTTTATTGATCTTTGCTATCATTTCCTTCATTTATTTTTCATTTATATCTGATCTCATCTCTATGATTTCTTCCCTTCTGCTAACTTTTGGGTTGTTTTGTTCTTCTTTCTCTAATTGCTTTAGGTGTAAGTTTAGGTTGTTTATTTGAGATGTTTCTTGTTTCTTAAGGTAGGATTGTATTGCTATAAACATCCCACTTAGCACTGGTTTTGTTGCATCCCACAGGTTTTGAGACATCATGTTTTCATTGTCATTTGTTCTTATGTATTCTTTGATTTCCTCTTTGATTTCTTTAGTGATCTCTTGGTTTTTAAGTATTGTATTGTTTAGCGTCTATGTGTTTGTATTTTTACAGATCTTTTCCTGTAATTGATATCTAGGGTCATAGCACTGTGGTCGGAAAAGATACTTGATATGATTTCAGTTTTCTTAAATTTACCAAGCCTGGATTTGTGAACCAAGATATGATATGTCATGGAGATTGTTCCATGAGCACTTGAGAAGAAAACGTATTGCGTTGTTTTTGGATGGAATATCCGATAAACATCAATTAAGTCCATCTTGTTTAATGTATCATTTAAAGCTTGTGTTTCCTTATTTATTTTCATTTTGGGTGATCTGTCTGTTAGTGAAAGTGGGGTGTTAGAGTCTCCTAATATTATTGTGTTACTGTCAATTTCCCCTTTTATGGCTGTTAGTACTTGCCTTATGTATTGAGGTAGTCTTAAGTTGGGTGCATAAATATTTACAATTGTTGTATCTTCTTCTTGGATTGATCCATTGATCACTATGTAGTGTCCTTCTTTGTCTCTTGTAGTAGTCTTTATTTTAAAGTCTATTTTGTCTGATATGAGAATTGCTACTCCAGCTTTCTTTTGATTCCCATTTGCATAGAATATCTTTTTCCATCACCTCAGTTTCAGTCTGTATGTGTACGTAGGTCTTAAGTGGGTCTCTTGTAGACAGCATATATTTGGCTCTTGTTTTCGTATCCTTTCAGCCAGTCTATGTCTTTTGCTTGTAGCATTTAATCCATTTACTTTTAAGGTAATTATCAATATGTATGTTCTTATTACCATTTTCTTAAATGTTTTGGGTTTCTTGTTGTAGGTCTTTTCCTTCTCTTGTGAATCCTGCCTAGAGAAGTCCCTTTGTCATTTGTTGTAAAGCTGGTTAATTCTCTTAGCTTTTGCTTGTCTGTAAAGCTTTTAATTCCTGCATCAAATCTGAATGACATCCTTGCTGTGTAGAGTAATCTTGGTTGTAGGTTTTTCTCCTTCATCACTTTAAATATGTCCTGCCACTCTCTTCTGGTTTGAAGAGTTTCTGGTGTATGATCAGCTATTAACCTTTTGTGGATTCCCTTATGTGTTATTTGTTGTTTTTCCCATGCTGCTTTTAATATTTTTTCTTTGCATTAATTTTTGATACTTTGATCAATATGTGTCTTGGCATATTTCTCCTTGGATTTATCTTGTATGGGAGTCTCTGTGCTTCCTGAACTTGATTTATTTCCTTTCACATATTAGGGAAATTTTCAACCATAATCCCTTTATATATTTTCTCAATCCCTTCCTTTTTCTCTTCTTGTTCTGTGACCCCTATAATTCGAATGTTGGTATGTTTATTGTTGTTCCAGAGGTCTTTGAGGCTGTCCTCAATTCTTTTCATTCTTTTTTCTCTATTCTCCTCTGCAGTAGTTATTTCCAAGATTTTATCTTCCAGTTCACTTATCAGTTCTTCTACCTCAGTTATTCTGCTATTGATCCCTTCTAGAGAATTTTAAATTTAATTTATTGTACTGTTCATCACTGTTTGCTCTTTAGTTCTTCTAGGTCCTTGTTAAACATTTCTTGTATTTTCTCCATTCTATTTCCAAGATTTTGGATCATCTTTACTATCATTATTCTGAATTATTTTTCAGGTAAACTGCCTATATCCTCTTCATTTGTTAGGTCTGGTGGGTTTTTGCCTTGCTCCTTCATCTGCTGTGTTTTCCTCTGTCTTCTCATTTTGCTTCACTTACTGTGTTTGGGGTCTCCTTTTCCCAGGCTGCAGGTCCATAGTTCCCGTGATTTTTGGTGCCTGCTCCCAGTGGCTAATGTTTGTTCAGTGGGTTGTGTAGGCTTCCTGGTGGAGGAGAACAGTCCCTCTGTTCTGGTGGATGAGGCTGGATCTTTCCTTCTGGTGGGCAGGTCCACGTCTGGTGGTGTGTTTTGGGGTGTCTGTGACCTTTTTATGATTCCAGGAAGCCTCTCTGCTAATGGATGGTGTTGTTTTCTTGTCTTGCTAGTTGTTTGGCATAGGATGTCCAGCACTGTAGCTTGCTGGTCCTTTAGTTAAGCTGGGTCTTGTTGTTGAGATAGAGATATCAGGAAGATTTCACTGTTTGATATTATATGGAGCTGGGAGGTCTCTTGTGGACCAGTGACCTGAACTTGGCTCTCCCACATTAGAGGCACAGTCCTGATGCCTGGCTGGAGCACCATGAGCCATTCACTCACACAACTCAGAATGAAAGGGAGAAAAGAAAGAAAGAAGAACATAAAATAAAATAAGATAATGTAAAATAAAATAAAGTTATTAAAATAAAAAGTAAAAATAATTATTAAGAAAAGTTTTTAAAAGTAATAAATATAAAACAAACAACAACAAAGAAAAACAGACAGAACCCTAAGACCAATGGTAAAAGCAAAGCTTGGCAGACTAAATTACACGCAGAAGCATACACATACACATTCCAAAAAAGAGAAAAAGGGGAAAAAATATATATATCTTTGCTCCCAAAGTTCACGTCCTCAATTTGGGATGATTCATTTTCTATTCAGTTATTCCACAGATTCAGGGTACATCAAGTTGATTGTGGACATTTAATACGCTGTTCCTGAGGCTGCTGGGAGAAAATTTCCTTTCTCTTCTTTGTTTGTACAGCTCCTGGTGTTCAGCTTGGATTTGGACCTGCCTCTGCATGCAGATCACCCTAGGGCGTCTTTTCTTCACTCAGAGAAGATGGGGTTAAAGGAACAGCTGATTCTGGGGCCCTGGCTCACTCAGGCCATGGGGAGGGAGGGGTACGGATGCAGGGCGAGAATGCGGTGGCAGAGGCTGTCATGACATTGCACAGCTTGAGGCACACCGTGTGTTCTCCTGGGGAAGTTGTCCTTGGATCCTGTCAGTGGCAGGCTGCACAGGTTCCTGGGAGTGGAGGTGTGGATAGTGACCTGTGCTCACACACAGGCTTCTTCTGAAGCCACAGCCTTAGCATCTCATGTCCGTCTCTGGGGTCTGCGCTGTTAGCCATGGCTCATGCCCGTCTCTGGAGCTCCTTAAGCAGCACTCTTAATCCCCTGTCTTCACGCACCAGGAAACAAAGAGGCAAGAAAAAGTCTCTTGCCTCTTTGGCAGCTCCAGACATTTTCCCTGACTCCCTCCCGGGTGGCTGTGGTACATTAGCCCCCTTCAGGCTGTGTTCACGCAACCAACTCCAGTCCTCGCCCTGGGATCTGAGCTCTGAAGTCCGAGCCTCATCTCCCAGCCCCAGCCACTCCTGGCGGGTGAGCAGACAAGCCTTTTGGGCTGGTGAGTGGTGGTCGGCACTGATCCTCTGTGTGGGAATCTCTCTGCTTTGCCATCCACTACCCTGTTGCTGTTCTCTCCTCCGTGGCTCCAAAGCTACCCCCTCCGCCACCTGCCATCTCTGCCCACGAAGGGGCTTCCTAGTGTGTGGAAACCTTTCCTCCTTCACTGCTCCCTCCCACTGGTGCAGGTCCCATCCCTATTCTTTTGTTTCTGTTTTTTCTTTTTTCTTTTGCCCTACCCAAGTACGTGGGAAGCTTCTTGCCTTTTGGGAGGTCTGAGGTCTTCTGCCAGCCTACAGTAGGTGTTCTGTAGGAGTTGTTCCACATGTAGAGATATTTCTGATGTATTTGTAGGCAGGAAGCTGATCCCCACGTTTTACTCTTCTGCCATTTTGAAGCTCCTCCTCTTAAGTTACTTTTAAATAAACCAGACTCCCAACAGATGAAAACTGCTGACCACAAACATATAGATCCCAGACCAGTTGGAACCAGAATGTCTCTCATACAATAAATGTTGTAAGTAAAATACACATATAATCACATAGGAAAGAAAGAAAAGCAATCAGGTTGGGACCTGTGCCTCTGGGAGGGGAATCAGAGGAAAAGAGGAAAACAGGCAGACAGCCAACCTGGCCAGTAAGCAGTTTAAAACAGATATTGGGTGTCCAAGTCCTTGGGTTCTACAAAGAGGAGACAATACTTGTTGGCTGGTTGGAATGCCATGGGAACTAATAGAAGGGCTGGGGGAAGGCTGAACTCCACATATGAGCAGTGTGCACATAATGGCTTAACCCTGAGGCAGGGCATGAGGTCTGCTCTAGCAAGTGATGGGTTTTCCACAACCAAATAACAGAGCATCCCAGCCCAAGATGAGCAAATTTTCAGGCTCTGCTCTCCTCATACCACAGCATTGCACTGGATATTAGGAGGCCATGAGCAGGGAAAATACATTACTGTGGGATGCAGAGTCATCCTTCTACCAGGGCAGAGCCTGGCTGGGGCAGTAACAACCATTGTGGGCACTTGCTCAAACACCTCCTCAGAAGCCAAACAGATCTCAGACAGAAGCAGGACCACCACAGTTCAATTCCTGACACATGAAAAATAAAAAAACATGTAGGCCTGACGTGCCCTGTGAAGTCGTTTCACAACGGAGCAAGAGCAGTGGAGGCTGGGGTCAGTGATCAGCTGTGAAAGACAATGAAGCCTTGCCCCCAAGGCAGGGCAGAGAGAGGTATCTCCTAGTGGCTGCCAGGTTTCAACAACCACCTCACTATGTGCTTCAGATTGAGCCAAGTGAATGCTTCAGCCCCACTCACTCCATGCTAAAGCACGGACTTGGATATAGGATGCACACAACTGGGGAAACATTTTTACTATCAGACACAGAGGTGATTTGATCCTGGGGGAGTTTGCATGGGGTGGCAGTGTCCATTGTTTGTGTGTACTCAAATGGCACCTCAGAAGCCACATAGATGTCTGATGGCAGCTGCTGCAGCACAACTAACCTCCCCAAACATGTTGAGAGTCCATGTGGGTCACCACCAGCCCTGTGGAGCACTTGAATGACAGGGTGGAGGCAGGGATGGTAGGGAGAAGTGATCCGCTATGAGGAATAAAGGGGCCTTGCATGTAAGACTGTATCTGAGCAGAGCCACAGGCACCTACACAGGCAGCACATCAGACCTGTGCATGGACTCCAACTGCATTAGCACTCACCTCTTCTGGGGCAAAAGTCTTGAGCAGGGAAAGGGAAAAACACACAATTAAAGGGAACAGAGCCATCTTGGGAAAGACCCTCAGGGATTATGCCCCAGCAACTTGGGATTCAGACCCCACAACCAACAGGCCAGTCACAGCCACTGAGCAGAGAGTAAGTCTTCCTTCACACCAGGTGCCATCTCTAGCCCCTCCATCTCCAGTCCTACCAAATACCAAGGTGATATTTTCCAGTACACCCTGAGGAAAGATGTGACACAAGCAGTCTGTACAGAGATACAAGTAGTCTGTACAGAGATACTCCAACATAAGAAGACACCTTTAAGTCTGCAATAGGTAACTGTTTCACCTAAACTCATAGAGGCAGAGGAAGTTCAGAACAATGAAAAAGCAGAGAAACTACTGTGAATAAAAGAGCAACAGAAAACTCCTGAAAAATATATCATACAGAAATAAAGTTTACAATATAAAAATTGATAACATCTGTAATAAAAATATTAACTAAATTAGGGGTAGTAATTGATCTAAGCAAAGACCATTATAACAAGGAAATATAGAAAATATTAAAAAGACAAAATCAGAAATGAATAATTCAGTGGCTTAAATGAAGAACACACTGGAAGGAATAAATAACAGATGAAGTGATACAGAAGAATGCATAAGTGATCTGGAAGAGAGTATAGAAAGAAATCACTCAATCAGAATGGCAGAAAGAAAAACAAATTAAAAAATAAACAATAATGATCTACAATATAGCACAGAGAACTATATTCAATATCTTGTAATAAATTATAACAGAAAAGAATGTGAAAAAGAATAGATATATATGTATAACCAAATCACTTTGCTGTACAATCTGAAACATTGTAAATCAACTATACAATAAAAAAAGAAATAGTCAAAAAATATGTTAACATCTCACAATAAAGTGTAATTTCAATCATAAAAATAATTTAAACAATCTCAGGCATATTATCAAACATACCAATATTCATATTATAGGGGTCCAAGAAGGATAAGAGCAAGAAGGGGATCAAAAAATATTTGAAGAAATTATATCTGAAAAATTCCCAAACCTGTAGAAGGAAGCAGATATCCAGGTACTGAAAGCACAGAGTATCCCAAACAAGAAGAACCCATATAGCCCCACACCAAGACATTTTATAATTTAAATGGCAAAGTTAAAGATGAACAGTGAATTCTAAACACAGAAGAGAAAAACAAAGAGTGAAATCAAGGTAATTCCCATAAAGTTATCAGCTCATTTCTCTGCAGAAACGTTTCAGGCCAGGAGGGAGTGGAATGATATATTCAAAGTGCTGAAAAGGAAAAACCTGCAAAAACCTACTAGCAAGATCATCATTTAGAATAAGAGTGATAAAGAACTTCTCAGACAAGCAAAAATTAAGAGTTTGTCAATACTAAGCACACCCTAAATGAAATGTTGAAGGGTCTTCTCTAAGGGGAAAATAAGTAAGAATCTATAGGAAATAACACTAGGAAAGACACATATATCATAAGGACTGAGGATCAACCCCTTAAATAAACCAGTACATAGATTAAAAGACAAAAACTGTAAAAACAACTATAATTAAAATAAAGAAAAGGTACGCATGAAGATGTAAGATATGACATCAAAACACAAAATATGGGGGAGGGGAGTAAAAAATATAAATCTTTTAGAATCTGTTTGAACATAAATGACTACCGGTTTAAAACAAGTAGATATAGTTATATTTGAAGATATATGAACCTTATTGTAAGCACAAAATAAAAACCTACAATAGACAAAGAAAAACTAAAAAGAAAGGAACAGAAGCATACTATTGAAGAAAATCATCAAAGCACAAAGGAAGAAAGAAAGGAAGAAATGAACCAAGAAGAACTACCCCTAGAACCAGAAAACAAGAAATTAATTGGCAATAAGGACATTACTATCGAGGATTACTTTAAATGTCAATGGACTAAATGCTCCAATCAAAAGACATAGGGTGGCAGAATGGATAAAAAACAAAAACAAGATCTTTCTTATGCTGCCTATAAGAGACACATTTCAGGGCTAAAGACACAAAATGAAAGTGAGGGGATGGAAAAAGATATTTCATGCAATGGAAATGACAAAACAGCGGGTGTAGCAATACTCCTATCAGAAAAATTAGACATTGAAACAAAGGCTATAACAAAAAACAAAGAAAGGTATTACATAATGATAAGGGGATCAATACAAGAAGAGGATATTACATTCATTAACATATATGCACCCAATATAGGAGCATCTAAATATATAAAGCAAACGTTAACAGACATAAAGGCAGAAACTGATAATAATGCAATCATAGTAGGGGACTTTAACACCTTATTTACAACAATGGGCAGAACATTCAGACAGAAAAGCTATAAGGCAACAGTTGTCTTAAATGACACAATGGGCCAGCTAGACTAGTAGATATCTACAGGACATTCCATCCATAAATAGCAGAATACACATTCTTTTAGAGTACATATGGAACACTCTCCAGCATAGATCACACGCCAGGCCACAAAACAAATTGCAATGAATTTAAGAGGACAGAAATTATATGAAGAATATTTTTCCAAATAAAAGAATATGAAACTAGAAATCAATTTAAAAAACAAAAATGGGAAAAGAAGAAACATGTGGAAACTAAGCAATGTGCCACTAAAAAAAAGGGTCAAGGAAAAAATCAAATGGGAAATCAGAAAATAACTTGAGATAAATGAAAATTAAAAGAGAACACTCAAAATTATATGGATGCAGCAAAGGCAGTTCTAAGAGGGAAGTTTATAGTGATACAGGCATTCCTCAAAAAACAAAAAGTATCAATAAACAACCTAATCTACCTCCTAAAGTAATTAGAAAAAGAACAAGGCCCAAAGTCAACAGAAGGAAGGAACTAATAAAGATCAGAGAGGAAATGAATAAAAAAGAGATAAAAATTAGAAAAGATCAAAGAAAGGAAGAGCTGGGTTTTTTTAAAAAAGATACACAAAATTGACAGTCCTTTAAACAGGCTCACCAAGAAGAAAAGAGAAATAACACAAATAAACAAAATAAGAAATCAAAGAGGATAAATAACAATACCACAGATATAAAAAAAGTCATAAGAGAATAGTATGGGCTGGAAGCTGAGGCTCGGGTTTCAGTAGGAGCACAGGGAGAGGACTGGCAGAGTGAACACAGCCTGAAGGGGTTAGTGCACCACGGAGAGCTGGGAGAGAGTCTGGGGAAAAGTCTGGATCTGCCGAAGAGGCAAGAGACTTTTTCTACCCTCTTTGATTCCAGGTGCGCAAGGAGAGGGGATTAAAAGCGCTGCTAAAAGGAGTTCCAGAGAAGGCCACAAACCGCGGCTAACAGCGCAGACCCCAGAGATGGGCATGGGACGCTAAGGCTGCTGCTGCCGCCACTAAGAAGCCTGTGTGTGAGCACAGGTCCCTATCCACACCTCCCTTCCAGGGAGCCTGTGCAGCCTGCCACTGCCAGGGTCCCGGGATCCAGGGACAGCTTCCCCAGGAGAATGTAGGACATGCCTCAGGCTGGTGCAACGTCATGAAGGCATCTGCTGCCACAAGCTCGCCCCGCATTGTGCCCCTCCCTACCCCGGGCCTGAGTGAGCCAGAGCCCCCGAATGAGTGGCTCCTTTAACCCAGTCCTGTCTGAGCGAAGAAGAGACGCCCTCCGGTGACTGAGAGGCAGAGGCGGGGCCAAATCCAAAGCTGAGACTCAGGACTTGTGCGAACAAAGAAGAGAAAGGGAAATCTCTCCCAGCAGCCTCAGGAGCAGCAGATTATATCTCCAGAATCAACTTGATGTACCTTGCATCCATGGAATACAGGAATAGACAATGAATCATCTCAAATTGAGGAGGTGGACTTTTAGAGCAAGATTTTTATTTTTCCCACTTTTCCTCTTTTTCTGAGTGTGTATGTGTATGCTTCTGTGTGAGATTTTCTCTGTATAGCTTTGCTTTCCCCATTTGTCCTAGGGTTCTATCCAAACATTTATTTTTTTATGTTTTTACTTAAAATTTTTTTTTCTTAATAATTAATTTTTATTTTAATAACTATTTTATTTTATTTTACTTTATTTTATTTTCTTTTATCCTCTTTCTTTCTTACCTTCTACTTTTTCTCCCTTTTATTCTGAGCCATGTGGATGAAAGGCTCTTGGTGCTGCAGCCAGGAATCAGTGCTCTGCCTCTGAGTTGGGAGAGCCAACTTCAGGACACTGGTTGAGACCTCCCAGCTCCGTGTAATATCAAATGGCAAAAATACCCCAGAGATCTCCATTTCAACACCAACATCCAGCTTCACTCAACGACCAGCAAGCTACAGTGCTGGACCCCCTCTGCCAAACAACTAGCAAGACAAGAAAACAACCCCACTCATTAGCAGAGAAGCTGCCTAAAATCATAATAAGGCCACAGACACCCCAAAACACACCACCAGACATTCCCAACAGAGAGGCAGGATACAGCCTCATCCATCAGAACACAGGCACTAGTCCCCTACACCAGGAAGCCTACACAACCCACTGAACCAACTTTAGCCATTGGAGACATCAAAGTCAACGGGAACAATGAACCTGCAGCCTGCAAAAAGGAGACCCCAAACACAGTAAGATAAGCAAAATGAGAAGACAGAAAAACACACAGCAGATGAAGGAGCAAGATAAAAACCCACCAGACCCAACAAATGAAGAGGAAGTAGGCAGTCTACCTGAAAAATAATTCAGAATAATGATAGTAAAGATGATCCAAAATCTTGGAAATACAATAGAGAAAATGCAAGAAACATTTAACAAGGAACTGAAGAACTAAAGATGAAACAAACAACAAAGAATAACAAAATAAATGAAATTAAAAATACTCTAGAAGGGATCAATAGAAGAATAACTGAGGTAGAAGGACGGATAAGTGACCTGGAAGATAAAATATTGGAAATAAGTACTGCAGAGCAGAATAAAGAAAGAAGAATGAAAAGAACTGAGGACAGTATCAGAGACCTCTGAGACAACATTAAACACACCAACATAAAATTATAGTGGTTCCAGAAGAAGAAGAATAGAAAAAGAAAGGGAATGAGAAAATATTTGAAGAGACTATAGTTGAAAACTTCCCTAATATGGGAAAGGAAAGAGTTAATCAAGCCTAGCAAGCACAGAGAGTCCCATGCAGGATAAATCCAAGGATAAACACGCCAAGACACATATTATCATATCATACCATGTCAAACTGTCAAAAATTAAATACAAAAAAACATATTAAAAGCAGCAAGGGAAAAACAACAAATAACACACAAGGGAATCCCCATAAGGTTAACAGCTGATCTTTCAGCAGAAACTCTGCAAGTCAGAAGGGACTGGCAAGACATAATTAAAGTGATGAAGAAGAAAATCTACAATCAAGATTATTCTACCCAGCAAGGATTTCATTCAGATTTGGTGGAGAATTTAAAACCTTTACAGACAAGCAAAACCTGAGAGAGTTCAGCACCACCAAACTGGCTTTACAACAAATGCTAAAGGATCTACTCTAGGCAAGAAACACAAGAGAAGTAAAAGACCTACAATAACAAACCCAAAACAATTAAGAAACTAGGAATAGGAATATACATATCGATAATGATCTTAAATGTAAATGGATTAAATGCTCCCACCAAAAGACACAGACTGGGTGAATGGATCCAAAAACAAGACCCATATATATGCTGACTACAACAGACCACTTCAGACCTAGAGAGAGATACAGACTGAAAGTGAGGGGATGGAAAAATATATGCCATGCAAAATGACACCAATAGAAGGCTGGAGTAGCAATTCTCATATCACAAAATATAGACTTTAAAATAAAGACTATTACAAGAGACAAAGAAGGACACTACATAATGATCAAGGGATTGATCCAAGAAGAAGATATAACAATTTTAAATATTTATGCACCCAACATAGGAGCACATCAATACATAAGGCAAATACTAACTAGCCATAAAAGGGGAAATTGATGGTAACACATTCATACTAGGGGACTTTAACACCCACTTTCACCAATGAACAGATCATCCAAAATGAAAATAAATAAGGAAACACAAGCTTTAACTGATACATTAAACAAGATGGACTTAATTGATATTTATAGGACATTCCATCCAAAAACAACAGAATACATATTTTTCTCAGGTGCTCATGGAATGTTCTGCAGGATAGATCATATCCTGGTTCCAAATCAAGGCTTAGTAAATTTAAGAAAATTGAAATTGTATGAAGTATCTTTTCTGACCACATTGCTATGAGACTAGATATCAATTACAGGAAAAGATCTGTAAAAAATACAAACACATGGAGGCTAAACAATACACTACTAAATAACGAAGTGATCACGGAAGAAATCAAAGAGGAAATCAAAAAAACCTAGAAACAAATGACAATGGGGACACGATGACCCAACCTATGGGATGCAGCAAAATTAGTATTAAGGGGGAAGTTTATAGCAATACAATCCTACCTTAAGAAACAGGAAACATCTCGAATAAACAACCTAAACTTGGCACCTAAAGAAATTAGAGAAAGAAGAGCAAAAAAAAACCCCAAAGTTAGCAGAAGGAAAGAAATCATAAAGATCAGAT
This sequence comes from Monodon monoceros, assembly GCF_005190385.1. Taxonomy (NCBI): domain Eukaryota; kingdom Metazoa; phylum Chordata; class Mammalia; order Artiodactyla; family Monodontidae; genus Monodon; species Monodon monoceros. Next base: position 52,228,829 of record NW_021703779.1, on the reverse strand, counting down.
CAGAAATAAATGAAAAAGAAATGAAGGAAACCATAGCAAAGATCAATAAAACTAGTAGCTGGTTCATTGAGAAGATAAACAAAATTGATAAACTGTTAGCCAGATTCATCAAGAAAAATAGGGAGAAGACTCAAATCAATAGAATTAGAAATGTAAAATGAGACGTAAGAAGTGACACTGCAGAAATACAGAAGATCATGATAGATTACTACAAGCAACTCTATGCCAATAAAATGGACAACCTTGAAGAAATGGACAAATTCTTAGAAATGCACAACCTGCCAAGACTGAATCAGGAAGAAATAGAAAATATGAACAGACCAATCACCAGCACTTAAATTGAAACTGTGATTAAAAATCTTGCAACAAACCAAAGCCCAGGGCCAGACGGCTTCACAGGCAAATTCTATTAAACATTTAGAGAAGAGCTATCACCTACCTTCTCAAACACTTCCAAAATATAGCAGAGTGAGGAACACTCCCAAACTCATTCTATGTGGCCACCAACACCCTGATACCAACACCAGACAAGGATGTGACAAAGAAAGAAAACTACAGGCCAATATCGCTGATGAACATAGATGCAAAAATCCTCAACAAAATACTAGCAAACAGAATCCAACAGCACATTAAAAGGATCATACACCTTGATCAAGTGGGGTTTATTCCAGGAATGCAAGGATTTTTCAATATATGCCAATCAATCACTGTGATACACCATATTCACACATTGAAGGAGAAAAACCATATGATCTCCTCCATAGATGCAGAGAAAGCTTTCGACAAAATGCAACACCCAATTATGATAAAAAAAACTCCCGAAAGTAGGCAGAGTGGGAACTTTCCTCAACATAATAAAGGCTATATATGACAAACCCATAGCCCACATCTTCCTCAATGGGGAAAAATTGAAAACATTTCCACTAAGATCAGGAACAAGACAAGGTTGCCCACTCTCACCACTCTTACTCAACATAGTTATGGAAGGTTTAGCCACAGCAGCCAGAGAAGACAAGGAAATAAAAAAAATCCAAATTGGAAAAGAAGAAGTAAAGCTGTCATTGTTTGCAGATGACATGTGACTATACATAGAGAATCCTGAAGATGCTACCAGAAAACTACTAGAGCTAATCAATGAATTTGGTAAAGTAGCAGGATACAAAATTAATGCACAGAAATCTCTGGCATTCCTATATACTAAGGATGAAAAATATGAAAGTGAAATCTAGAAAACACTCCAATTTACCACTGCAACATAAAGAATAAAATATATGGGAAAAAACCTACCTAAGGAGACAAAAGACAGGTATGCAGAAAATTATAAGACACTGATGAAAGAAATTAAAGATGATACAAATAGATGGAGAGATATACCATGTTCTTGGATTGGAAGAATCAACATGGTGAAAATGACTCTACTACCCAAAGCAAACTACCAATTCAATGCAATCTCTATGAAACTACCACTGGCATTTTTCACAGAACTAGAACAAAAAATTTCACAATTTCTATGGAAACACAAAAGACCCCATATAGCCAAAGCAATCTTGAGAATGAACAATGGAGCTGGAGGAATCATTTTCCCTGACTTCAGACTATACTACAAAGCTACAGTAATCAAGACAGTATGGTACTGGCACAAAAACAGAAAGATAGATCAATGGAACAGGATAGAAAACCCAGAGATAAACCCACGCACCTATGGTCACCTTACCTTTGATAAAGGAGACAGGAATGTACAGTGGGGAAAGGACAGCCTCTTCAAAAAGTGGTGCTGGAAAAACTGGACAGGTACATGTAAACATATGAGATTAGAACACTCCCTAACACTATACACAAAAAAAAGCTCAAAATGGATAAAGACCTAAATGTATTACCATAAACTATCAAACTCTTAGAGGAAAAGTCTTAGGCAGAACACTCTATGACATCAATTACAGAAAGATCTTTTTTGACCCACCTCTTATAGAAATGGAAAGAAAAATAAACAAACTGGACCTAATGAAACTTAAAAGCTTTTGCACAGCAAAGGAAACCATAAACAAGGCCAAAAGACAACCTTCAGAATGGGAGAAAATATTTGCAAATGAAGCAACTGACAAAGGATTAATCTCCAAAATTTACAAGCAGCTCATGCAGCTCAATAACAAAGAAACAAACAACCCAATCCAAAAATGGGCAGAAGACCTAAATAGACATTTCTCCAAAGAAGATATACAGACTGCCAACAAACACATGAAAGAATGCTCTGCATCATTAATCATTAGAGAAATGCCAATCAGAACTACAATGAGATATCATCTCACACCAGTCAGAATGGCCATCATCAAAAAATCTAGAAACAATAAATGCTGGAGAGGGTGTGGAGAAAAGGGAACACTCTTGCACTGCTTGTTGGAATGTGAATTGGTACAGCCACTATGGAGAACAGATGGAGGTTCCTTAAAAAACTACAAATAGAACTAACATATGACCCAGCAATCCCACTACTGGGCATATACCCTGAGAAAACCATAATTCAAAAAGAGTCATGTACCAAAATGTTAATTGCAGCTCTCTTTACAATAGGAAGAAATATGGGAACATATGTATATGTATAACTTTTGTCTTAGTTATAAAGCAGAATCTAACACACCATTGTAAAGCAATTATACTCCAGTAAAGGTGTAAAAAAAATAAATAAAATAAAATTAATTAATTAATTATTTAAGAAGGAAGAAAGGAGGAAAGGAAGGGCAGCTATCAGAACTCCACATCTATGTTTTGCGGGGGGTTTTCCTCACTCTAAACAAGGAAATCCTACCATTCTCAAGGGACAATTAATCCTGCTGTTCCATTGCCACTCATGTAACTGTGCCTTTCTTGTCACCACTGTATCCATGCTCTCCGTCTGGCTAAAGAGATGGGAAAGCAATAAATACGCACTTCCAGGGAGCAAATCTTACTCAGGACAGACAACAGTTAAACAGTTGATGTATTCTTGTCTTGGCAAATGAAGGAAAATAATTGAGGGGAGCTTCTAAGGAATTTTTTTATTTAATAATATTTTCATTGTAAATATCAATACTTGATGCCACCAACTTTCCATTAATCTTATTATCCCAAGAAAAAGAATACAGATAATAGAAACTTAAGAATTCCTCAGTCAAGGTTGAAGGGAAATTGGGAATGACTGCCAATGGATACAGAGTTTCTTTTGGGGGTGATGTAAGTGTTCTGAAAATTGATTATGGTAATGGTTGTACAACTGTATGAATATGCTAAAACTCTTTGAATTGTATACTCTAAATGAGTGAATTATATGGTATGTGAATTATGTCTCTTCAAAGCTATAATAAAAGTCATTTGCAGCAATCGATCGATGTAAAAAAAACCCTCCTCAGTCAGACTCTAAGCTCTGTGATGGTTTTAATTAATCACTGTATTCCCAGCATGGTGCTCCTAGAAGATAATAAAAAAATTTTTTTGAGAACAAAAATAAAATAAAGTCTATAAACAATAAATGCTGGAGAGGGTGTGGAGAAAAGGGAACACTCTTGCACTGCTGGTGGGAATGTGAATTGGTACAGCAACTATGGAGAACAGTATGGGGGTTCCTTAAAAAACTACAAATAAAACTACCATATGACCCAGCAATCCCACTACTGGGCATATATCCTGAGAAAACCATAATTCAAAAAGAGTCATGTACCAAAATGTTCATTACAGCTCTCTTTACAATAGCCCGGAGATGGAAACAACCTAAGTGTCCATCATCAGATGAATGGATAAAGAAGATGTGGCACATATATACATGGAATATTACCCAGGCATAAAAAGAAACGAAATTGAGCTATTTGTAGTGAGGTGGATGGACCTAGAGTCTGTCCTACAGAGTGAAGTAAGTCAGAAAGAGAAAGACAAATACCATATGCTAACACATATATATGGAATCTAATAAAAGAAAAAAAATGTCATGAAGAACCTAGGGGTAAGACAGGAATAAAGACACAGACCTACTGGGACACGGACTTGAGGATATGGGGAGGGGGAAGGGTGAGCTTTGACAGGGCGAGAGAGAGTCATGGACATACACACACTAACAAACGTAGTAAGGTAGATAGCTAGGGGGAAGCAGCCGCATGGCACAGGGATATCGGCTCTGTGCTTTGTGACAGCCTGGAGGGGTGGGATAGGGAGCATGGGAGGGAGGGAGACACAAGAGAGAAGAGATACGGGTACATATGTATATGTATAACTGATTCACTTTGTTATAAAGCAGAAACTAACACAGCATTGTAAAGCAATTATACTCCAATAAAGTTGTTAAAAAAAAGAGAATAGTATGAACAGTTATATGTCAACAATTTGGACAACATAGGAGAAGTGAACAAATGTCGAGAAATATACAAGCTGGCAAGACTGAATCACGAAGAAACAGACAACTTGAATGGACTGTTCACTAGTAGTGAAATAGAAATTTTAATTAAAATGAAAAAAAAAACAAACCTCCCAGCAAACAAAAGTCGAGACCTGGATGGCTTCACGAGGGAATTCTACCAAATATATAAAGAAACGAATACCTATCCCCCTCAAACTAGTCCAAAAACACACCCAACTTCATTGTGCAAGGCCACTATTACCCTCATACCAAAACCAAAGTCAATACAAAAAAAGAAGAGGAAAGAAAAGAAAATTACACACCAATATCTTTGATGAATACAGATGCAAAAATCCTCAACAAAATATTAGCAAACAGAATCCAGTAATATGTAAAAAGGATTTTTCCAGGGTCACAAGTTTGGTTCAACACTTGCAAAGCAATGTGATACAACACATTAGCAAAAGTATAAAAATCAAGTCATCATCCTAAGAGACCCAGAAAAAGCATTTGACAAAATTCTACATCCATTAATGATAAAAACTCTCATCAAAATAGGTATAGAAGGAACATTTGTCAACATAATAATAAAAGTCAGTTATGACAAACTCATGGCTAACTTCATACTCAACAGTGAAAAGATGAAAGCCTTTCCTCTGAATTCATGAACAAAACAAGGATGCACACTCTTGCCACTTCTATTTAACATAGTTTTGGAAGTCCTGGCCACAGCAATAAGATAACAAAAAGAAATAAAAGGCATCCAAATTTGAAGGGAAGAAGTAAAACTGTCACTATTTGCAGATGACATGCTACTTGATAAGGAAAACCCTAAAAACTCCACCCCCCCAAAATTAAAACTAATAAATGAATTCAGGAAGGCTGCTGTATACAAGATTAATATACTGAAATCTGTTGATTTCTATACACTAATAACCAAATATCAGAAAGACAATGTAAAAAATTCCCATTTAAAGTCTCATCAAAATGGGTAAAATACATAGGAATAAACTTAACAAAAGGGACGAAAGACCTATTCTCTGAAAACCATAAAACATTGATCAAGGGAATTGAAAATTATATAAATAAATAGAAAGATTTCTGTGCTCTTGGATTGGAAGAATTAGTATGGTTAAAATGGCCATACTACCCAAAGCAATCTAAAGATTTAATGCAAACCCTATGAAAATATTCATGACGTTTTTTCACAGAAGTAGAAGAAATAAACCTAAAATTCATATGGAACCACAAAATACCCTGAATTGCCAAAGCAGTCTTGAGAAAAAGAACAAAGCTGGAGGTATCATGCTTCCAGGCTTCAGACTACAGTACAAAGCTACATTAATCAAAACCCAATGTTACTAGAACAAAAACAGACACATAGATCAATGGAACAGAACACAGAAACCCATGGACCTATATTCCATTAATCTATGAAAAAGGAAGCAAGAACATACACTGGAGAAAGACAGTATCTTCAGCAACTGGTGTTGGGAAAACTATACAGCTACATGTAAAACAATGATGTTAAAACATTACCTCACAACATATAAAAAAATAAACTCAAAATGGATTAAAGACCTAAATGTAAGACATGAGACCATAAAACTCCAAAAGAGGACACAGGCACAATGCTCTTTGACATGAATTGTAGTAATATTTTTTGGATCTGTCTCATAAGGGAAAAGAAATAAAAGCAAAATTAAACAAATAAAACCTAATTAAACATAAAGCTTTTGGAGTAAAGAAAACCATTAAAAAATGAAAAGACAACCTACAGAATGTGAGAAAATATTTGCAAATGATGTGACTGAGAAGGGCTTAATTTCCAAAATATACAAACAGCTTATACAGCTCAATATCAAAAAAAAAAAAAACTAATCAAAAATGGGCAGAAAATTTAAATAGACATTTCTACAAAGAAGACATACAGTTGGCCAACAGGCACATGAAAAGATACTCAACATCACTAATTATTAGAGAAATGCAAATCAAAATTACAGTGAAATATCACCTCACATTGGTAAGAATGACCATCATTAAAATGTCTATAAATAATAAATGCTGGGGAGGGTGTGGAGAAAAGGTAACCCTTCTGTACCTTGTAGTTAGGAATGTAAATTGATGCAGCCACTGTGGAGAACAGTATGGAGGTTCCTTAAAAACCTAAAAATATAGTTACAATATGATCCAACAGCCCCACTCCTGGGCATATAACAGGAAAAGAAGAAAACTAGAATTCAAAGATACATGAACCCCAATATTCATAGCAGCACTATTTACAATAGCCAATGTATGGAAGCAATCTAAATGCCCATCAGTAGACAAATGGATAAAGATGTGGTATATATATACACAATGGAATATTACTCAGCCATAAAAAACAATGAAATAATGCCATTTGCAGCAATATGGATGGACTCTAGAGGTTATCATACTAAGTGAAGTCAGAGAAAGACAAATATATGATATCATGTATATGTGGAATCTTAAAAAATGATACAAATGAACTTATTTACAAAACAGAAAGAGAATCAGACATAGAAAACAAACTTATGGTTACTTGAGGGGAAAGAGGGGAGGGATAAATTAGGAATTTGGGATTAACAGATACACACTACTATATATAAAATAGATAACCAATAAGGACCTACTGTATAACACAGGAAACTATATTCAATGTCTTTTAATAACTCATAGTGGAAAGGAATCTGAAAAAGAATATATATATTCATATATATATATATAACCAAATCACTTTGCTGTACACCTGAAACATTATAAACCAACTATACTCCAATTTAGAAAAATTAAAAAGAAAGCCATTTAAAGAAAAAAAGCAACCTACAGAATGGAAGAAAATATTTGCGAATGATATGACTGACAAGGGTTTATTAGTCCAAATATATAAACAGCATATACAACCCAATATCAAAGAAACACACCACGCAATCAAAAAATGGGCAGATGACCTGAATAGACATTTTTCCAAAGAAGACATACAGGTGACTAATAGCCACATGGAAAGATCCTCAACATTGCTAGTTATTAGAGAAATTCAAATGAAAACAACAATGAGATATCACCTCACACCTGTTAGAATGGCTTATCATCAAAATGTCTACAAATAACAAATGTTGGAGAGGATGTGGAGAAAATGGAAATTCTAAGTGTATAATTACACTCGTTGGAACATAAACTGGTGCATCCACTATGGAAAAAACGTGTGGAGGTTCCTCAAAAAACTAAAAAAGAATGACCATATGGTCCAGCAATTCCACTCCTGAACATATATCTGGAAAAAATTAAAACACTAATTTGAAATGACACATTCACCCTAATGTTCATAGCAGCACTATTTACAATAGCCAAGATATGGAAGCATCCCATGTGCCCATCAACAGTTGAACGGATAAAGTTGTATCTGAAAAAGAATATATATATATTCTTATATAATAAATCTTATATATTTTATATATTATATGTATTACTCAGCCATTAAATATTGTATGATGTCACTTACATGTGGAATCTAAAAAATAATGCAAACGAATGTATGTGCAAAACAGAAAAAGACTCACAGATATAAGAACAAACTATGGTTGCCAGAGGGGAGAGGGGCTGGGGGATGGGCAAGTTAGGGGTATGGGATTAAGAGATACAAACTACTATGTATAAAACAGATAAGCAACAAGGATATATTGTATAGCACAAAGAAATAATATAAGACCATTATCTTGTAATAACTTTTAATGGGGTGTAATCTGTAAAATACTGAATCACCATGCTGTACACCTGAAACTAATATAATATTGTAAATCAGCTATACTTCAATAATAATAATAGAATTTTAAAAAGAAACGAAAAATGATATTGGTAGGGTGTGGTAGAGCATATTGGAGGAGGTTGGTCAGATGCTACAAACTTTCAGTTATGCAATCAATAAGTACTAGGGATGTAATGTACAACATGATAACTATAGCTAACACTGCTCTATGACATATAAGAAAAGTTGTTAGAGAACATCCTAAGAGTTTTTATCACAAGGAGATTTTTTTCCCTTTTTTTCTTTATTCATTTTTTTGTATTGTATACATGTGAGAAGATGGATGTTATCTGAACTTATTGTGGGAATCATTTCACGATATATGTAAATCAAACCAAACCATCATGCTGTATGTCTTAAACTTATACAGTGATGTATGTCAATTATTTCTCAATAAAACTGAAAAAATTTAAATATAATAATGTATTTAAAAGAAAAGAATAGGAAAAAAAAGTGATACTATTGACCCTTACTAAGATGGCTATAATAAAAATGATGGACAATAACTAGCATTGGAGAGGATGTGGAGAAACTGGAACCCTTATAAATTGTTGGTGAGACTATAAAATGGTGCAGCTGCTGTGGAAAACAGCTTGGCAGTTCCTCAAAATACTAAACAAAGTATTACCATATGACTCCACTTCTAGGTGTATACCCCTGCCCCAGAAAATGAAAAGAGAGTCTTAAACAAATAGCTTCACACCAGTGTTCATTGCAGCATTATTTACAATAGCCAGAAGCTGGAAACAACCCAAGTACCTACCAATAAATGAACTTAAAAACAAAGTATGGACTATACAGACAATGGAATATTATTCTGCCATAAGGAATTGTCCTAATACATGATACAACATGGATGAACTTTGAAAATATGCACAAGCGAAATAAGCCAGACACAAAAGGTCAAATATTGTACGATTTCTGTTATATGACATATCAAGAATAGGCAAATTTCAAGAGAGAGAAGATAAATTAGAGATTGCCATGGGCTGGGATAGGAAAGTGGGGAGTTATTTCTTAATTTTTACAGAGTCTTTACTTGGGGTGATGAAAAGTCTTCAAAGCAGACAGTGGTGGTAATGGTTGCACAACATTCTGAATGTAATTTATGCCAGTGAACTGTACACTTAAAAGTGGTAAAAATGGCAAATTTGATTAAATATATTTTATTACAATAAAATATTTTTAAAAATCTCTATTGTAGATGTAGGTTACAGAGAATAATAAGGATACTCCCATAAAATCAAACAAGCTCTTAATACATTCTTTGTTGTATGTAATATTTGGTATTCTTGCTATCATACTTGTTTTAACCTCAAAAGTAACAGAAAAAGATGTGACATATCTATCCATCTATCTACACAATGGAATATTACTCAGCCATAAAAAAGATAAAATATTGCCACTTGCAACAACATGGATGGACCTAGAGAAAATCATACTGAGTGATGTAAGTCAGACAGATAAAGACAAATATTATATCACTTATCTATGTAATCTAAAAAATAATACAAATGAATCTATTTACAAAACAGCCTCACAAACAGAAAATAAACTTATGGTTACCAAAGGGGAAAGGGGGGATAAATTAGGAGTATGGGATTAACAGATACACACTACTATACATAACAAAGATAAACAACAAGGATTTACTGTATAGCCCAAGGAACTATATTCAATATCTTATAATAACCTAAAATGGAAATGAATCTGAAAAAAAAATACGTGTAACTAAATCGCTTTGCTGTATACCCGAAACTAACAGAATAATGTAAATCAATTATACTTTAATAAAAATAAATAAATTTTAAAAAGCAAAAAAGAAAACTAGCCTTAATGATTCAAGAAAGTAAATTTAATGGACTAAATCAGAAGTTCCAATAATTGCCCATTTTTACTGATGTATGAAAGTTCAGAAAAAAATCATACACATTTAAAGCTTCTTTATTTTTCTTTAAATTACTGTATATCAAACAGTACAATATTCATATAGAATATTCCACACAAATAGGATTTTGCAGATTTGAGTTCATGAGAGTTAACCATCTTAGACACTAAAAACAAATTAAATAAGACTCCACAACATATAGAGTACATCAATTTTATAAAAACAAATCTTTAAGGACATACACATATGTATATATGCACATGAAAAAATACACCTATAAATCAAAAAGAAGAGACAAATTCTCCAGTAGAAAATAAGCAAAGGCAAAATGAAGATGAGAAAAGGTGAATGCCCAACAACCATAGTAAAACATGCTAAACCTACCTGATAATCAGGGAAATGCAAACTACAACAATGAGAGATTCCATTTCTACCACTCAAATATGTACTGACATTTAAAAATGTCTGAAACATATTAAGTGAAACAATATGTTTTCCTTTAAACACATATTTTCACTGAAATATATTAAGTGTAAAAAAAGCAAATTGCAAAATAGCTGTATATATATATATGTTTTTATATGTGTGTGTGTCTATATATATGTATGTACATATATATAGACACACACGCATATATATAAATGATACTTACACACACACTAAATGTATATAAACAATTTGGAGGGACACCTACCAAATTGAAATATATGTCTAAGGAGAGGCCTGGGATTGGGAGAAGAGATGGTCAAGAGGGTACTTTCGCTTTTTCTGTAATATTTGTATTTTTATGAAACTGTATCTGGAGAGTGACATGAAAAATGGGGGCACAGGAATTTTTACAAATCAGCCATTTTCAGAAACATCAATTTGAGTAACTATCTGTACATGAAAATACAGTACCTTCACAAGAGCCAAGGATTTCAGGTGAGGGATTACAGCATCTGGGTGAAGCACAGAAATAAGAAAGAGCACATTGAGGATGGTAGGAAAGATAGATTTGCACTAACCTTATTACCCCTCTTCCAAGCCCAGGCAGCCCAGTGTGGAGACATACACTGTCCCTGTGTTTAGAGGAATGTGAACACTAGACTTCACCATGGACCACAAGTCCACCCTAATAATGGACTGATACCTGCAGCATTAGATGGCTCTCTGAAGGTTCCTACAAACCCAGGCCCCCATTCACTTTAGCAATTGGCTACCCCAGACGCCCCAGGTACTTCCCAGCCACAGGTGGTTTCCATGGCAAGACTCCTGCAAACTCAGGCCCCTACTCAACTCAGCACTTGCCTACTCCAGTGACCCCAGGCAGATCCCATAGCACCAGGTGCCCTGTAGGTCCCAGGAGCACAGGCCCCATCTCAACCCAGTACGTGCCTACACTAGAAACACCAGGCACCTCCTAAGGCCTCACATGGCTTGCATGGCAGAGCTTCCAGTAGGCTCCTGCCAACTCAGACCCCCAGCTCATACCAGTGCCTGCCTACTCCAGTGATCTGGGCAGCTCCCAAGGTCCAAGGAAACTTCTATGGCAGACTCCCAGCAGGGTCCTGCAAACCCCGGTTCACTCTGAAGCTTACATTAAACTGACCCAGGCAGCTCCCTCAGCCCCAGGCAGCTCCCATATCAGAGCTTTCTGTGAGCACCTGAGAACCAATGCTCCCATCTCACACCAGCACGTGATGGCTCCAGCTGTCCCAAGTGGCCCCTATGATACCAGGCTCCTGGAAGGCTCCCAGGAATCCAGGTCCCTGTCACACTCAGGCATCTACCAACTCCAGTGCCCCAGGTAGCTCATGTGACATCAGAACCCTATTGGGCCCCTGTGAATCTTAAAGCTGTCTCACCTCAGTGTCTGCCTACTCCAGCAGCACCAGATACTTCCTATGGCTCCAGGCAGTTTTCAAAGCAGCACTCTCTGTGGTCTCCCATGAACCCAGGACCCGTCTCACCCTACACTTGCCTATTCCAGAAGCCCCAGTTGGTGTTTGTGGCAAAAATCTTCTCCCACGTCCTTTATAATTCAGACCCCCAGCTCATCTCTATGTCTGCTGGCTTCAGTGGCCCCAGGCAGCCTCCATATGGTCTCAGATGGTATCCTTAGCACCAAGATCCTGGAAGGTCCTGGTGAATCCAGGCTCTCAGCTCACCCTGGCACTTGCCAGCTCCAGTGGTCCTAGGCAGTTTCCAAGGAGCTAGGTGGCTTCTACAGTACCAAGCTTCCGGTACTTGCAAGCCTCCACTTTACCCCAGTGCCTGCCAACTCCAGTGGCTCCAGACAGCTCCCACTTCTCCTTGGCTACGGAGTCTCAAAAGGACTCTGCAAAACCAAACTCTTACCCATCTGAGTGCCAGCCACCTCTAGCAGTCCACAGGTGGTTCCCTTGGCATCAGGTTCCTAGAGGGCTCCTGTGAACCTGGCTCCCTTATCCAATCCAGTGCCTGCTGGCTCCCACAGCCCAAGGTGACTTCATGGTAACAGACTCCAGGGGGCTACTATCAACCCCCTGGAGGTTGATAGACTCCAGACTCACCCCAGCACTAGCCAGCACTTGCATCCCTGGGTGGCTTCTGTGACCTCAGGCTCCCCAAAATGCCCATGAATCCAGGATTCAAGGGGGCATCAGGGTCAGTGCCAGGCAGACTACTGCTCTCCCAGGTTTTCAACCCACACCAACACCAGTCTACTCAAGGACTCCAGCAGCAAGCCTGTCCATGGACACCACCAAAAACATGACACCAAGTGAAACTAATAAAATTCTAATGACTGACCCTAAGGAGATAGATACCTATGATTTGTCTGGTAAAGAAATCAGAATAACCCTCTTAATGAAATTTTGTTAATCATAAGAAAACACAGAGAGGCAACTAAATAAAATTAGCAAAACAGTGCATGAACAAAATGAGGAGGTCAATAAAGAAATAGAAAACATCAAAAAGAAAAGCAGAAATCCAAGAGTTGAAGAATAATGACTGCATGAAAAATTCAATAGAGAGCTTTAACAGCAAATCAACCAAGCAGAAGAATTAGTGAACAAGTAATTAGAAATCTTACAGTCATAGAAGCAAAAAAGATGAAAAAGAGTGAAGAAAGCCTATGTGATTGTAGGTCACCATTAAAAGAAGAAATGTATGCAATGTTGGAGTCTCAAAAGGAGAAGAGAGGGGAAAAGGAGGAGAAAGCTTATTTAAAGAAATAATGATTGAGAACTTCCCAAATCTGGGGAGAAATTTAAATATCCAATTTTATGAAGCTAATATGCTACCCCCAAATTTCAACTCAAAAGTATCTTCTTCAATACACATTATAATAAAACTATCTAAAATCAAAAACAAAAAGAGAATTTTAAAAGCAGCAAGAGGAAAATTCTCACATATAAGGAAACACCCATAAGGTTATCAGATTTTCTCAGTAGAAACCATGGAGGCCAGGAGAGAGTGCAATAATATACTCAAAGTTCTGGGGGGAAAAAAAATAAAAAGAAAGTACCACCAAGAATACTCTATCTGACAATGTTATCCTTCAAAAATGAATGAGAGGGAAAGACTCCCAGACAAACAAAAGCTGAGAAAGTTCATCAGTCCTAGACCTGCCTTACAATAAATGCTGAAAGGAGTTCTTCAAGCTGAAAGGAAAAATGTTAATTAGTAATAACTAAACATATGAAAATATAAATCATCCTGGTAAAAGTAAGTCCATGATCAAATTCAGACTATTCTAATGCTGTAGTATGTGGTGTGTTATTCACCTAACACTAGTATAAAGGTTTAAAGGAAAAAAGTTTTAAAAATAGGTATAGCCATAATAACCTGTTAATGGTACATAATATAAAAACAGGTAAATTGTGACATCAAAACCCAAGATTATGGAGGGAATAATAAAAGGATGGAGTTTTGTATGTAATTTAAGTTGTCATCCACATAAAATAAACTTTTATATCTATAAGATGTTTTATGTAAGCCTGCCTACAGTAGACACAAAAATATAAAGAGAATATAATCAAACATAGTAACACAGAAAAACATCAACCCAAAAAGAAACACAGCAAAAGAAGAAAAGAGAAAGGAAATCACAAAAAATTTAGAAAACAATTAACAAGATGGCATTAGGTTGTTTTACTTATCAGTAATTACTTGAAATATGAATGGATTAAATTATTCAATTAAAAGACATATAATGGTGAATGAATTTAAAAAACTAGACTCAGTTATGTGCTGCCTACATAAGATTCACTTCAGCTAAAATGTTACACATAGTCTCAAAGTGAATTGATGGACAAAAGTATTCCATGCATATAGAAAACAAAAGAGAGCAGAAAAAATAGGTTTTAAGTCAAAAACTGTACCAAGAGACAAAGAAGGTCCTTATACAAGCACACCTTGGAGATTTTGTTGGTTCAGTTCCAGAGCACTGCAATAAAATGAATATCACAATAAAGCAAATCACACGAATTTTGTGGTTTCCCAGTGCATATTAAAGTCATGTTTATACTATATTATAGTCTATTAAGTCTGAAATAGCATTGTCAATAAAAATGTACATAATTTAATTTTAAAATAATTTATTGCTAAAAATGCTAACGATCATCTGAGCTTTCAGCAAGTCATAATATTTTTGCAATAGTAACATCAAAGATCACTGATCACAGATCACCATAGAAAGGCAATCATAATGAAAATGTTTGAAGTATTGTGAGAATTACCAAAATGTGCCAAAGAGAAAGTAAGCAAATGCTGTTGGAAAAAATGGTGCCAATTGTGACACAAGGTTGCCACAAACTGTCAATTTATTAAAAAATGCAATATCTGTGAAGGACAATAAAAAAGATATGTCTGTATACTTAAAGAGATCAATTCCAAAGAAAATAAAACAATTGTAAATATATACGCAGTCATCACTGGAGCATCTAAATACATTAAGCAAATACTAACAGATCAGAAGGGAGAAATAGACCATACAATAATAGTAGAGGGCTTCAATATCCTACTTTCAATAATAGGTACATCATCCAGACAAAAAATCAATAAGGAAATACTAGACCTTAACCACATCTTAGACCAAATAAAACTAGCAGACATATACAGAACATTCCATTTAACAGGAGCAGAATACACATTTTTTCAAGTGCACACAGAACATCCTCCAGGATCCATCTCATGTTAAGTCACTAAACAAGCCTTAGTAAATGTAAGGAGACTGAAATCATACCAAGTACTTTTTCTGACCACAATGGTACGAAACTAGAAATCAATGACAGAAAAAAAAAAAACCTGGAAAACTAAAAATGTGTGGAAATTAAACCACACCTTAACAACTAATGGATCAAAGAAGAAATTAAAAGGGAATTTTAAAATATATTAAAGAGAACAAAAATGGAAACACAACATATCAAAACTTATGGGATGCAGCAAACTCAGTTCTGAGAGGGAAGTTTATAGCAATAAATGTCTATCCTAAGAAAGAAGAAAGATGAAAAATAACCTAACTTTATACCCCAATATTAGAAAAGAAACAAAGCCCAAAGTTTAGCAGAAGGAAGAAAATAATAAACATAAAGATTAGATCAGAAATAAATGAAATAGAGAACAGAATAACAAAAGAAAAGATTAACAAAACTAAGAGTTTGTTCTTTGAAAAGGTAAAAAAAATTGCTAGACCAAGCAAGGAAAAAAGAGGGAGGACCCAAAACAACAAAATTATAAGTGAAAGAGGAGACATTACAATTGATACCACTGAAATACAAAGGATAATAAGAGACTATTATGAACAACTGTACACCAACAAATTGGATAACCTAGAAGACATAGATATATTTCTAGGAATATACAATCTACAAATACTGGATCATGAAAAATAAAAAAATTGAACATACCAATTACTAGTAAGAATATTGAATAGGTAATCAAAAACCTCCCAACATAGAAAAACCCAGAAACAGATGATTTCATTGGTGAATTCTCCCAAACGTTTAAAGTAGAATTATTCTTTCTCAAATTCTTCCTAAAAAGATAAAAAATGAGAGAACACTTCCATACTTATTTCATAAGGCCAGCATTACTCCAATACCAAAGCCAGACAAGGATACTACAAGAAAAAAATTATAGGCCAAAATCCCTGGTGAACATACATGTAAAAATTCTCAAAACCTTTAATGCTAAACTGAATTAAACATTCCTGGGATGCAATGATGGTTCGACATACATACATCAATAAATATGATACCTCACATTAAAAAATGAAAGATAAAAATTATATGATCATTTCAATAGAGGCAGGAAAAGCATTTGACAAAATTAAATAGCTTTTCATAATAAAACTCTCAACAAATTATGTATAGAAAGAATGTACTTTGATATTTTAAGACCACAGATAACTTCATACTCAGTGGTCAAGAGCTGAAAGCTTTTCCCTTAAGACCTGTAACATGGAAATTATGCCCACTCTCACCACTTCTATTAAACATAGTATGGGAAGTTCTATCCAGAGCAATTAGGCAAGAAAGGTAAATAAAAACATTAAAATTGGAAAGGAAAAATAAAAGTTGTCTGTTTGCAGATGATATCATCTTAAACACAGAAAACTGTAAAGACTCCACCAAAAAAAATTATAACTCATAAGCAAATTCAGTAAAGTTTAAGGATACAAAATCAACATATAACAATCACCTTCATATCTGTACACTAACAAGAAACTATCTAAATATTTTTAATCCACTTTCAATAGCATCAAAAACTTAAAAATACTTAGGAATAAACTTAACCAAGGAGATGAAAGACATTTACACTTAAAACTATGAAACATTGATAAAAAAATTAAAGAAGACACAGATAAATGGACACAAATAAATGTTCATGAAAGGGAAGAATTAAACTTGTTCAAATGTCCATACTACCCCAAATGAGCTACATACCAAATTTGATCCATATCAAAATTCCAGTGATATTTTCTGCAGAAAAAGGAAAATTCATCCTAAAATTCATATGTATCCACAAAGGACCATGAGTATCCAAAACAGTGTTGAGCAACATGGAGGCAACATACTCCCTTACTTCAAACTATTACAAAGTTATAGTAATCAAGAGTATAGCACTGGCTTACAGACAAACATATTGACCAAGGGAACATTATAAAGAGCCCAGAGATAAACCAATTCTTATCTAGCCAAATAATCACCTGTGTGCCAAGACTCTTTCCCAATGGGAAAAGGATAGTTTTTTCAAGAAATGACATTGAGAACACTGGATATTCACATGCAAAAGAATGAAAGGAGGGGGGATTCCCTGGTGGCGCAGTGGTTGAGAGTCTGCCTGCTGATGCAGGGGACATGGGTTCATGCCCCGGTCTGGGAAGATCTCACATGCCATGGAGTGGCTGGGCCCATGAGCCATGGCCACTGAACCTGTGTGTCTGGAGTCTGTGCTCCACAATGGGGGAGTCCACAACAGTGAGAGGCCCACGTACTACAAAAGGAAAAAAAAAAAAAGAATGAAAGAGGGGGGCAGGATCAAGATGGTGGAGAAGTAGGATGTGGAGCTCACTTTCTCCCACAAAACTATTAAAGCTACAAGTGGAATGATTGACACAGAACATCTACTGAACACTGGCAGAAGACTTTAGACCTATGAAATGGCAAGAATATTTCCATGAAACCAGGTAGGAGAAAAGGAAAAAGAAAAGGAAAATGAAAGGAATCAAGACAGGACCTGTGCTCCAGGGAGGGAGCTATAAAGTAGGAAAAGTTCCCACACCCTGGGAAGTCTCCTCACTAGTGGTGAGATCAGCCTAAACAGAGGGGGAGCTTCAGAGACTAGGAGGAGAGTGCAGCAACCAGTTTGTGGAAGTCAAAATGAATAGTAACCTGCACAGAAGGTTGGCACCACCATCTTGCCTTTACCAGCCTGAGATTCTCGTCCATAGGTGCAGGTGGGGGCTGTGTGCTGAAGCTCCGGCTTCAGAGGTCATACCCAGGGAGAAGACCGGGGTTGGCTGTGTGGAGACAGCCTGAAGAGGCTGGATGGTAGTAACTGAGGGTGTACTCAGAAGAAGCCTGGCCCCATCAGAGAGGCAAGTCACCATTATCGGGGGACACACAAGGAGAAAGACAGGACCAGCATAAGAGCTTCTTTCCCTGTGAGCTCTCTCAGGTAACAGGACACCACCTACAGGAGCCCTGGAGGTGAGTCCAAGTCACTGTGGCTGAGAATGCAAGCAGGCCCCAAGACCTGCTCCCACTGTCTTGGGAGTGCATGGGCTGCAGCTTCCCGTACAAGACCCACAAACAGGCGAAAAGCCCTGCCCCCACTGTCCCAGGAGTTCATAGACTGCAGCTGCCACTACAAGACCTGCAAGCAGGCACCAAGCACTGCTCCAGCCATCTCCAAAGTGCACAAGGGCCGTGGAAACTGCAAACACCAAATGAAAGGGATAACAGTCAGCACATGCTGAGGAAGGAGGCAGCCAGCATCCAAAGTAAAAGCAATCACTTGAGTCCAGACAAGATGGTGGAGTAGAAAGACTTGAGCTAAACTCTTCTCATGAAAACGCCAAAATCACAATTAACTGTTGAACAACCATCAATCAGAAAAGACTGGAACCTACCAAAAAAGATATTTTACATTCAAAGACAAAGAAGAAGTCACAACGAGATGGTAGGAGGGGGGCATTTGTGACATAATCAAATCCCATAGCTACTAGGTGGGCAACTCCCAAACTTGAAAAATAATTATATCTTAGAGTTTCTCCCACAAGAGTGGAGTCCTGAACCCCATGCAAGTTTCCGCAGCCTGAGGGTCTGGCATCAAGAGGAGGAAACCCTAAAGCATTTGGCTTTGAAGTCCAGTGACTCTTGAGTACAGCAGCTCCACAGGACTGGGGGAAATAGGCACTCCACTCTTGGAGGGCAACACAAGGTTTCAAGGACACTGGGAGCCAACACAAAGCAGTAACTCCATAAGAGTCTGGGCTGGACCTACCTGCAGGTCATGGAGGGTCTCATGGGAATGCAAGGGTTGGCTGTAGCTCACTGGGTGGGGAGAGCAAGGACAAAAGTGGCAGAGGACTCAGGGAATATTGATCCATGTAGGCTCTAACAGAGGTTGTCATTTTGGCACCAAGACTGGGCCCTATCCAATAGCCTACAGGCTCCAGTGCTAGAACACCTCAGGCCAAACAAGCAACAAGATAGGAACACAGACCCACACATCAGCAGACAGGCTGCCTAAAGTCATACTGAACTCACAGCCACCTCTAAACACACCCCTTCACATGGCCCTGCCCACCAGAGGGATAAGACCCAGCATCACCCACGGGTGGAGAGGCACCAGTCCGTCCCACCAGGAAGCTTGACCAAGCCTCATGATGAACTTTATCCACAAGGGGGCAAAAGAAAGAAGCAAGAGGAGCTACAATCCTGCAGCCTGAGGATAAAGACAAAAAACAGAAAGTTAGGCAAAATGAGAAGGCAGAGAAATATGTTCCAGAAGAAGTAACAAGACAAAACCCCCCAAGAACAACTAAATGAAGTGGGGATAAGCAAATTTTATGAAAAAGAATTTAGAGTAATGAGAGTAAAGATTATCCAAGATCTCAGAAAAAGAATGGAGACAACAACTGAAAAAATAAAATAAATGAATGTTTAATAGGAGCTAGAAGATTTAAAGAACAAACAGAGATGAAAAATACAATAACTGAAATGAATAACACACTAGAAAAAATCCATAGCAGAATAAATGAGGCAGAAGAAAGAATAAGTGAGCTGGAAGACAAAGTGGTGGAAACAATGACCACAGAAGAGAATAAAGAAAAAAGAATGAAAAGAATGAGAACAGTTTCAGAGACTTCTGGGCCAACATTAAATGGACCAACAATTGCATTATAGGGTTCCCAGAAGGAGAAGAGAGAGAGAAAGGACCTGAGAAAATATGTAAAGAGATAGTAGCTGAAAATTTCCATAACATGGGAAAAGAAAAAGTCACCCAAGTCCAGAAATTGCAGAGAGTCCCACACAGGATAAACCCAAGGCAAAACACATTGAGACTCATAGTATTCAAAGTGACAACAATTAAAAACAAGGAAAAAATATTGAAAGCAACAAAGGGAAATCAAGAAATAACATACAAGGGAATCCCCATAAGGTTATCAGTTGATTTTTCAGCAGAAACTCTGCAGACCAGAAGGGAGTGGCATGATATATTTAAAGTGATAAAAGGCAAGAAGCTACAACAAAGAATACTCAACCCAGCAAGGCCCTCACTCAGATTTGTTGGAGAAAAAAAAAGCTTTACAATCAAGCAAAAGTTAAGACAATTCAGCACGACCAAACCAGTTTACAAGAAATGTAAAGGAACTTAATTAGGTAGAAGAGAAAAGGCCAAAACTAGAAAAAAGAAAATTATGAATGGGAAAGCTCACAAGTAAAGGCAAACATAAAATAAATGTAGGAAATCATCCACACGCAAATATGATATCAAAACAAGCAATCATAAGAAGAGGAGAGTACAAATGCAGGATATTGGAAATGCATTGGAAATTAAGAGACCAGCAACTTAAATGATCTTATAGATAGATAGATAGATAGATAGATAGATAGATAGATAGATAGATAGACTGGTATATCAAAACTTCAAGGTAACAGGAAACCAAAAATCTACAATAGATACAAACACAAAAAGAAAAAGCAATCCAAACACAACACTAAATATAGTCATCAAAACACAAGAGAACAAAAGAGGAGGGGAATAAAAAAGACCTATAAAAACAAATCCAAAACAATTACCAAAATGGTAATAAAAGCATACATATCAGTAATTCCCTTAAATGTAAATGGAGGGGAGAACCTTCAAGATGGTGGAGAAGTAAGACGCGGAGATCACCTTCCTCCCGACAAATACATCAAAAATACATCTACATGTGGAACAACTCCTACAGAACACCTACTGTACACTGACAGAAAACCTCAGACTTCCCAAAAGGCAAGAAACTCCCCATGTAACTAGGTAGGACAAAAGAAAAAAGAAAAAACAGAGAAAAAGAATAGGGATGAGACCTGCACCTCTGGGAGGGAGCTGTAAAGGATGGAAAGTTTCCACACACTAGGAAGACACTTCACTGGCAGATATGGGGGTTGGGGGGGTAGCTTTGGAGACACGGAGGACAGTGCAGCAACAGGAGTGCAGCAGGCAAAGCTGAGAGATTCCCACACAGAGGATCGGTGCCTACCAGCACTCATCAGCCTGAGAGGCTTGTCTGCTCACCTGCTGGGGCAAGTGAGGCTCGGAGCTGGGGCTTGAGCATCGGAGGTCAGATCCCAGGGAGAGGACGGGGGTTGACTGTGTGAACACACCCAAAAAGGGGCTAGTGTGCCACAGCTAACCAAGAGGGAATCGGGAAAACTTTGGAACTACCTAAGAGTCAAGAGACCATTGTTTCCAGGTGTGTGAGGAGAGAGGATTCAGAGCACCACCGAAATGAGCTGCAGACATGGGAGTGAGCTGCAGCTAGCAGCAGGGACACCAGAAGCAGGTCTGAAATGTTAATGCTGCTGCTGCAACCACCAAGAATACTGTGTGCAAGCACATGTCACTATCCACACATGCCCTCCCAGGAGCCTGTGCAGCCCACCACTGCCAGGGTCCCATGATCCAGGGACAACTTCCCCAGGAGAACACACAGCACACCTCAGGGGGTTGCTACGTCATGCTGGCCTCTGCCACTGCAGGTTCAACACACATTGGGTACCCCTAACTCCCCACGGCCTGAGGGAGCCAGAGCCCCCTAATCAACTGCTCCTTTAACCCCCTCCATACTGTGTGAAGAACAGATGCCAAAGGGTGACCTAAATGCAGAGGAAGGACCAAATCCAAAGCTGAACACTAGGAGCTGTGTGAACAAAGAAGAGAAAGGGAAATTTCTTGATGGAGCCTCAGAAGCAGCAGATTAAAACTCCAAAAATAAACTTGATGTACCCAAAATATGTGGAATACGTGAATAGAAAATGAATTATCCCAAAATTGAGGTAGTGGACTTTGGGAGCAACTGTAGACTTGAGGTTTGCTACATGCGACTGACTACTTTCTGATTTGTATGTCTATCTTGTTTAGTTTTCAGTGCTTGTTATCACTGGTGGATTTTTTAATTGGTTTTG
Source organism: Monodon monoceros (assembly GCF_005190385.1). Lineage (NCBI taxonomy): Eukaryota > Metazoa > Chordata > Mammalia > Artiodactyla > Monodontidae > Monodon > Monodon monoceros. The sequence continues at coordinate 52,206,612 of NW_021703779.1, read as the reverse complement.
TCGCTCTCTTTCTTAAAATTATATTAAAATATTTTTATAATAATAATAATATTTTAATTTTTTATTTTAATAACTTTATTTTATTTATTTGTTTTTTCTCTCCCTTTTCTTCTGAGCTGTTGGGCTGAAAGGGGCTTGGTGCTCCTGGGGGTTGACAGGCCTGAAGTTCTGAGGTGGGAAAAATGAGTTCAGGACATTGGACCACCAGAGTCTTCCTGGCCCCATGTAATATCAATCAGTGAGAGATATCCCAGAGACTTCCGTCTCAACACTAAGACCCAGCTCCACTCAAGGAGCAGCAAGCTCCAGTGCTGGGCACCCCATGCCAAACAACTAGCAAGATGGGAACACAACACCTCCCATTAGCAGAGAGGCTGCCTAAAATCATACTAAGTTCACAGACACACCAAAACACACCATTGGAAGTGGTATTGCCCAACAGAAAGACAAGATCCAGACTAATCCACCAGAACACAAGCACCAGTCCCCTCCACCAGGAAGCCTACACAACCCACTAAAACAACCTTACTCACTGGGGGCAAACAACAAAAACAACAGGAACTACAAACCTGCAGCCTGCAAAACGGAGACCTCAAACAGAGTAAGTTAAGAAAAATGATTAGACAGACAAATAAGCAGCAGATGAAGGAGCAAGGTAAAGCCCACCAGACCAAACAAATGGAGAGGAAATAGGCAGTCTACTTGAAAAAGAATTCAGAGTAATGACAGTAAAGTTGATCCAAAATCTTGAAAATAGAATGAAGAAAATACAAGAAACATTTCCAAGGATATAGAAGAACTAAAGAGCAAACAAACAATGATGAACAACACAATAAATGAAATTAAAAATTCTCCAGAAGGAAGCAATAGCATAATAACACTGGCAGAAGAATGGATAAGTGACCTGGAAGATAAAATAGTGGAAATAACTATTGCAGAGAAGAATAAAGAAAAAAGAATGAAAAGAATTGAGGACAGTCTCAAAGACTTTGGGGAAAACGTTAAACACACCAACATTCGAATTATGTAGTCCAAGAAGAAGAAGAGAAAAAAAAGGGAATGAGAAAATATTTGAAGAGATTATTCGCTAATACAGAAAAGGGAATAGTCAATCAGGTCCAGGAAGTGCAGTGAGTCCAATACAGGATAAATCCAAGGAGAAACATGCCAAGGCACATATTAATCAAACAATCAAAAATTAAATACAAAAAAATTATTAAAAGCAGCAAGGGAAAAGCAACAAATAACATACAAGGGAATCCCCATAAGGTTAACAGCTTATTTTTCAGAAGAAACTCTGCAAGCCAGAAGGGAGTGGCAGGACATATTTAAAGTGATGAAAGGGAAAAATCTACAACTAAGATTTCTCTACCCAGCAAGGAGCTCATTCAGATTCGACAGAGAAATTAAAACCTTTACAGACAAGCAAAAGCTAAGAGAATTCAGCAACACGAAACCAGCTTACAACAAATGCTAAAGAAACTTCTCTTGGCAGGAAACACACGAGAAGGAATAGACCTGTAATAAGAAACAAAAAGCAATTAAGAAAACAGTAATAGGAACACACATATCGATAATTAACTTAAATGTAAATGGTTAAATGTTCCAACAAAAATACATAGACTGGCTGAAAGGATACAAAAATAAGACCCATATATATGCTGTCTACAAGAAACCCACTTCAGACTGAGGGACACATACAGACTAAAAGTGAGGGGATGGAAACAGATATTCCATGTAAATGGAAATCAAAATAAAGCTGCAGTAGAAATTCTCATATGAGACAAAATAGACTTTAAAATAAAGATTATTAAAAGAGACAAAGAAGGCCACTACATAATGATCAAGGGATCAACCCAAAAAGAAGATATAACAATTGTAAATATTTATGCACCCAACATAGGAGCACCTCAATACATAAGGCAGGAGCTGCTAACCCGGACGGGGTGCCAGGAGCAGGGAGCCGGCTGGATGCGCGGACAGGCCAGGAGAGCACGGCAGAGCTGATACACCAGAAATACATCTACACGTGGAACAACTCCTACAGAACACCTACTGAAGGCTGGCAGAAGACCTCAGGCCTCCCAAAAGGCAAGAAACTCCCCACATACCTGGGTAGGGCAAAAGAAAAAAAGAAAAAACAGACAAAAGAATAGGGATGGCACCTGCACCAGTGGGAGAGAGCTGTGAAGGAGGAAATGTTTCCATACACTAGGAAGCACCTTCGCGGGCGGAGACTGGGGGAGGCGGAGGGGGGAGCTTTGAAGCCGCGGAGGAGTGCACAGCAACAGGGGTGCGGAGGGCAAAGCAGGGAGATTCCCGCACAGAGGATCGGTGCCGACCAGCACTCAGCAGCCCGAGAGGCTTATCTGCTCACCCACCGGGGCGGGCGGGACTGCGAGCTGAGGCTCGGGTTTCAGTTTCCATGGGAGCGCAGGGAGAGGACTGGGGTTGGCGGCTTGACCATAGCCTTAAGGGGTTAGTGCACCACGGCGAGCCGGGAAGGAGTCCGGGGAAAAGTCTGCACCTGCCGAAGAGGCAAGAGACTTTTTCTTCCCTCTCTGTTTCCTGGTGCGCGAGGAGAGGGGTTTAAGAGCGCTGCTTAAGGGAACTCCAGAGACGGACGCGAGCCGCGGCTAAAAGTACGAACCCCAAAGACGGGCGTGAGCCGCGGCTAAAAGCACGGACCACAGGGACAGGCGGGAGACGCTAAGGCTGCTGCTGCCACCACCAAGGGGCTTGTGTGCAAGCACAGGTCACTATCCACACCCCTCTTCCATGGAGCCTGTGCAGCCCGCCACTGCCAGGTTCCGGAGATCCAGGGACAACTTCCCTGGGAGGACGCATGGCAGGCCTCAGGTGGGTGCAACGTCACGCTGGCCTCTGCCACCACAGGCCCGCCCCACACGCCGAGCCCCTCCCTCCGCCCCCTGGCCTGAGTGCGCCAGAGCCCCCGAATCAGTGGCTCCTTTAACCCCGTCCTGTCTGAGCAAAAAACAGACGCCCTCCAGCGACCTACACGCAGAGGCAGGGCCAAATCCAAAGCTGAGCCCCTGTGAGCTGTGAGAACAATGAAGAGAAAGGGAAATCTCTCCCAGCAGCCTCAGAAACAGCAGATTAAAGCTCCACAATCAACTTGATGTACGCTGCATCTGTGGAATACATGAATAGACAATGAGGCATCCCAAATTGAGGAGGTGGGCTTCGAGAGCAAGATCTATGATTTTTTCCCCTTTTCCTCTTTTTGTGAATATGTATGTGTATGCTTCTGTGTGAGATCTTGTCTGTATAGATTTGCTTCCAACATTTGTCCTAGGGTTATATCCCTTGATGGTATTTTTTTAAAATTTCTTTTCTTAATAATTAATTTTAATAACTTTATTATACTTTACCTTCGTTCTTTCTTTCTTTCTTTCTCTCGTTCTTTCTTTCTTTCTTTCCTTCCTTCCTTCCTTCCCTCCTTTGGACAATGAATCATCCCAAATTGAGGAGGTGGTCTCTGAGGGCAAGATTTATGATTTTTTCCACATTACCTCTTTTTGTGAGGGTGTATGTGTATGCTTCTGTGTAAGATTTTGTCTGTATAGTTTTGCTTCCAACATTTGTCCTAAGGTTCTATCCGTCCCTTTTTTTTTTTCTAAATAAGTATTTTTTAATTCAATAACCTTATTATACTTTATTTTACTGTATCTTCTTTCTTTCTTTTTTCCTTCTTTCCCTCCTTCCTTCCTTCCTCCCTCACTCCTTTCTTACCTTCTTGCCTTCTTTCCTTCTTTGTTTCTTTCTCTATTTCTTTCTTTGTTTCTTTCTCTGTTTCTTTCTTTCTTGCTTGCTTGCTTTCTTTCTTTCTTCCTTCCTTCCTTCCTTCCTTTCCTCCTTTCTTTCTTTCTTCATACATCTACTAATTCTCTCTACTTTTTCTCCCTTTTATTCTGAGCCGCGTGGATGAAAGGCTCTTGGTGCTCCAGCCAGGAGTCAGGGCTCTGCCTCTGAGGTAGGAGAGCCAACTTCAGGACACTGGTCAACAAGGGACCTCTCAGCTCCACATAATATCAAACAGCGAAAATCTCCCAGAGACCTCCATCTTAACACCAGCACCCAGCTTCACTCAACGACCAGCAAGCTACAGTGCTGGACAACATATGCCAAACAACTAGCAAAACAGGAACACAACCCCACCCATTAGCAGAGAGGCTGCCTAAAATCATAATAAGGCCACAGACACCCCAAAACACACCACCAGACGTGAACCTGTCCACTAGAGAGACAAGAGCCGGCCTCATCCACCACAACACAGGCACTAGTCCCCTCTACCAGGAAGCCTACACAACCCACTGAACCAACCTTAGCCACTGGAGACAGACATCAAAAACAGCGGGAAGTACGAACCTATAGCCTGCAAAAAGGAGACCCCAAACACAGTAAGATAAGCAAAATGAGAAGACAGAAAAACACACAGCAGATGAAGGAGCAAGATAAAAATGCACCAGACCTAACAAATGAAGAGGAAATAGGCAGTCTACCTGAAAAAGAATTCAGAATAATGATAGTAAGGATGATCCAAAATCTTGGAAATAGAATGGACAAAATGCAAGAAACAGTTAACAAGGACCTAGAAGAAATAAAGATGAAACAAGCAATGATGAACAACACAATAAATGAAATTAAAAGTACTCTAGATGGGATCAATAGCAGAATAACTGAGGCAGAAGAACGGATAAGTGACCTGGAAGATAAAACAGTGGAAATAACTACTGCAGAGCAGAATAAAGAAAAAAGAATGAAAAGAACTAAGGACAGTCTCAGAGACCTCTGGGACAACATTAAACGCACCAACATTCGAATTATAGGGGTTCCAGAAGAAGAAGAGAAAAAGAAACGGACTGAGAAAATATTTGAAGAGATTATAGTTGAAAACTTCCCTAATATGCGAAAGGAAATAGTTAATCAAGTCCAGGAAGCACAGAGAGTCCCATACAGGATAAATCCAAGGAGAAATATGCCAAGGCACATATGAATCAAACTGTCAAAAATTAAATACAAAGAAAGCATATTAAAAGCAGCAAGGGAAAAACAACAAATAACACACAAGGGAATCCCCATAAGGTTAACAGCTGATCTCTCAGCAGAAACCCTACAAGCCAGAAGGGAGTGGCAAGAAATACTGAAAATGATGAAGGAGAAAAACCTGCAACGAAGATTACTCTATCCAGCAAGGATCTCATTCAGATTTGATGGAGAAATTAAAACCTTTACAGACAAGCAAAAGCTGAGAGAGATCAGCACCACTAAACCAGCTTTACAACAAATGCTAAAGGAACTTCTCTAGGCAAGAAACACAAGAGAAGGAAAAGACCTATAATAACAAACCCAAAACAATACAGAAAATGGGAATAGGAACATACATATCGATAATTAACTTAAATGTAAATGGACTAAATGCTCCCACCAAAAGACACAGATTTGCAGAATGGATACAAAAGCAAGACCCTTATATATGCAGTCTACAAGAGGCCTACTTCAGACCTAGAGACACATACAGACTGAAAGTAAGGTGATGAAAAAAGATATTCCATGCAAATGGAAACCAAAAGAAAGCTGGAGTAGCAATTCTCATATCAGACAAAATAGACTTTAAAATAAGGACTATTACAAGAGACAAAGAAGGACACTACATAATGATCAAGGGATCGATCCAAGAAGAAGATATAACAACTGTAAATATTTATGCACCCAACATAGGAGCACCTCAATACATAAGGCAAATACTATCAGCCATAAAAGGGGAAATCGACAGTAACACATTCATAGTAGGGGACTTTAACACCCCACTTTCACCCATGGACTGATCATCCTAAATGAAAATCAATAAGGAAACACATGCTTTAAATGGTACATTAAACAAGATGGACTTAATTGATATTTATAGGACACTCCATCCAAAAACAACAGAATACACATTTTTCTCAAGTGCTCATGGAACATTCTCCAGGATAGATCATATCTTGGGTCACAAATCAAGCCTTGGTATATTTAAGAAAATTTAAATTTTATCAAGTATCTTTTCTGACCACAACGCCATGAGACTAGATATCAATTACAGGAAAAGATCTGTAAAAAATACAAACACATGGAGGCTAAACAATACACTACTTAATAATGAAGTGATCACTGAAGAAATCAAAGAGAAAATAAAAAAATACCTAGAAACAAATGACAATGGTGACACAACGACCCAAAACCTATGGGATGCAACAAAAGCAGTTCTAAAGGGGAAGTTTAGAGCAATACAAGCCAACCTTAAGAAGCAGGAAACATCTCGAATAAACAACCTAACCTTGCACCTCAAGCAATTAGAGAAAGAAGAACAAAAAAAACCCAAAGCTAACAGAAGGAAAGAAACCATAAAAATCAGATCAGAAATAAATGAAAAAGATATGAAGGAAACAGTAGCAAAGATCAATAAAACTAAAAGCTGGTTCTTTGAGAAGATAAACAAAATAGATAAATCATTAGCCAGACTCATCAAGAAAAAAAGGGAGAAGACTCAAGTCAATAGAATTAGAAATGAAAAAGGAGAAGTAACAAATGCACTGCAGAAATAAAAAAGATCATGAGAGGTTCCTACAAGCAACTCTATGCCAATAAAATGGACAATCTGGAAGAAATGGACAAATTCTTAGAAATGTACAACCTGCCAAGACTGAATCAGGAAGAAATAGAAAATATGAACAGACAAATCACTAGCACTGAAATTGAAACTGTGATTAAAAATATTCCAACAAGCAAAAGCCCAGGACCAGATGGCTTCACAGGCGAATTCTATCAAACATTTAGAGAAGAGCTAACACCTATTCTTCTCAAACTCTTCCAAAATATAGCAGAGGGAGGAACACTCCCAAATTCCTTCTACAAGGCCACCATCACCTTGATACAAAAACCAGACAAGGATGTCACAAAGAAAGCAAACCACAGGACGATATCACTGATGAACATAGGTGCAAAAATCCTCAACAAAATACTAGCAAACAGAATCCAACAGCACATTAAAAGGATCATACAACATGATCAAGTGGGGTTTATTCCAGGAATGCAAGGATTCTTCAATATACGCAAATCTAACAATGTGATAAACCATATTAACAAATTGAAGGAGAAAAACCATATGATCATCTCAATAGTTGCACAGAAAGCTTTTGACAAAATTCAACACCCATTTATGATAAAATCCCTGCAGAAAGTAGGCATAGAGGGAACTTTCCTCAACATAATAAAGGCCATATACGACAAACCCACAGCCAACATCATCCTCAATGGTGAAAAACTGAAAGCATTTCCACTAAGATCAGGAACAAGACAAGGTTGCCCACTCTCACCACTCTTATTCAACATAGTTTTGGAAGTTTTAGCCACAGCAATCAGAGAAGAAAAGGAAATAAAAGGAATCCAAATCAGAAAAGAAGAAGTAAAACTGTCACAGTTTGCAGATGACATGATACTATACATAGATAATCCTAAAGATGCTACCCGAAAACTATTAGAGCTAATCAATGAATGTGGTAAAGTAGCAGGATACAAAATTAATGCACGGAAATCTCTGGCATTCCTATATACTAATGATGAAAAATCTGAAAGTTAAATCAAGAAAACACTCCCATTTACCATTGCAGCAAAAAAATAAAATATCTAGGAATAAACCTACCTAAGGAGACAAAAGACCTGTATGCAGAAAATTATAAGACACTGATGAAAGAAATTAAAGATGATACAAATAGATGGAGAGATACACCAAGTTCTTGGATGGGAAGAATCAACATTGTGAAAATGACTCTGCTACCAAAAGCAATCTATAGATTCAATGCAATCCCTATCAAACTACCACTGGCATTTTTCACAGAACTAGAACAAAAAATTTCGCAATTTGTATGGAAACACAAAATACCTCGAATAGCCAAAGCAATCTTGAGAATGATAAAAGGAGCTGGAGGAATCAAGCTCCCTGACTTCAGACTATACTACAAAGCTACAGTAATCAAGACAGTATGGTACTGGCACAAAAACAGAAAGATAGATCAATGGAACAGGATAGAAACCCCAGAGATAATCTCACGCACATATGGACACCTTATCTTTGATAATGGTGGCAGGAATGTACAGTGGAGAAAGGAAAACCTCTTCAATAAGTGGTGCTGGAAAAACTGGACAGATACATGTAAAAGTATGAGATTAGATCACTCCCTAACACCATACACAAAAATAAGCTCAAAATGGATTAAAGACCTAAATGTAAGGTCAGAAACTATCAAATTCTTAGAGGAAAACAGAGGCAGAACACTCTATGACATAAATCACAACAAGATCCTTTCTGACCCACCTCCTAGAGTAATGGAAATAAAAACAAAAATAAACAAATGGAGCCTAATGAAACTTCAAACCTTTTACACAGCAAAGGAAACCATAAACAAGAACAAAAGACAACCCTCAGAATGGGAGAAAATATTTGCAAATGAAGCAACTGACAAAGGATTAATCTCCAAAATTTACAAGCAGCTCATGCAGCTCAATAACAAAAAAACAAACAACCCAATCCAAAAATGGGCAGAAGACCTAAATAGACATTTCTCCAAAGAAGATATACAGAGTACCAACAAACGCATGAAAGAATGCTCAACATCAATAATTATTAGAGAAATGCAAATCAAAACTACAATGAGATATCATCTCACACCAGTCAAAATGGCCATCATCAAAAAATCTAGAAACAATAAATGCTGGAGAGGTGTGGAGAAAAGGGAACACTCTTGCACTGCTGGTGGGAATCTAAATTTGTTCAGCCACTATGGAGAACAGTATGGAGGTTCCTTAAAAAACTACAAATAGAACTACCATATGACCCAGCAATCCCACTACTGGGCATATACCCTGAGAAAACCATAATTTAAAAAGAGTCATGTACCAAAATGTTCATTTCAGCTCTATTTACAATAGCCCGGAGTTGGAAACAACCTAAGTGTCCATCAACAGATGAATGGATAAAGAAGATGTGGCACATATATACAGTGGAATATTACTCAGCCATAAAAAGAAACGAAATTGAGCTATTTGTAATGAGGTGAATAGACCTAGAGTCTGTCATACAGAGTGAAGTAAGTTAGAAAGAAAAAGACAAATACTGTATGCTAACACATATATATGGAATTTAAGAAGAAAAAAAATGTCATGAAGAACCTAGGGGTAAGACAGGAATAAAGACACAGACCTACTGGAGAGCGGACTTGCGGATATGGGGAGGGGGAAGGGTGAACTGTGACAGGGCAAGAGAGGGTCATGGACATATACACACTAACAAACATAAGGTAGATAGCTAGTGGGAAGCAGCTGCATGGCACAGGGATATCGGCTCGGTGCTTTGTGACCGCCTGGAGGGGTGGGATAGGGAGGGTGGGAGGGAGGGAGACGCAAGAGGGAAGAGATATGGAAACATATGTATAACTGATTCACTTTGTTATAAAGCAGAAACTAACACACCATTGTAAAGCAATTATACCCCAATAAAGATGTTAAAAAAAAATACATAAGGCAAATGCTAACAGCCATAAAGTTGAAATCGACAGTAACAAAATAATAGTAGTGGTCTTTAACACCTCACTTTCACCAATGGACAGATGATCCAAATTGAAAACAAATAAGGAAACAGAAGCTTTAAATGATACATTAAAGAAGATGGACTTAATTGATATCTATAGGACATTCCATCCAAAACCAATAGAATACACTTTCTTGTCAAGTGCTCATGGAACATCTTCCAGGATAGATCATATCTTGGGTCACAAAATTAGACTCGGTAAATTTAAGAAAATTGAAATCATATCAAGTATCTTTTTTGACCACAATGCTATTAGACTAGATATCACTTAAAGGAAAAAGAACTGTAAACAAATACAAACACAGGGCTTCCCTGGTGGCGCAGTGGTTGAGAGTCTGCCTGCCGATGCAGGGGACATGGGTTCGTGCCCCGGTCTGGGTAGATCCCACATGCCATGGAGTGGCTGGGCCCATGAGCCATGGCTGCTGAGCCTGCGCTTCTGGAGCCTGTGTTCTGCAACAGGAGAGGCCACAGCAGTGAGAGGCCCGCGTACCGCAAAAAAAAAAAAAAAAAAAAATCAGGGAGGCTAAACAATACACTACTAAATAACCAATGGATCACGGAGGAAATGAAAAAATACCGAGTAATAAATGATAATGAAAACACAATGGCCCAATATGTATGTGATACAGCAAAAGCAGTTCTAAGAGGGAAGTTTATAGCAATAAAATCTTTCTCCAATAAACAAGAAACATCTCAAAAAAACAACCTAACTTTACATTAAAGCAATTAGAGAAAAAAGAACAAAAAAAAGAAACCCCAAAACTAGCAGCAGGAAAGAAATAATAAATATCAGACCAAAAATAAATGAAAAAGCAATGTAGGAAACAATAGCAAAGATCAATAAAACTAAAGCAGGTTCTGTGAGAAGATAAACAAAATTGATAAGCTGTTAGCCAGACTCATCAGGAAGACTAAAATCAGCAGAATTAGAAATGAAAAAGAAGTTACAACCTACACTGCAGAAATACAAAGGATCATGAGAGATTACTTCAAGCAACTATATGCCAATAAAATGGACAACCTGGAAGAAATGGACAAATTCTTAGAAACGCACAACCTTCCGAGACTGAAACAGGAAGAAGTAGAAACTATAAACAGACCAATCACAAGCACTGAAATTGAGACTGTGATGAAAAATCTTCCAACAAACAAAACCCTCAGGACCAGATGGCTTCACAGGTGAATTCTATCTAACATTTAGAGAAGAGCTAACACCTATCCTTCTCAAACTCATCCAAAATATAGCAGAGGGAGGAACACTCCCAAACTCATTCTATGAGGCTACCATCACCCTGATACCAAAACCAGGCAAAGATGTCACAAAAAAAGAAAACTACAGGCCAATATCTCTGTTGAAAATAGATGCAAAATTACTCAACATAATACTAGCAAACAGAATTCAACAGCACATTAAAAGGATCATACACCATGGTAAAGTGGGGTTTTTCCCAGGAATACAAGGATTCTTCAATATAGGCAAATCAATCAATAAGATACACCATATTAACTAATTGAAGGAGAAGAAACATATGATAATCTCAATAGATGCAGAAAAATCTTTTGAAAAAATTCAAAACTGATTTATGATAAAAAAAAAACTCTTCAGAAAGTAGGAATAAAGGGACCTTACCTCAACATAATAAAGGCCATATATGACAGACCCACAGACAACATCGTTCTCACTGGTGAAAAACTGAAACCATTTCCACTAAGATCAGGAACAAGACAAGGTTGTCCACTCTCACTGCTGTACTTCAACATAGCTTTGGAAGTTTTAGCCAAAGCACTGAGAGATGAAAAAGAAATAAAAGGAAATCAAATCAGAAAAGAAGTAAATCTGTCACTGTTTGCAGAATACATGATACTCTACATAGAGAATCCTAAAGATGTTACCAGAAAACTAATAGAGCTAATTAATGAATTTTGTAAAGTAGCAGGATACAAAATTAATCCACAGATATCTCTTGCACTCGTATACAATAATGGTGAAAACTCTGAAAGAAAAATTAAGGAAACACTCCCATTTACCATTGCAGACAAATGAATGAAAAACCTACCTAAGGAGAAAAAAGACCTGTATGCAGAAAACTATAAGACACTGAGGAAAGAAATTAAAGATGATAACATAGATGGAGAGATATATCATGTTCTTGGATTGTAAGAATCAACACTGTGAAAATGACTACACTACCCAAAACAATCTACAGATTCAATGCAATCCCTTTTAATCTACCAATGGCATTTTTCACAGAACTAGAACAAAAAATTTCACAATTTGTATGGAAACACAAAAGACCCTGAATAACCAAAGCAATCTTGAGAAAGAAAAATGGAGCTGGAGGAATCAGGCTCCCTCACATTAGATGATGCTACAAAGCTGATGTACAAATGCTACATCCCTATGTCAGATGATGCTACAAAGTACACAAGACAGTTTGATACTGGTACAAAAACAGAAACATATATCAATGGAACAGAGTAGAAAGCCCAGAGATATACCCACACACCTAATGTCACCTAATCTATGACAAAGGACGCAAAAATATACAATGGAGAAAAAACAGAATCTTCATTAAGTGGTGCTGGGAAAACTGGACAGCTACTTGTAAAACAATGAACTTAGAACACTTCCAAACACCATACACACAAATAAACTCAAAATGGATTCAAGACCTAAATGTAAATCCAGACACTATAAAACTCTTAGAGTAAAGCATAGGAATAACACTCTTTGACATAAATTACTTCAAGATACTTTTTGACACATCTCCTAGGGAAACGGAAATAAAAACAAAACTAAACAAATGGGACCTAATGAAACCTCAAAGCTTTTGCACAGCAAAGGAAACCATAAAGAAGATGAAAAGACAACCTTCAGAATGGGAGAAAATATTTGCAAATGACGCAACTGACATATGATTAATCTCCAAAATATACAGGCAGCTCATGCAGCTCAATAGCAAAAAACAAACAACCTAATCCAAAAATCAGCAGAAGACCTAAATAGACATTTCTCCAAAGAAGATATACAGTTTGCCAACAAACTCAGGAAAGGATGCTCACCATCACTATTCATTAGAGAAATGAACATCAAAACTACAATGAGGTATCACCTCACACCAATCAGAATGGTCATCATCAAAAAATCTACAAACAATAAATTCTGGAGAGGGTATGGAGAAAGGGGAACCCTCTTGCACTGTTGCTGGGAATGTAAACTGATACAGCCACTATGGAGAACAGTATGGATGTTCCATAAAAAACTAAAAATAGAACTAACATGTGACCCATCAATTGCACTACTAGGCATATACCCTGAGAAAACCTTAATTCAAAAAGAGTCCTGTACCACAATGTTCATTGCAGCTCTATTTATGATAGCCCAGATATGGAAGCAACCTAAGTGTCCATCATCAGATGAATGGATAAAGAAGATGTGTCACATATGTACAATGAAATATTGCTCAGCCATAAAAAGAAATGAAACTGAGTTATTTGTAGTGAGGTGGATGGACCTAGAGTCTGTCATACAGAGTGAAGTAAGTCAGAAAGAGAAAAACAAACACTGTATGCTAACACATATATATGGAATAAAAAAGAATCGTTCTGAAAAACCGAGGGGCAGGACCGGAGTTAAGACATGGATGTAGAGAATGGACTTGAGGACGGGGGAGGAGGAAGTGTTAGCTTAAACAAAGTGAGAGCATGGCATGGACATATATGCACTATCAAATGTAAAATAGATAGCTAGTGGGAAGCAGCTACATAGCAGTGGGAGATCAACTCGGTGCTGTGACAACCTAGAAAGGTGGGATAGGAGGGTGGGAGTGAGACCCAAGAGGGAGGGGATATGTGGATATATGTATACATATAGCTGATTCACTTTGTTATACAGCAGCAACTAACACAACTATGTAAAGTAATTATCCTCTAATAAAGATTTTTTAAAAATTTAAATGCATTAAATTCTCCAACCAAAAAACATAGAATGGCAGAATGGATACAAAAACAAGACCCATATATGTGCTGTCTACAAGAGACCCACTTCAGACTTAGGGACATGTACAGAATAAAAATGAAGGGACCAAAAAAGTTGGTTTGTGCAAATGGAAATCAAAAGAAAGCTGGAGTAACAATGATCATATCAGACAAAATAGACTTAAAAATAAAGACTGTTGGGCTTCCCTGTTGTTGCAGTCATTAAGAATTCTTCTGCCAGTGCAAGGGACACTGGTTTGACACCTGGTCCACAAAGATCCCACATGCTGTGGAGCAACTACTGAGCCTGCACTCTAGAGACAACGAGCCACAGCTACTGAGCGTGTGAACCACAACTACTGAAGCCTGCATGTTTAGAACCCATGCTCTGCAAGAAGAGAAGTCACCACAATGAGAAGCCAACACACCACCATGAAGAGTAGGCCCTGCTCACTGCAAATAGAGAAAGCTCGTGCAGCAATGAAGACAGGATGCAGCCAAAAATAAATAAATTCACAAAATACTGTTACAAGAGACAAAGAAGGATAGTACATAATGATCAAGGGATAAAGGCAAGAAGAAGATGTGGCAATTGTAAATATATATGAATCCAACATAGACCACCTCAATATATCAGGCAAATGGTACAGGCAAAAATTGAGAAACTGAGAGAAAGACAATAATAGTGGGGGATTTTAACAGCCCACTCTCATCAATGGAGAGATCATCCAGACAGAAAAGCAATAAGGAAACGCAAGCCTTATATGACAAATTAGATCAGATGACCTTAATTGATATTTTGCATTGCATGCAAAAGCAGTAGAATATGCTTTCTTCTCAAGTGCACATGGAACATTCTCCAGGATACATCACATTGTGGGCCACAAATCAAGCATCAGTAAATTAAGAAAATGGAATACATATCAAGTGTCTTTTTCTGAAGAAAATGCTATGAGATTAGAAATAAATCACAGGAAAAAATTGTAAAAAAAACAGAAACACATGGAGGCTAAACAACATGTTACTAAACAACCTATGGATGACAGAAGAAATCAAAGAGGAAATCAAAACATAGAGACAAATGACAATGAAAACAATGATCCAAAACCCTTAGGAGGCAACAAAAGCGTTTCTAATATGGAAGTTTATACCAATAAAACGTTGCCTCAAGAAAGAATAAAACTTTCAAGTAAACAACCTAATCTTACACCTAAAGCAACTAGAGAAAGCAGAACAAACAAAACGTGAAGGTAATGGAAAGAAATCATAAAGATCAGAGCAGAAACAAATGAAATAGAGATGAAGAGAACAACAGAAAAGATCACTGAAGCTAAAAGCTGGTTCTTTGAAAAGATAAACAAAATTGATTAGCTTTTAGCCAGACTCATTAAGAAAAAATGGGATAGGGTTCATATCAATATAATTTGAAATGAGAAAGGAGAAGTTAAATCAGACACTGCAGAAATACAAAGGATTGCAAGACACTAATTTACTTTGCAATCTAAACACAAGCAACTATATGCCAATAAAATGGACAACCTAGAAGAAATGAACAAATTCGTAAAAAGGTACAACTTTCCATCACTGAGGCAGGAAGAAATGGAAAACTTGAACAGAGAAATCACAAGTACTGAAAGCAAAACTGCTTTTTAAAAACATTCAACAAACAAAATCCAGGACCAGATGGCTTCACAGAATTCTATTAAACATTTAGAGAAGAGTTAACACCTATCCTTCTGAAACTCTTCCAAAAAATTGCAGAAGAAAGAACACTCCCAAGATCCTTCTATGAGGCCACAATCACCCTGACACCAAAACCAGACAAAGAGACCAGAAAAAAGAAAATTAGACGCCAATGTCATTTATGAACATAGGCACAAAAATCCTCAACAAAATACCACCTAACCGAATCCAACAATACATTAAGAGGATCATACAACATGGGTTGTATCAATGAGTGTGATAGACAACATTAACAAACTGAAGAATAAAAACCATATGATCATATCAATAGACACAGAGAAAGAGTATGAGAGAATTCAACAACCTTTTATGATAAAAGCTCTCCAGAAAGTGGGAATAGAGGAAACTTACCTCAACATAATAAATTTCATATATGACAAACCCACAGCTAACATCATTCTCAATGGTGAAAAGCTGAAAGCATTTTGTCTAAGATCAGTAACAAGACAAGGATGTCCACTCTCACCACTTTTATTCAACATAGTTTTGCAAGTCCTAGCCATGGCAATCAGAGAAGAAAAAGAAATAAAAGGAATCCAAATTGCAAAAGAAGTAAAACTCTCACTGCTTGCAGATGATATGATACTACACATAGAAAATCTTAAAGGTCCTACCAGGAAACTACTAGAGCTCATCAATGAATTCAGTGATGTTGCTGGATATGAAATTAATATACAGAAATCTCTTGCATTCCTATATGCTAACAACAAAAGATCAAAAAGAGAAATTAAGGAAACAGTCTCATTTACCATTGCATCAGAAAGAATAAAATTCCTAGGAATAAACCTGCCTAAGGAAGCAAAAGACCTGTACACAGAAAACTATAAGATGTTAATGAAAGAAATCAAAGACAACACAACCAGATGGAAAGATATACCATGTTCATGGATTGGAAGAATAAATATTGTTAAAATGAGCATAGTACCCAAGGCAATCTAAAGATTCAATGTAATCCCTATCAAATTATCAAAGGCATTTTTCATAGAACTAAAACAAAAAATATTTAAATTTCTATGGAAACACAAAAAATGCTGAACAGCCAAAGCAATCTTGAAAAAGAAAAACAGAGCTGGAGTAATCAGGCTCCCTGACTTCAGACTATACTACAAAGCTGCAGTCAACAAAACTGTATGGTACTGGCAAAAAGACATATAGATCAATGGAACAGGATAGAATGCCCAGAAATAAACCCTTGCACCTATGGTCAATTAATCTATGACAAAGGAGGCAAATATATACAATGGAGGAAAGACAATATCTTTAATAAATGGTGATGGGAAAACCGGACAGCTACCTGTGAATCAATGAAATTACAACATTCCCTAACACCATACAAAAAAATAAACTCAAAATGCATTAAAGACCTAAATATAAGGACAGACACTATAAAACTCTTAGAGGAAAGCCTAGGCAAAACACTCTCTGACATAAAGTGCAGAAATATCTATTTGAATCCACCTCTAGAGTAATGAAAATAAAACCAAAAATAAACAAATGGGACCTAATTAAACTTAAAAGCTTTTGGACAGCAAAGGAAACTGTAAACAAAATGAAAAGACAACACAGAAATGGGAGAAAATATTTGCAAGCAAAGCAACTGACAAGGGATTAAACTCCAGAATATAGAAACAGCTCTTGTAGCTCAATATCAGAAAAAAAAGAAGAAAAGAAAACAATCAAAATTGGTCAGAAATTCTAGACATTTCTCCAAAGAAGACAGACAGTGAAACAGGCACATGAAAAAATTATCAATTTTGCTAATTATTAGAGAAATGCAAATCAAAACTACAATGAAGTATCTCTTCACAAGGGTCAGAATGGACATCATCTAAAAATTTACCAAAAATAAATGCTGGAGAGGAGGTGGAGAAAAGGGAACCCTCCTACACAGTTGGTGGGACTGTATATTGGTATAACCTTTATGGAGAACAGTATGGAGGTACCTTAAAAAACTAAATATAGAACTACCATATGATCCAACAATCCCACTCCTGGGCATATATGCAGAGAATACCATAATTCAAAAAGATACATGAACCACAACATTCATTGCAACACTATTTACAATAGCCAAGACATGGAAATAACCTAAGTTTGTCCATTGACAGATGGATGGATAAAGAAGATGTGGTGTATATATACAATGGAATATTACTCACCCATGAAAAAGAATGAAATAATGCCATTTGCAGTAACAGGGATGGACCTTGAGATTACCATACTAAGTGAAGTAAGTCAGACAGAGAATGACAAATAATATATGATATTACTTATTTGTGGAATCTAATAAAAATGAAAAAAAAACTTATTTACAAAACTGAATCAGACTCACAGATCTCAGTATCACACATATGATTATCATAGGGGAAACAGGGGATAGTGCTAAATTAGGAGATTTTGATTAACATATTCACACTATTATATATAAAATAAATAACTAACAAGGACCTACTATATAGCACAAGGAACTCTACTCAATAATCTGTAACAAAATATATGGGAAAAGAATCTGAAAAAGAATGCACATATATATATATATATATATGTATGTATGTATATATATATATGTATGTGTATATATATACATACACATATATATGTAATATTGGCTATATATATATATATAACTAATTTACTTTGCTGTACACTTTAAACTAACACAACACTTTAAATCAACTACACTCCAATATTTTTTTTTAAAAAAGGAAAAACTGCAAGAATAACCCAAATGTGAGGAGGCTAAGAAATACGCTGCTAAACATCCAATGGATCACTGAAGAAATCATAGAGAAAGTTAAAAGATACCCAGTGACAAATGAAAATGAAAACATGATCATACAAAACCTATGAGATGCAGTAAAAGCAGTTGTAAGAGGGAAGTTTATAGCAATACAAGCTTCCCTTAGGAAACAAGGGAAATCTCACATAAACCACCTAACCATAACTAAAGCAACTACAGAAAGAAGAAAAAACACAGCCAAAGTTAGTAGAAGGAATTAAATCATAAAGATCAGAGCAGAAATAAATGAAATGCAGACTGAGAAAAAAATAGAAAAGATCAACATAACTAAAAGTTGATTCTTTGCAAAGATAAACAAGATTGATCAACCTTTAACTAGACTCAGCAAGAAAAAAAGGGAGAGGACCCAAATCAATAAAATCAGAATTGAAAAAGAAGTTACAACTGACACGACAGAAATACTAAGTGTCATAATAGATTACTATAAGCAACTATATGCCAATAAAATGGACAGCTTAGCAAAAAATGGACAAATTCTTCAAAAGGTACAATCTCCCAAGACGGAACCAGGAAGAAATAGAAAACATGAAAAGACAAATTACCAGTACTGAAACTGAATCAGTAATTTAAATACTTCCAACAAGGAAAAGCACAGGACCAGAAGCCTTCACAGATGAATTCTACCAAACATTTAGAGAAAAGTTAATGCCTATTCTTCTAAACTCTTCCAAAAAATTGCAGAGAAAGGTAACCTCCCAAGCTCATTCTACGAGGTCACTGTCAGCCTGATACCAAAACCAGACAAAGATATCACAAAAAAAGAAAATCATAGACGAATATGACTGATGAACATAGATGCAAAAATCCTCAACAAAATACTAGCAAGCCACTCCAACAAAACGTTAAAAGGATCATACACCATGATCAAGTGAGATTTATTCCAGTGATGCAGGATTTTTCAATATCCACAAATCAATTAATATGTTACACCACGTTAACAAATTGAGGAATAAAAACCATATGATCATCTCAATAGATGCAGAAATAGCTTTTGATAAAATTCAACATCCATTTATGATAAAAATTCTTCAGAAAGTGGGCATAGAATGAAGCCACCTCAACATAATAAAGGCCGTATTTGACAATCCTGATCATATTCAAAAGTGAAAAGCTGAAAGCATTCCCTCTAAGGGAATGTGCTAAATTGGGAGTTTGGGGTTAACATATGCACACTACTATATATGGAATAGGTAAATGACAGGAACGTACTGTATATCACAGGGAGTTATCCTCAATATCTTGTAATGACCTTTCATGGAAAAGAATCTGAAAAAGAATACATATGTGTGTGTGTGTGTGTGTGTGTGTGTGTGTATAACTGAATCACTTTGTTGAGCACTTGAGACTCACACAACATTTTGAATTAACTATATTTTTGTTAAGAAATACTCTGAACAAATAAAGTTCAGGGTCAAGTACTTTCACTGGTGAATTCCACCAAATATTTAACAAAGAGTTAACACCTATCCTTTTAAAACTATTTCAAAAAGTTGTAGAGGAAAAAATGCTTCCAAACTGATTCTATGAGAGTAGCATCACCCTGATACTCAAACCACACAAATACCCTATAAAAAAAGAAAATTATGGGCCAATATCTTTGATGAATATAGATGCAAAAATTCTCAACATAATATTAGAAAACTGAATACAACATTACATGAATAGGATCATACACAATGATCAAGTGGGATTTTTTTCCTGGATGCAAGGATGGTTAACATTCACATATCAAACTACATGGTACTTCACATTAACAAAATGAAATATAAAAGTCCTATCATCATCTCATTAGATGCAGAAAAAATATTTGACAAAATTCAACATGTATTTATGATAAAAACTCTCAACAAATTTAGTATACAGTGAATGTTCTTCATCAAATTAAAGGGCATATATGACAAACCCACATTAACATCATACTTAAAACTGAAAGCTTTTTATATAACATCAGGAACAAGACAAGGATGCCCACAATCACCACTTTATTCAGCATCATGTTGGAGTCCTAACCACAGCAATTAGGCCATACAAATAAAGCAAAAGTATACATAATTGAAAGGAAAAAGAAAACTGTCACTATTTGCAGATCACATGATACTGCATACAGAAAACTCCAAAGACTCCACCAAAATAATATTTAGAATTTATACATTAATTCAGTAAATTCCAGGACACAAAATTAATATACAAAAATCTATTACTTTTCTATAAATCAATAATGAACTATTAGAAAAAGAAATTAAGAAAACTATTTCATTTACCACTGCATCAATGAAATAAAATACCCAGAAATAATTTTAACTAGGGAGGTGAAAAACCTGTGTGCTGAAAAGTATCATACTATTGAAATAAACAACAATAAATGGAACAATAGTCCACGTTCTTGGATTAGAAGAATTAATATTGTTTAAATATCCATACTACCCAAAGCTATCTACAGATTCCATGCAACCCCTGTCAAAATTCCAATTGTATATTTTACAGAAGTAAAACAAATAATTCTAAAGTTTGTATGAAAAATAAAAGACCCCAAATAGCCAAAACAGTCTTAAGAAGAACAAAGCTGGAGATATCATGCTCCTTGATTTCAAACTATACCTCAAAGTTACAGTAATCAAAACAGTATGGGAATGACACAGAAAAATACACCCACATCAATGGTACAAAACTGAGAACCCAGAAATAAATGTACACATATATGGATAACTAATTTATGACAAAGTTGCAAATGGAGAAATGATGGTCTCTTTAACAAATGGTGTTTGGAAAACTCAATTGCCATATTCAAAAGAATAAAACTAGACCACCATCTTACATTATATACAATAATAAACTCAAAATGGATTAGACTTTAAGAACTAAAACCATAAAGTTTTTAGAAGGAAACATAGGCTGTAGCTTCATTGATATTGGTTTAGCAATGTTTCTGTGGATCTGACTCCAAAAGCAAGGGAAGCAAAAGCAAAAATAAGCAAATGGAACTACAGCAAACTAAAAGCTTCTGCACAGTGAAGGGAAATATCATTGAAATAAAAAGGCAACTTACTGAATGGGAGAAGATATTTGCAAACTGTATCTCTAATAAGGGGTTAATACCACCAAAATATAAAGAATCATACAACTTAATAGCAAAATAGCACACAACCCAATCTAAAAATGGGCAGAAAATCTAAATAGATATTTTTTTCCAAAAGAGATATACAGATGTCCACAAGACACACAAATAGATGCTCAACATCATCAGGGAAATTAAAATCAAAACCATAATGAGATACCTGTCAGAATGGCTATCATCAGACATACAAAAGATAACAAGTGCTGGCAAGGATGTGAAGAAAAGGAAATCCTCTTACACTCAGTAGGACTATAAATTGGTGCATCCACTATGGAAAACAATATATTCATTACTCAAAAAATTATAAATAGAACCACCATATGACCCAGTTATTCCACTTCTGGGTATTTACCAAAACATAAAAGCAGTAATTTGAAAAAATATATGCACTCCTATGTTCATTGTGTATTATTTACAATAGCCAAGGTATAAAAAACAACCTAAGTGCACATTGATGGATCAATGAATAAAGCATATGTGATATATATATATATATATATATATATATACACAATGGAATACTACTCAACCATATAAAAGAATGAAATCCTGCCATGTGTAACAACATGGATGGAATTGAAAGTATTATACTGAGTGAAATAATTCAGACCAAAAAAAACAAATACTGTATGATTTCACTCATATGTATTATCTAACAAAACAAAACAAAATAAAAATAAATAAAACAAAAACAAACTCATAGATACAGGGAACAGATTAATGGTTATTAGAGGGGAGGTGTATCAGGGTGTGTGTGAAGGGGGTCAACTGTATGATGACAGATGGGAACAAGACTTGCAGTGGTGATCACTTTGTAGTGTATACAGTTGTCACATTATAATGCTGTACACCTGAAATTTCTATAATTAAAATACCAAAGGAACAAAAAATATAGTATGGTACTGGCATAAAAACATATACATAAACCAATGGAATAGAACACAAAACACAGAAATAAACCCTCACATATAAGCTCTAAAATATTTGGACGTTTGTCAGTGTTATTTGTGAGGAAAGACAGACTTTTCAACAAACAGTACTGGGAAAACTGAATATTGATTTGCCAAATGTTCGATGTTGGATCCTTACCCTACACTGTATACAAAAATTAAATTAAAATATATCAAAGACCTAAATTTAAAAGCTAACATTGTAAAATTTTTGGAAGAAAATATAAAGGAAATCCTCATGGCAATAGATATTGGAAATAGTTTTTGGATATGACACCAAAAGCCATGGCAACAAAAGAAAAAATAAATATACTGGACTTCAACATTAAACATTTTGTACATCAAATGACACTATCAAGAGAGTAAAAAGGTGGGATTCCCTGGTGGCTCAGTGGTTGAGAGTCCACCTGCCGATGTAGGGGACACAGGTTCGTGCCCCGGTCCGGGAAGATCCCACATGCCATGGAGCGGCTGGGCCCGTGAGCCATGGCTGCTGAGCCTGCACGTCCAGAGCCTGTGCTCTGCAACGGGAGAGGCCACAACAGTGAGAGGCCCACGTACCGCAAAAAAAAAAAAAAAAAAAAAAGAGAGAGAGAGTAAAAAGGCAACACAGGGAATGAGAGAAAATATTGGCAAATAATATATCTGGTAAGGAATTAACTTCCACAATATTTAAAAAAATCCTAAAACTCTAAAGCAAAAAACAAATAACACATGTCAAAAGTGGAGAAGTGCCTCAAATAGACATTTCTTAAAAGTAGATACAGCAATGGGCCAATAAGCAAATGAAAGATGCTCAACAACACAAATCATTAGGGAAATGCAAATCAAAACCATAATGAGATAACATTTCATACCCATTAGTAATAACAATAATAATTTTAAAAACTGGAAAATTACAAGCACTTATGAGGATGTGGGTGAATTGGAACCATTGTGCATTATTGGTGGGAATGTGAAATGAAACAGCCATATGAAAAACAGTATGGCAATTCCTCAAAAAATTAAACATATAATTACAATATGATCCTGTAATTCCGCTTCTGGCATATAACCAAAGTGATTGAAAGAATAGACTAGAACAAATATCTGTGCACCCATGTTTACAGAAGCATTATAAAAAAGAGTCAATATGTGAAAATAACCTAAGGGTCTATCAGCAGATAAATGGATAAACAAAATGTGGTAAAAAACATATAATGGAATATTATTTAGTTTTAAAATTCAATCAAATTATGATGTATGTTACAACAAGGAAAACCCTAAAGACATTATGCTCAGTGAAATAAGCCAGATACAAAAGGGCAAATTTTGTGTAATTCCACTTATTCGAGGTACCTATAATAGTCAGATTCTTAGAGACAGAAGGTATTGATAGAATAGTTGTACCTGGGTTTGCAGTGTAGTTAAAGGGGAATTACTCTTCAATGTGTATAAAATTTTAGTCTGGGATGGTGAAAAAATATTCTGGAGATATGGACAGTGATGATTTTTGCACCACAATGTAAATGTGCTTAATGCCACTGGAAGAGTACACTTAAAAATGGTTAAAATGGTAAAATTTATTATATATATTATACCACAACAAAAAATATAGGAATGCTATTAATAACTGTACTCTTATAAACTTGAAGATTTAGAAGAAATTGAGCATTTAAATACTCAAAACTCAGCCAAGATAAAATGTGTAACCCAAATAATCCTCTACCTATTAAAGACATTAAATTTACAATTAAAAATCTCCCTGAAAAGAAGGCAAAGATGGTTTTACTGGAGAATTCTGCTGAATATTCAAAGCAGAATTAACACTGTTTTCACAATATCTTCCAGAAAACAGAAGAGCAGGGAATATTTCCCAACTATTTTGTGAAGCCAATATTACTCTAGTATCAATATCTGACGAGGACAACACTAGTACATTTCATGAATTTGGACACAAAAATTCTCAGCAATATTTTAACAAATCAAATCCAACAATGTATTAAAAGGAATAAACACCATTACCAAGTGGGATGCATTCCAGGCATGCAAGGTTGGTTTAATCTCCGAAAATCAATCAATGTAATATACTATATCTACTGGCTAAAGAAGAAATATCATATTATCATATTAATTAACACAGAAAAAACATTCAGCCAAGTTTAACACCTATTAATGATATAAAAAAAAAAGCTTTCTGCAAACTAGGAATACAGAGAACGAAAATTCCACTCTGTTAGGGATGGAAGCAGCCTGTAACAACATACACTGCCTTCAGGAATATTACATGTTGACTCTTGTGATGTTAGGATGAAGTGACTGGTAGGTGAGCTAAGATAATGGATACTGAAGTGTAAAACTAGTTGATCATCAACCTGGAAGCCTTGCACATGCATTCTGGCCCCTTACTCCCATTTTACTGCGAGTAAAACTGAGGCTCAGAAAGAAGTCAAAACTTCCCCAGAGATTAAGTAATTTGAAAGTTTATTCTGATATAATGATATCAGCTAGAAGGCCAAATGCAATATCCCTTGCTCATATCTGCCCCTCAAGAACAACAATATAGTATCCATCCGTGGACAAAAGTGTCTTTGTGGGAGTTGTGGGATCCAGCACCATACGCCAAGGAATCCAGAAGGAATCTCACCAACCCACCAGGAAATAGGCATACAGCCTATTGGTCACAGCTTTGGACCCTAAAGTGATCTGTAAACTAGCTCCAGCCCCTTTCAGCCACAATCTGGAAACCCTGGAGAACACTAATTTAATCACCCATGGATGAGAGAGCCTTTTTTGAAGTTTAAGAGTCCAGTGAGATATTCCAACACACTGTTGGAGGAAAAAAATCCAAGATTGAATGCATTGGAGAGGACCACAGGAACAGTTTGACTTTACCTGTGTCATCCCTTCCCCAAGGCAGCACAGATCAGTGCCAAGAGATCATTTATCAACCAATGATTGTTTTCCCCATGGCAGAAAGTGAGAGGACGTGAGTAAATGTGAGCTTTCCTAGTTATGTGGGGCACTGCCAAAAGGTCCATTTCTTTCTTGCTACATCCAGAGTATAGAGTCATAGCTGCACAACTGGAGGGTGGTGAGCAGCTGGAAGAACAGCAGCCAGGGTTCAGAAAGTATGAAAAGAATGTGGGTCCTTCTAATCACTTTATGAGCTACATTGGAAGGACCACCCATGATCTCCTGGGATGCCTCTCCCATGAATCCACCCAGGTGGCCCATGGGCACCTGAGTGTTACAGACAGTCACACACACACACCCTATGGTCATATATCGGTGTGTACTCCTGATAGCAGAAGGAGCAAGCTTTGCTAGATAAGTAGTGAACACATGAAGAGAGCTAACACAAATCTGTAGGCCAATTAGAGACCACAAACTTGAGCATTTACAGAAAGGAGGCTGCCAGCACCCATCCTGGTCCATTGTTGAATGGAGAAAATGTATACAACTTAAGGAGTCTGTCACAAGAAGGAGCAAGAAGTAGAGAGCAGGCATATCCATAAAAGGTCTGAGGAAGACTCAGAATCCCTATCAGGGCTAACAGAAAGTATTTCTATCCTGATGTCAGTCTCTAAAGATAGGAGGTGATTGCTACTTCAATGTGAAGATAGTGATGCAAGACTTTAATAGTGGTGAAAAATCAAGGGAACATGACACCACCAAAGGATTACAATAATCTTCCAGTAGAGGAACCAAAAGCAATGGAGATCTACAATTTACCCAATAAAGACATCAGAATAGCTATTTTAAGGAAGCTAAATGAGCTACACAGAAATAAATACAGACAATCCACGAAAATCAGGAAAACAATACAGTGACAAAATGAGAGGTTTAACACAGTGTTAGAAATTATTTTAAAAAACAAAAAATTTAGGAAGCTGAAGAATAAAATGAAAAATGTAAAATTGAGGATAAACAGCAGAATGGATCAAGCAGTAAAAAATAATCTAAATTAGAAGACAGGACACTTGAAGTCATCTAACAAAGGAGAACAAAGAAAAAAGTGTAAAGAAAGCCTAAGTGAATTATAGGACACCATAAAGAGAAACAGGGAGGTGGTTCAAGAAGGCAGCATAGGAAGATCCTGAACTTATGTCCTCCCACAGAGACACCAAATCTACAGTTACATATGGATAAATTCCCTCTGAAAAAACCTGAAAACTAGCTGAACAGCTCCTCCACAACAAAAGATAAAAGAACCACATCTAAATGGCTAGGAGAGGCAGAGATGTAGTCTCACCTAAAACCCCACACCCAGTGGGGCAACTCACAAGCAAGAATGATCTCACAAATATGGAACTTCTCCCTGAGGAACTAAGGGTTCATGTCCTACCTCAGGCACCCCAACTGTTGGGATCTGCAATGGAGACACAAGCCTCCAAAATGTCCAGCTTTACAAACCAATGGGGCTTACATTCAGGAGGCCTAAAATGCTGTGGAGAGTGGAAAGTCTGCTCTTAAAGGGCTTGTACACAGACTTACTCACCCCAGGATCCAGCACAAAAGCAGAAATTTGAAAAGCACCTAGACAATATGTGAAGGAGATTCATTAGCTAATCTTATGTGTCTCCTAGGGACGCAGGGGTCTGTTGGGACTTTCTCCAGGAATGAAGGTTCTGGCAGGTGCCATTTTTTGCACTTTTACTCCACTTCAATAGTGCTGGCTCTGTGAGGCACCATTTTTGCTCTCCTTCTACCTTGCTAGTTCTATTGGGCTTGCCCCACCTCCATGCTCTGCTGTGGTCCCACTGAAGCTGACAGGCTTGCCTAACCATGGGTTCCCAGGTGGCCCCACTGAAGCCAGTGGTGTGCCCAGCATCAGGTTCCCGCATGGCCCTGCAGACCCCTATCTTATACCACTCACAAAAATTAACTCTAAGTGGATTAAAGACTTAAACATAAGACTTAAAACCATAAATATCCCAGAAGAAAACAGAATAACAGCTCCTTGATATTGGTCTTGTCAACCATTTTTTTCAGATGTCACCAAAAGCTCAGGCAACAAAAGCAAAAATAAACAAGTATAACTACATCAAATTAAAAAGCTTAAGCACAGCAAAAGAAACAATCAAGAAATGAAAAGACAACGTTCAGAATATTGTGATAAGTGAAATCTGACAGAGAAGACAAATGTGGTATGATCTCACCAGGTGGCATAAAGGGGCTAGAGCAAGAATATAGATAGGGGCTTCTTTAATAAACAACAGGCTGGGCCAGAAAGTTGGAGTGGGATAGTCAAGTTAACCCAACCACCAGAAAGCTCTGGTTTATTATTAAGGAGGTTGAAGGGGCTTGTGGGGGAGATTGGAGTCTTTTACAAGTCACAGATAAGAATTCTCTGGGAGTGCAAGAAACTGATGTCCAGTGAGGAAAGAGGCCTTGTCATCCTAGTCCAGATCTTTCTCATCACGTTGCAGCAGTCTTATAAACATGTTTAGTGTTAACGCTTTAAACCTCCTCTCCTTTCTGTACATTTGTGAAACCACATCCTAATCAGATAGAATATTACAATAAAATTAAAACTCTTAGAGGCTCTCATTAAATGTGACATACTTGGCTTAAATTGGCAGCCAGAAATGGAAGATGTCTGGGCTTGTTGTCATAAAAAACACCTTTTTTATTATTAGTGGGAGACTTCGCAATTTTGCCACCTTTCCCATTATAGGATTTTATTTCGAGAAGGATCTTAGATTTCATCTATTCCAATATGTTTGAGATAAGGAAACTGAGGCCCAGAAGGAGGCAGAGATTTGACTAATATCACAGAATATGTACCTGGAGATCAAGATTTTTGGCTTCCATGCCAGTGACCTTTCTTGGAGCCTCACCACCCATGGCTTTTCTCATCTTCACTTTATCTTGTCAGCAGCATTTCCCACCTGTTGGAGATTAAGGAATCTGATGGTGTATGAGAGGCAGCCATAATCACAATTTTCTGGTATTCTGAAAGACAATGATGTACTTTTGGTTTGACTCTGTTTTAGGGTTATATAAATACACGTGCACTAAGACTATGTGTCAGAAGTCCTGGTCTTTGGCTCAGCTCCACCACATATAAACTGGAGGTACATGGAAACAGCTACATGTTGATGGCCCTAATATGAAGGTTCTGACCACTGATTTTGGACTTAGATGGACCTGGATTCAATTCTGTTTCTGTTTTTTATGAGCTGTGTGACTGTAGGCAAGTCACTTCACCTCTCTGAGTCTTGTTTACTACATCTATAAAATGTGAGTAAAATGTCACTCACAGGATTTCTACTGTCTCCTCTCAGTAGGTGGCAGCTTAGATCATGATTTCCTCATCTGTAAAATAAACTAATAATAACTGACCCAAAAACATTGGGAGAGTAAAATGAGCTAAGGATAATAGAAGTCCTTGGCAATCTGGAAAGAATTTATGAGGTGGGGTGAGGGCATGTAATTAGTGGTTTCCTCCTTTTCTGTCCAAATGGGCCATGTAATGGGATACTTTGAGAGTTTTAAGACCAGAAAATCCATTGCTCATGTGAATTGCAGCAGATTCCTTTGAGATTTTCCTTTTTCTCAGC
This sequence comes from Monodon monoceros, assembly GCF_005190385.1. NCBI lineage: Eukaryota > Metazoa > Chordata > Mammalia > Artiodactyla > Monodontidae > Monodon > Monodon monoceros. The sequence goes on along the minus strand of NW_021703779.1, from coordinate 52,177,832 downwards.
CCCAGACAGCCAGGAAAGCATGAGTTTTCTATAACCTGATGAAAGGCAGAAGAAGATGATGACATTAGTCAGACCTGGCAGCAAAACTAAGTGGGTGGCCCGTAGGCTGGGGCTTGGAAGTGATGCTGGATGTCAATAAAGCAGTCTGTAAAGAATTATGTCAAGTTCAAAAGCCAGGGTTGTGGATGAGGAAAAAATGTGGACAAAAACAGGAGAGTCATCAAACATTATCCACCTGCCAGATACCTAATTTCAGCACCCTTGCTGGTGTCCTGCAAAGTGAATGGGCAACTTCTTTTCCCTCAGTTTCTTCTCTCTTCTCCAATAAATCTTCACATCTTCTGATTACTTCCTTCCTTTTTGTGACACCTCCCTTCTAGACTGACCCAGTGGCTGCTTTTCATAATGTCTCTGGGTTCTTATGGTAGCAATTACTTTTGATGTGTATTTTAATCAGTGTCACTACTGAAAGGATAAAGGCTGCATAATAACGTTCCTAAAATGAATGTCCTGACAACTTAGGGCTATCTGGAGAATAGGAGGGTCATCAGAAAAGTACCAGAAAGCAAAAGCATTTTCCTCCTAACTATTTTTTATTGGTTTCATCGGCCTCTAAAAGTCATGTGGTAAAGCTAAAGAGTGTAGGCGTTGCATTCAGTTTCTGGTTTTGTTTCTTTACCAGTTTCATGAAACTGAGCAACGACTTCACTTCTCTGAGCCTCATTTTCCACATCTTCAAAATGAGACTAGTAATACCACTATCATGAGACTATGATTCTATTATTATTGTTATTTTTTAGCACTCTCTTACTTTCTGGCCCTGTAAAATGCTGTAGGTTTGTTTTGTTTATTTCCTCTCAGTCCTTCAATATAAGAGGGAGCTCTGGTCCTTTTACTGGAGAAATAATATTAGAAACCAAGATCTGGGTGTTTTTTGCTATTGGGTGTCGTTGCTTCTTAGGCCCTCTCTGTTGACAGATCAAGGGATTATATATGTGTATATATACATATCTATAAATATTTATGTATGTATCCACTTAAATCTATATTAAAATGAACATGCTGGTGCTCATACTGGTATCTCCAACTTTGAGTACAAAATGGATCATTTTAGCCTTCCCCTTTGTTTGTCTGTAACCTCCCACTCCAACAGTGAGAAAACTGACTTCCACCATCCACCATCCACTTAATCGTTCAATTCCAGTATTTACTTAATTGTTCAATCTAGATAGATAGATATAGATATAGATATACTTATCAACTTATATATGGTGAATAATCCTTGAATTGTTCCTGATCTGAAGGAGAAAGTATCTAGGCTCTGACCATTAATCATCATATTGCTATAGGTTTTTGTAGATGTTGTTTATCATGTTTAGGAAGTTCTTCTATATTCCTAACTTGCTGAGAGTTTTTACCATGAATGAGTGTTGAACTTTGTTGAATGTTATTTTCTGCCTCAATTGATATGATCATGTGATTATTTTTCTTCAGCCTATTGATATGGTGGATTACACTGGTTGAATTTTGAATGTCCACCAGCCTTGATACCTGGTTTAAATCTTGCTTGATCATTTTTATACATTGATTAGTCTGTAGTTTTCTTTCCTTGTAATGTCTGTATCTGGTTTTCATATTAGTGTAATAAAGGTCTCATACAGTGAATTCAGAAGGTTTCCTCTGATTATATTTTATGGAAGATACTGTAGAAAATTGATATTATTTTTTTCCTTAAATATTTGGTTACAAATCACTCTGAAACTGTCCAGTTGCTTTCTTTTGGGGGTGTTTTTTAATTATGAATTTAATATCTGTCATAAAAAGCTATTCATTTTACCTATTTCTCCTTGAGTGAGTTTTGGTAATTTATCTTTAAAGGGATTGATCAATTTCATATATCAATATGTATGCGTAGAGTTGCTCGTAGTATTCCTTTATTGTCCTTTTAATGTCTGTGGGTTCAGCAGTTATAACCACCATTTTATTTCAAATATGGGTAATTTGTGTCTTTTTTCACCTTTGGTGATTTCTGGCTAGAGGTTTATCAATATTATTGATCTTTTCAAAGATTTAGCTTTTGGTTTCATTAATTTTTTCTATTTATTTCTGGTTTTCAATCTCCACCTGATTTTATTATATACTTCTTCTGATTTCTTTAGTCTTAATTTGCTGTTTTCTCCAGATTTATAAGGTAGAATAATAGGTTATTCATTTAAAAATTTTAATTCAGATATATACACTTAATGCCATAAATTTTCCTTTAAGCACTGCTTCTGCTGCATCTCACAAATCTTGATAAGTTGTATTGGGTTGGCCAAAAAGTTTGTTTGGGTTTTTCTGTAAGATGGTATGGAAAAACCTGAATGAACTTTTTGGCTAACACAATATTTTAATTTTCATTTAGTTCACATTAGTCTGACAAGTACTTGTGAGTTATTATGTCTCTCTATTGGGATTAGTTTTTTTTTTTATGATTAAGCTGTGGTTATGGGATTTTAGGAGGAAGACCACAGTAGTGAAGTGTCATGCACATCACATCATATCAAGGGCATATACTATCAAAATGATTGATTACTGTTAATGTTGCTCTAGACAACTGAACTGTTGTAGTGTTTGTCAGTCTGAAACAGTACTCTTTTTTTTGTTGTTATTTTGTTTTTTGTTTCTTTTTTTTGCGGTACGTGGGCCTCTCACTCTTGTGGCCTCTCCCATTGCGGAGCACAGGCTCCGGACGCGCAGGCTCAGCGGCCATGGCTCACGGGTCTAGCCGCTCTTTGGCATGTGGGATCTTCCTGGACTGGGGCATGAACCCGTGTCCGCTGCAGTGGCAGGCGGGCTCTCAACCACTGTGCCACCAGGGAAGACCCAGTACTCTTTTTTTTCTCCCTTTCCATACTGTGCTCTTTGAAAGAAAGGCACTACATGTAGCCCACACTTATGGACTGGGGAGTTGTTTTCCCTTTCTTTGAGGGCAGACTATGTACATAAAATATTTGGAATCCTTTTACACAGGAAATTTGCCTATTCTCCTCATTTATTTATCCAATTATTTATTAATATATGAAGTAATGGATTTTATATTTTGGGCTATAATCCAATACTGCATTATTAATTTATTTGCTTAAACTGTTCCAGCCGTGTCCATAGGGAGTTCTTTCAGTTTGCTACTGAATAACATTGACATTTTATTTTGAGCACTTCCTTACTTTCTAGCACTCTGAGATGTTCTAGGCTCATCTTTATTGCCTACTAAATTGCAAGAATCAGTCATTTCTCTGTGGAGATCTCACCATCTTTATTGCTGTTGGGATGTCACTGTTAACAGTTTTTACCTCATGCATCTTTCAATTCCTTTGTTATATTCATGCATGTTTAGGATAGTTACATCTTCTTAGAGTATTGACCCTTTATCATCATGTACTACTGTCCCTCTTTATCCCTGATAATCTTATTTGTTCTGAAGTCTACTTTTCTGAAGTTAATATAGCTATTCCAGATTTCTTATGATTAGTGTTAGTCTATCTCTCTGCATTCCTTTACTTTTAACCTGAGTCTTCATTTTTATTAGGATTTTTTGTGGGGGAGACAACATAGTTGGGTCTATTTTTTAAAAATTCACAGTGATATTCTCCGTTGAATGTTATATTTAGACCATTAACAGAGTGATTATTGATGTATCATTTTCCTTTCATAATTAAGGTGCTCTTTTTCACTGGCTTCCTTCAAATTTTCTCTTTGTCTTTGATATTCTGCTGCTTGAATACAGTATGCCTATGTATGATGCTTTGGGTATTTATTTTGCTTGGTGTTCTTTGAACATTTTGGATCTGTGGTTTGGTCATTTATTTTGGAAAGTTTGCAGCCATTATGATTTGAATATTTCTTCTGCTTCATTTTCTTATCTCCTTCTGGTAATCCAACTTTATTTATGACATACCTTTTGGTGTTGTTCTACAATTCTTGGGTATTATCTTCTATTTTATTTTCATTATTTTTTCACTTTGCATTTTAGTTTAAGTGGAAAGTTTCCATTGATCAAGATTCAAGTTTACTTATTCTAGTTTTTCTTCCAGTTTTATTGAGTTATAATTGACATTCAGCACTGTATAAAGTAAAGGTGTTTAACACAATGATTTGACTTACATATATCATGGAATGATTACCACAATAAATTTAGTAAATATCCATCATGTCATATAGATACAAAATTAAAGAAATATAAAAAGGATATTTTCCTTGTGGTGAGAACTCTTAAGGTTGACTGTCTTAACAACTTTCATATATAACATACAGCAGTGTTAATTATAATGTTGTACATTACATCCATAGTACTTTTTAATCTTATAACTGAAAGGTTGTACCTTTTGACTGCCTTCATCCAATTCCCCCACTCCCCACCCTTCGTTTCTTGTAATCACAATTCTGATCTATTTTTTTTTATGAGTTTGTTTGTTAATTTCTTTGCTTTTGAAGTATAACTCACCTACAACACTATTTTAGTTCCTGGTATACAACATAGGGATTTGATATTTCTATACATGCCAAAATACTTACCATGATAAATCTAGCTACCATCTGTCACCATATGAAGGTATTACATAATTAATCACTATTCACCACACTGTACATTTCATACCTGGGACTGTATTTCTCTCCTCCCTCAACACACCTCCCCTCTGGCAACCACCACTTTGTTCTCTGTATCTGATTGTTTCAGTTTAGTTATGTTTGTTCATTTGTTTTGATTTTTAGATTTCCACATATTAATGAAATCATACAGTATTTGTCTTTCGCTGACTTGTTTCACTTAGCAAAGTACCCTATAGGTCCATCCATATTATCATAAATGGCAATATTTCATTCTTTTTATGGTTAATATTCCATTGTGTGTATATGTATATGTGTGTATATGCATATGTGTGTATATGTATATGTGTGTAAGTATATATATATAAATATCTATATCTATCTACCTATATCTATCTATATCTATCTATCTATCTATATCTATCTATCTATCTATATATATATAAAGAGATGAATGGATACAGAATACGTGGTGTACCCATTCTGTATCCATTCACCTCTTGATGGCACTTTGGTTGTTTCCATATCTTGACTACTGTACATAATGCTGCAAAGAACATAGAGATGCATTTATCTTTTTGAATTAGTGTTTTCATTTTCTTTAGGTAAATACCCAGGAATGGAATTGCTGAATCCTACAGTAGTTCTAGTTTTAATTTTTTGAGTAAAATACATATTGCTTTTCATAGTGGCTGTACCAATTTACATTCCCATCAACAGAGTATGAGAGTTCCCCTTTCGACACATACTTGAAAACACTTTTATTTTGTCTTTTTGAAAAACAGCCATTCTGACAAGTGTGAAGTGTGAGGTTATATCTCGTTGAGGTTTTGATTTGCATTTCCCTGATGATTAGTGATGTTGAGCATCTTTTCATGTGCCTGTTGGCCATCTGTATGGCTTCTTTGGAAAAAAAAAGTTTATTCAGGTCCTCTGCCCATTTTAAAATCAAGGTTTGTTCTGCTGATGTTGAGTTGTATGGACTCTTTGTATATTCTGGATATTAACCCCCTATTGTATATATCATTTTCAAGTATCTTCCCCCACTCAGTATGCGACTTTCCATTTTGTTGACAGTTTCTTTCACTGTGCAAAAACTTTTTACTTAAATATAGTCCCATTTGTTTATATTTGCTTTTGTTGCCCTTACTAGAGAGGTCATATCCAAAAAAATATTGCTAAGACAGATGTCAAACAGCATTCTTCCTATGTTTTCTAGAACTTTTATGGTTTCAGGCTTTATATTTATATCTTTAATCCAGTTTGAATTTATTTTGTGTATGATGTGAGAAATTAGTCCAGTTTGATTCTTTTGCATGTTACTGACCAGTTTTCCCAACACAATTGATTTAGGAGGCTGTCTTTTCCCCATTGTATATTCTTGCCTTCTTTGTCATAGATTAATTGCCCATATAAGTGTAGGTTCATTTCTGGGCTCTCCACTCTGTTCCAGTGATCTATGTGTCTGTTTTTGTGCCAGTACCACACTCTCTTGGTGACTGTAGCTTTGTAGTATTGTTTGAAATCAGAGAACATGATACTACCAACTTTGTTCTTCTTTCTCAAGACTGTTTGGGCCATTCAGGTATTTTTTGTGTTTCCATGCAATTTTTAGAATTCTTTGTTGTAGCTTTGTGAAAAACACCACAGGTAATTTGCATTGAATCTATGGATTGCCTTGGGTAGTGTGGTCATTTTAACAATATTACTTTTTACAATCCATGAAAGCAATATACCTTTCCATCTCTTTGTGTCATCTTCAATTACTTTCATTAGTGTCATAGTTTCCAGAGTACAGATCTTTTACCTCCTTAGTTAGATTTACTCCTAGGTGTTTTATTCTTTTAGATGTGATTGAAAATGGAATTGCTTTAATATCTCTTTCTGATATCTCATTGTTAGTGTATAGTAACACAACAGATTTCTGTATATTAATTTTTTATCCTGCAACTTCACTGAATTCATTGATGACTTCTACTAGTTTTCTGGTGGCATCTTTAGGATTTTTTAAGTCATCTGTCAACAATGACAGTTTTACTTCTTTCTTTACAATTTGGATTCCTTTAATTTATTTTTTCTTACCTTATTGCTATGGTGAGGAATTCCAAGTGTGTGTTGAATAAAAGTGGCAAGGGTGGGCATCTTCGTCTTATACCTGATCTTAGAGGAAATGCTTTCTGCTTTTCACCATAGAGTATGATAGCTGTGGACTTGTCTTATGTGACCTTTATTCTGTTGTGTTTCCTCTATACCAAATTTGATGAGAGGTTTTACCAAGAATGGATGTTGAATGTTGTCAAGTGCTATTTCTGCATCTATTGAGATGATCTTGTGTTTTTATCCCTCTTTTTGTTAATGTGGTGCATCACATTAAATGATTTGTGGATATTAAACCATCCTGGCATTCCTGGAATAAATCCCACTTTTAATGTATTGTTGAACTTGATTTGCTAACATATTGTTGAGGGGTTTTGCATCTATGTTCATAATTAATATTGGCCTCTAATTTTCTTTTCTGTGTGATATTTTTGTCTGATTTTGTATCAGAGTGATGCTGGCCTCATAGAATGAGTTTGGAAGAATTCCTTCCTCTGCAATTTTTGGGAATAGTTGTGAATTTTTATTACTGATTCAATTTTGCTACTGGTAATTGTTCTGTCTATATATTCTATTTCTTCCTGATTTATTCCAGGGAGATTATACATTTCTATGAATTTGTTAATTTCTTCTATGTTGTCCATTTTTTGCCATATAATTGTAGCAATCCTTTGTTGTGATCCTTTATATTTCTGGGGTGTCATTTGTAACATCTCCTCTTTCATTTCTGATTTTATTTATTTTGGTCCTCTTTCTGTTTTTCTCAATGAGTCTGGCTAAAAATTTATCAATTTTCTTTATCTTTTCAAAGAACCAGCTTGTAGCTTCTTTGATCCTTTCTATTGGGTATATTTTGCCTCTATTTTATTTATTTCTACTCTGATCTTTATTATTTCTTTCCTGCTACTAACTTTGTGTTTTGTTTGTGCTTCTTTTTCTAGTTCCACTAGGTATAAGCTTATGTTGTTAAATTGGAAATTTTTTCCTGTTTCCTGAGATAGGCTTGTATCACTATAAACTTCCCTCTTAGTATGGCTTTTGCTGCATCCCACAGATTTTAGATCATTGTCTTTTTGTTTTCATTTGTCTCTAGGTATTTTTTGATTTCCTCTTTAATAACTTCAGTGACTCATTGTTTTTTTAATATCATATTGTTTACCCTCCATGTATTTGTGTTCTTTGCAGTTTTCTTCTTGTAGTTGAATTCTAGTCTCATAGCACTGTGGTCAAAAAGATTTTCTCCCTTTATGTCTGTCAATATTTGCTTTACGTATTTAGGTGCTCCTATGTTGATTCCATATATATTTACAATAGTTATATCTTCTGCTTGGATTGATCCTTTATTATTATGTAATGTTCACCTATGTCTCTTGTTTCAGTCTTTTTTGTAAAAGCTATTTTGTCTGAGTATTTCTACTCCAGCTTTCTTTTCATTTTAATTTGCATGGAATACCTTTTGCCATTTCCTCACTTTCAGTCTGTGTGTGTGTTTATAGCTGAAATGAAACTCTTGTGGGTAGCATATATATGGTCTTGCTGTTATATCCACACAGTCAATCTGTCTTTTGATTGGAGCATTTAGTCCATTTACATTTAAAGTAATTATTGATAAGTATGAACTTATTGACATTTTGTTGTTTCCTCATTTTTATGGAGTCTTTCTTTATTCTTTTCTTCTTTTGCCCTCTCATCTTGTGATTTGATGACTATCTTTAATATTATGTCCGGACTCCTTTCTCTTTTGTGTGTTGTATCCATTGTAGATTTTTGTTTGTGGTTAACATTAGGTTGTTTTATATAGCAATCAACTTATATATGTGATTATTTTAAGTTGCTGATCTCTTAATTTTGAACTCATTTTAACAACTGCACTCCCCACACCAAACGTTTACTGTTTTTGGCATCATATTTTACATCATTTTGTTTTGTGTAGCCCTTTACTTATTTCAAATATAGACAATTTTACTACTTTTGTCTTCTAAGCTTCCTAATTGCTTATAATTGGCCAATTTGCTAACTTTACTGTGTATTTGCCTTTATCAATGAGATTTTTCCTTTTGTCATTTTCATATTTCTGGTTTGGGCCTTTTCTTTTCTGCTTAGAAAGGTCCCTTTAACATTTCTTGTAAAGCTGTATTCATGGTGCTGAAGTCTTTTAGCTTTTGCTTGTCTGTAAAGCTTTTGATCCCTCCTTCAAATCCTAAAGATAGCCTTACTGGTAGAGTACTCTTGATGTAAGCTTTTCTCTTTCATTACTTTAAATATATCATGCCACTCCCATCTGGCCTGCAGAGTTTCTGCTAAAAAGTCAGCTTATGGTCTTATTGGAGTTCCCTTATACATAATGTGCTGCTTTTCCTTTGTTGCTTTTAATATTCTCTATTTATCTTTAATTTTGCCATTTTAATTTCAGTGTGTCTTGGCATGGTCCTGTTTACATTGATCCTGTTTAAAACTCTGTGCTTCCTTGAATATGTTTCCTTTCCCAGGTTAGGGAGGTTTTCAGCTATTATCTCTTCAAATATGTTCTCTGGCCCTTTATCTCTCCCTTCTTCTGAGACCCCTATAATGTGAATGTTAGTACATTTGATATAGTGTAAGAGGTTTCTTAAACTGTTCTTATATTTTAATACTTTTTTTTCTGTTCAGCTTCAGTGATATCCACTACTCTGTCTTCCAGTTCACTGATTCATTCCTCTTTATCATCTAATCTGCTTTTCATTCCTTCTAGTATATTTTTTATTTCAGTTATTGCATTCTTCAGTTCTGTTTGGTTCATCTTTATAGTTTCTCTGTTAAACTTCTCATCATATTTATCCATTCTTCTCTCAAGTTCTTCAAGCATCTTTTTGGTCATTACCTTGAACTCTTTTTTGGGTACATTGTTTATCTTCATTTCACTTAGTTCTTCTTCTGGGGTTTTATCTTGTTCCTTCATTTGGAACATATACTTTTGTCACCTCATTTTGCCTAATTCCATGTTTTTATGTCTATATATTTGGTTGGATATTTACTTTTCTTGATTTTGGTGAAGTGGCCTTATTCAGGAGACATCATATCCATCCCATAAGCTCACAAACCTCACAAGAGCAGAGCTATACACTCTAGCGGTACCATATATGGACTGTGTGGGTCTTTCTCTCATGACAGGCTAATATAGGTGATCTAGTATTTGCGGCTGTCCTCCAGTCCAGTTGGTTGCCAGACCCTGCTTTGTGTAGAGACTGCTGACCAGTAGCGGGTACAATGGCTGACAAAGCAAGTAGCTGCACAGACCTGAGAGATCCTTGGTTTAGTGCTGGCCCACTTGGTGGCAGGTCCAAGTCTTTGGGTGGCTGATTGTGGCCCTATGTGTCCTGGATCTAGTTGACTTGTTGGTGGGTGAGACTTGTTCCTGACATGACTGTCTGCGGGGTTTGTGGTGTCCCAAAGTTGGTTTTGGACTGCTGATGAGTGGGACCAGAGGCCTGGGTGGCTGGATGAAGGGCCAAAGGTGTCTCAGAGTTATTGTTGACCTGCTGGTGGACAAGGCTATGTCCTGGGGCTGTCCAGGGCTAGCGATAGCTCACTGGTAAAGCCAAGTCCCAGGGTTTCTGGCTGCAGGGCTCTGGGTGCCCCAGAACCCGTTTCAGCCCACTGGTTATTGGGGCCTAGGCTCAGAGGGTCCTAGGGCTATTTTCTGTCCACTGTTTGGCAGAGCTAGGTCCTGGGGTCTCTGGTTATAGTGACCCAGGTGCCCTGGGGCTAGTGCTGATGCACTTTTTGTCTGGGCCTGGGTCTGGTCACTCTGGTGGGTGCAACCAGGTTGTGGGGCAGCTGGGGGGTCAGGGGATCCTAAGGTATCTGGCCTGCTGGTGGATGGGTCTGTGTCCCCACATGGCTAGCTCCTTGATCTGAGGCATCCCATTACTGGTTCTGACAGGTTGGTGAGCAGGGCCAGTGACTGACTCTAATAAGCTAAAGAGGTGAGTTCAAAATGGCGCTTACCAACCCGAGTATCCTCATGGTAGAATGAGCTCCCAAAAATGGCACTGCCAACATTTATATCCCTAGAGTGAACTCCAGTTGCTTCCTGCCACTCTGGGAGGCCCTCCAAGATCAGCAGGTGGATCCAATTCAGGCTCTTTCAAATGACTGTCTCTGGCCTGTGTCTTGGAGCATGTGAGATTTTGTGTGGGCCTTTTACTGTGGAGTCTCTATTTTCTACAGCCCTTTGGCTCTCCCAAAAGTAAGCTGCACTGGCCTTCAAAGCCAAATGTTCTGGAGGCTTGTCTTCCCAGTGCAGGACCCCTGGGGTGGGGAGCCTGCTGTAGCAGGGGACAACTTGCTCCTTGGGGTGGATCTCTGCAGCTGTAATTATCCTCCAGTTTGTGGGTTGTCTACCCACAAACTGGAGGGGTGTGGGTCTTGAGTATACTACATCTCCACCTCTCATTGCTGTCTCACTGTGGTTCCTTCTTCATATTTTTAGTTTTAGAAGATCTTTCCTGCTAGTTTTCAGGTCTTTCTCATCAATAGTTAATGATGTAACTATTATTGTAGTAAATGGCTGTAAATGGTTGTAATTTTGGTGTGCCCTTGGGAAGAGGTGAGCTCAGGGTCTTTGTACTCTACCATCTTTGCCACTCCAAGTTTACTTATTCTTTATTTTATTTTATTTTATTTTTTGAGTTATGTGGGCCTCTCACTGTTGTGGCCTCTCCCGTTGCAGAGCACAGTCTCCGGACGCACAGGCTCAGCGGCCATGGCTCATAGGCCCAGCCCCTCCATGGCATGTGGGATCTTCCCAGACCGGGGCACAAACCTGTGTCCCCTGCATCAGCAGGCAGACTCTCAACCACTGTGCCACCAGGGAAGCCCAAGTTTACTTATTCTTTTCCTGGCTGCATTGAGTCTACTAAGAAGCCCATCTAAGGCATTCTTCATTTCTATTAAAACATTTTTTATATCTAGCATTAAATTTTTATTCTTTCTCAGCGGTTCCATCTCTGTGCTTACATTACCCATCTATTCTTGTTGTTCTCCACTTTTCCCTTTGAAGCCTTTAACATATTAATCATGGTGATTTTAAATTCCTCATCTGATAATTCAAATATCTTTGTCATATCTGACTGGTTTGGAACTTGCTTTGCCTCTAAAACAAGCTTCAAATCAGTGTTTTATCATGCACTTTAACATGCCTTGCAATTTTTTCTAGAAAGCTGCACATGGTGTATCAGGCCCTTAGCATGAGGATTTATGTTAATCAGGATATCAGTTGTATTGTGTTTTTTTTTGTTTTGTTTTGTTTTGTTTACATCTTTATTGGAGTATAATTGCTTTAAAATTGTGTGTTAGTTTCTGCCTTATAACAAAGTGAATCAGTTAAACATATACATATGTTCCCATACCTCTTCCCTCTTGCATCTCCCTCCTTCCCACCCTCCTTATCCTACCCCTCCAGGCAGTCACAAAGCACCGAGCTGATCTCCCTGTGCTATGCAGCTGCTTCCCACTAGCTATCTACCTTACGTTTGGTAGTGTATATATGTCCATGCCACTCTCTCGCTTTCTCACAGCTTACCCTTCCCCCTCCCCATAACCTCAAGTCCATTCTCTAGTAGGTCTCTGTCTTTATTCCTGCCTTACCCCTAGGTTCTTCATGACATTTTTTAAAAAAATTCCATATATATGTGTTAGCATACGATATTTCTCTTTCTCTTTCTGACTTACTTCACTCTGTTTGACAGACTCTAGGTGTATCCATCTCATTACAAATAGCTCAATTTCGTTTCTTTTTATGGCTGAGCAATATTCCATTGTATATATGTGCCACATCTTCTTTATCCATGCGTCCGATGATGGGCATTTAGGTTGTTTCCATCTCCGGGCTATTGTAAATAGAGCTGCAATAAACATTTTGGTACATGACTCTTTTTGAATTATGGTTTTTTTCAGGGTATATGCCCAGTAGTGGGATTGCTGGGTCATATGGTAGTTCTATTTGCAGTTCTTTAAGGAACCTCCATACTGCTCTCCATAGTGGCTGTACCAATTCACATTACCACCAGCAGTGCAAGAGTGTTCCCTTTTCTCCACACCCTTTCCAGCATTTATTGTTTCTAGATGTTTTGATGATGGCCATTCTGACTAGTGTGAGATGACACCTCATTGTACTTTTGATTTGCATTTCTCTAGTGATTAATTATGTTGAGCATTCTTTCATGTGTTTGTTGGCAGTCTGTATATCTTCTTTGGAGAAATGTCTATTTAGGTCTTCTGCCCATTTTTTGGATTGGGTTGCTTGTATTTTTGTTATTGAGCTGCATGAGCTACTTATAAATTTTGTAGATTAATCCTTTGTCAGTTGCTTCATTTGCAAATCTTTTCTCCCATTCTGAGGGTTGTCTTTTGTTCTTGTTTATGGTTTCCTTTGCTGTGCAAAAGATTTGAAGTTTCATTAGGTCCCATTTGCTTGTTTTTGTTTTAATTTCCATTTCTCTAGGAGGTGGGTCAAAAAGGATCTTGCTGTGATTTATGTCATAGACTGTTCTGCCTAAGTGTTTTCCTCTAAGAGTTTGATAGTTTATGGTCATACATTTAGGTCTTTATCCATTTTGAGCTTTTTTTGTGTATGGTGTTAGGGAGTGTTCTAATCTCATATGTTTACATGTACCTGTCCAGTTTCTCCAACACCACTTATTGAAGAAGCTGTCCTTTCTCCACTGTACATTCCTGTCTCCTTTATCGAAGATAAGGTGACCATATGGGCATGGGTTTATCTCTGGGCTTTCTATCCTGTTCCATTGATCTATCTTTCTGTTTTTGTGCCAGTACCATACTGTCTTGATTAGTATAGCTTTGTAGTATAGTCTGAAGTCAGGGAGCCTGATTCCTCCAGCTCCATTTTTCGTTCTCAAGATTGCTTTCACTATTTGGGGTCTTTTGTGTTTCCATACAAATTGTGAAATTTTTTGTTCTAGTTCTGTGAAAAATGCCAGTGGTAGTTTGATAGGGATTGCATTGAATCTGTAGATTGCTTTTGGTAGTAGAGTCATTCTGACAATGTTGATTCTTCCCATCCAAGAACATGGTATATTTCTCCATCTATTTGTATCATCTTTAATTTCTTTCATCAGTGTCTTATAATTTCCTGCATACAGGCCTTTTGTCTCCTTAGGTAGGTTTATTCCTAGATATTTTATTCTTTTTGTTGCAATGGTAAATGGGAGTGTTTTCATCATTGGTTTATAGGAATGCCAGAGATTTCTGTGCATTAATTTTGTATCCTGCTACTTTACCAAATTCATTGATTAGCTCTAGTAGTTTTCTGGTAGCATCTTAAGGATTCTCTATGTATAGTATCATATCATATCATCTGTAAACAGTGACAGCTTTACTTCTTCTTTTCTGATTTGGATTCCTTTTATTTCCTTTTCTTCTCTGATTGCTGTGGCTAAAACTTCCAAAACTATGTTGAATAAGAGTGGTGAGAGTGGGCAACCTTGTCTTGTTCCTGATCTTAGTGGAAATGTACAGTGTTTGACATTTGTTTTAGCTATAAGGTACAAAGAAGCTTCAAATTATTTTAGTGTCCTTGTTTTTATCTACCCTCTTAGCTTTGGGGCTTCCCTATGATGAGATCTCAGAGAATCAGGATTTTATAGATATTCAGCAGTAAGCCACTGAACTACAAGTTTTGCGAGCCACCATGGTGTGGTAGTAGGTTTTGGAGGAGAGGGAATTTTGTTAATCTTCCAAGAATTCTCAGTTTTTTAGTGGATGTGTGTCTCAGGGCTGAGACCTTCACAAATATTTCTGTTTCTCCTCCAGTGGTATAGATTTCCCCTCCAGCCCCCTACTCCCTTTCCTGGCTGCAGCATTCTCAATCTATTTCCTTGAAGCCTTGTCATTATGCTGATTATGCACCCGCCCCCCACCTTTTGTGAGACAGAAAGGCTCATAGAGTTCCTTACTTCACCTGGGATAAGATTGCCGAATTGTGCTTTGGCAAGTAGGCTTTTGTATGGAGATGGCTCTGAGCATGTTTCGTAATAGTTATTTTCCCCTCCTCCTTCCAGTGGAAGAGGAAATATTTCTGGGATCCTCAGAATGAGAACCTATGGAGTTTCTGGAAGGAATTCCCACAAAAGTGTAGAGCCACACCTAAGACAGTAGTCCCCAGGAGTTTCTCTCTCTCTCAAGCTGGTCTGTACTCAGCCTTTAGCAATTTATCAAAATTAGCATTTAATGTTCCAACCAGTTATGGTTCCAGCTGCTTCTGCTCCAGGTAAACAGATATCACTTGGTCTCTGTATCTCTCTGGATATTTCAAGCTGGCAGTTTTTTCTGTGACCTCAGTTCTCTGACGAGTGCAACAGAAGTTGATGATTTTAGGTTTGCCCCACTTTTTCTTGTTTTAAGAATGAGAGTAATGGTTTTCAAGTTCTTTACACATCAAAGCTGAAACCAGAAGCCCCTGTTTTAATTTTTTTAAGTAAAAAACTTAATGTAGGATTTGGGGAGGAAAATAGATATAGCAAAGTCTAAAGAAGAATTAAAAAATCACCCAGCATCTTAATATTGACCATGTTAATACTTTGGGGTTTTTTCTTTTAGTCTTCTTTCCTTGTATACACATGTGTATATCCATACACAAATACAAATATGTGCGTGTGTGTTTGAGCTAACACTAATTAGTTCAGCTTATGCCTTCATCAATTTGATTGCTAATAATTAACCTCTCTTAGATGTGGACTCCAGATTTTTTTAGTGTTTCACAGGGTGAATTGCTACATAAGAGGAACGGGCCATTTTGGTTCTACCCTATGGTTTTATCTTATTTCCACATTGCTGTCTCTGCTCTCAAGAACTCTCATGATACTACAGCTCTATGGGCCCACCTGTCCTCTATTCTGTCCTTTGAGGGAATGCACCTTGTCCTCTCCTTATCTTATTGAGCTCCAGCATGAAGCAAACCTTTTCCTGATTCACCACAGTATGAATTGAGAACAAGTTCTAATTTTTAAAGAAATTTAGAATACTGAAATTTGGGAGATCATTGAAAGGAAGTTGAACCTAAAGAATAAACAGTGTCTTCATTGCCTGCCTTAGGATTGACCCCTTCTCAGGACTGCCAATAGAAATGCTTATTTCCTTTAGAGAAAGCTTCCCTCAACCCACAGAGGTGTGATCTGAGCTTATGATCCAAAGCAGATAATCACACAATAGACAACATTTCAGTTCTCAAAGTCTTAAATAAAATTTGTAAGACACCAACAGGCAAGTCCAAGTGTAGTAGAGCTGATGTCAGTTCAAGTCTATTTCAATCTCTTTGTATTAATAACTCCTTCCACCCAGGGACTTCCCTGGTGGTCCAGTGGCTGGGACTCCACACTCCCAATGCAGGGGGCATGGGTTCTATCCCTGGGAGGGGAACTAGGATCCCGCATGCCACACAGCACGACCAAAAAAAAAAAAAAAAAACTCCCCCGTAAAACTCTTTGGGTCCAGTCTCATCCAGACTCAACTTTCTGCACGTGTGTGTATACATACACACGCATATATTTGCAATAAAGTAAGGGAAGAGGGTATGCCACCATGCTTACCATAAAGACTCTTATAGTTGCTGTGACAGCACTTTTTAAAAGAGGCTCTATGCTTCCGGGCAGCCAGAGTAAAAAAGAATCCAGGATGTGTTAGAGAAATATCACTACCAGTAAGGAGAAAAAATCCAGCTCCTCTGGAGAAACACTTTTTTGGGGGGCTCTGAATAATATAAGACATTGTTAACATGTGACATGATAGATGATGTCAAGTTTTTCTGTTTTTTTAAATCTGTAATCACTTCATCCCACTTGATTTCACACTGTATGCTAGGCACAAACAAGCCTGGTCTTCTGTCAGTCCAGGGACTAATGGAAGGAAAAAGAAACACTGGTAGTTACTTTCAACATTTCTAAAACTAAAAGAAATTTGTACACTTACCCATGATAAGATCACACAAAGTAAAATATCAAGTTTATTTGCTTTTGTCTAGTTGGTAGCACTGTGACCAGTACTTGAACAATTGTCTATTATTTAATAAAATGGGAAGATTAACTATACTTAATAAATTCCCTTTGTGTAGTAGTCATTTGGATATAGGGCACAGTGGGGGAAATAAAAACTACAAGAATACCCTTGATGGGGAAAATGTTAGGAATTACTAGGCTGGCCCATACATCTTGAGAATGTGACAGGATCTATAATTATCTCCTTCTACCCCAACACTTTCTACCCTGTCCTACTTCTTTAACTAGGCCTTCTTTGAAGGGCCCATTTCATGGGACCTGAGAAGGCTGGAGATTCCTCTAATTCATTTTAGTGGGTATACATTGGAGGCCAGAGTAGTCAAGGTTTCCCTGGCTGTGACTCCAAATTCTCTTCATTTTCTCTTGGAAATTCCCAACCAAATCCTCTCCTGGAGTTGCCTATCTCTAGTCAGTCTTCAAACTGTTCTGCGACCCTTAACCAGGACCCCGCATTTTAGTTACCTGTCATTTGAGGTCCCTTGGATGGTGAATGGTAAATCCCATTCATGGGAAAAAGTGTGACTGGAGCACTGATAGAGGTGGCTTCTAAGGCAGAATCTGGACTTGGAGAGAAAAGAAAATCATGCTTACTGATGATACCTGAAGGGTAGTATGCTGCAGCTTTCCCACACAGATTCAGAGCCCTTGAAAGTCTGACCCCAGCCTACCCTCTGACCTCTTCTCTTGCTGTTTTCCTTCCCTGAAATACTCTGTATAAGCTCCTGACCTCATGCATCCTACATTCCTACCCCATCATGCATCTTTGCCCCTACCCCATACACTAATCTCCCTGCCTAGAATGCCTGCCTACTCTTCTCTTGCCAAACTGCTTCTGCTCATTCTTCAATATTTAGCTCAAATTGCTCCTTCAGGAAGCCTTCCCTGACTTCTGCAGGCATCAGAGCATAATGATTAAGAATAGAGATTCCAGAGCCCAACTTCCTGGGCTTCCTACCACTTACTAGTTATGTGACCATGGATAATCTATTTAAATTCTCTGTGCCTCAGTTTTCTTAACTGTAAAATGAGAAACAAAAATAGAATGGTGATAATTAGAGTACTATTCTTACAGAAATCTTGTGAAGGTTAAATGAATAGTTCACATCAAGTGCTCAATAAATATTAACTGATTATTCCTTGTTCTCTGCTCCACTGCAGTACCAAGCTCTGGCGTCTGTGACTTCTCAGAGTTCATTGCAATGAAGAGATTAATGGAATGACTCTTGGCCTAACAAATAGATTTCATCTTGAATTACAGCTACCGCAAATCTTTAGTGTCTTTCCAAAGTGGTATATTGAGGACCAGGCAGTAAAGTCTAGGCTTAGGAAGAAAACATGATTGATTACTGAAGTCTTCCATGGGGTATAGAATTGTTGAGTATCAATGGGTATGTTCCTAAAAAATTGAATCCTGCCATTTAATTTAATCCAAACTAATTAAAAGTGTAATCTGTGCCCCATGACCCTTCTAATTAGAAAATCTAATTTTTCTATCTTTCAGCCTACTTTGGATTATCTCAAGTGGGTAAAAGTTAAGACTGGGTCTAACAGGATCACACTCTAAGATAATCAGGTGGTGTTTGTTGTATCCTTACACATTTTTCAGTTTTATCGTTTTAAGAAGTAGTTTGACAGCAGAAATGATGCCTAACCAAGCAGATATCTACCCAGGTTCTGTTACTAATTTGCTATGTGACCTTGAAAAACCGCCTCATCTATTTCTGTAAATCAGACTTCTTATATGCACAATGCATAGATCAGGTGATAATCATCTCTCTAAGGGCCTCCGTTTCTCCATCTTCAAATCTCATATAGTGCTTCTAAAGTCCTAATATTTATTCTGAGCTTGTCATTTTGGTTTGCTGCCACTAGCCGCTAGGTGGCAGTGGTATCACAATCATCAGCGCGCCTTAGTGCTATCCTTGCTGACTCCTTGCTGTACCTTATTGGTGCTGAGGCGTTTGCCGTTTTTGCTAGTATTATTTTTAAATGAATGTGTTCCCACAATAGAAGTACACTAATTCTCAGTTTTGGTTCGATATTGTTGGGCTGATTTCAATAGTTATATTGGCAGAACCTCTACAGGTAAAATGTGGGCTGGTTGCCCGAAACACTGAGAGGAGGGAGTTCTCAGCACATTTCCATAGACAACAAACTCAATTCTGCCAAAAGACATGCGCTTTAACCACAACTACATTCTTCCAAGTGGGACACTGACATCCTCTGGGTGCATATCTTCTAGGTGCCCTGATACTCATCTGAATCCAATAGACATGAACCGGTGGCAGCAGGAACTCTGGCTTAAGAATTAGGCAACCAATGAGTGGTATATTTGTGGGGCCAAGCAGGTAGCTTATCTTCAACCCACCCAAGTAGCAGAATCAGGGAGCAGTATACTAATTCCCCTGTCAAAATGGTATAGGTAAGCTGAGCAGGGAGCTGATCTTCCATGCTCAATCTAGAGAAAGCAGACATAGCTCCTATTCCCTGGCCTGGGTGGGCTGAACCTCCACCCCTGCCCAGCAGAAATAAGACTTAACGAGGTGGTATGGAACAGTCTACATGGTACTATATTCCTCCCCTCCCCTGAGTAAGTGGACCCAGCAGAGAGCTGAGTCTCCCCCACCACCTGCAGCAATGAGAGTAGAGAAATGGTTTGAGTCAGGGTTAATAAGCACTCCATTCCCACTACTACACTTTCCCCTAGAGGAGGGCCCTATGGGGAGTTGGAACATTTGTCATCACTGGCAGCAATACTGAACAAGATGGCATGTATTGGGTTTAACAAGAAATCCACTCCCCACTCTTGGGTGAGAGTAAGGCCTAGTAAGGAGTATAACTGCCACCCTCATCTAAGAGCAATGAGACTAAATAATGTGACACAAAGCAGGGCTAGTTGGCACTCCAGTTGCCCTTCACACTTAGGAGTGATTAGAGTTCAGCAGGGAGTTGAGTCTCCACCCCCATTTAGCATCAAAGAGGTGAAATAAGGTGGTGGGAGGCAAGGCTAGTGGGCCCTATGCTTCTCTCCCACTTCCTGGGATCATTGGACCCCAGTGGAGAGCTGAGCTAATGACCCCAACCTGCAGCAATACGGTGGTACTAGTTGGTCTTCTGCTTCTCACCTCCCTGATGTCAGTGGGCCTCAGTAGGAAAACCTCCAAACCAATTGGAGGCAATGAGGCAATTCAAGTCAGTGCTCTGCTTTCATTGGCAGGTATCAGCAGGGCCAAAGGATTGATGAACTCCAAACTCACCCATCTTTGGCAAGGCAGTGTGAATCAGCAGTCTCCATTTGCTGAGATAGTGTCAGTAGAGCCCAGAAGGGAGTTGACCATACACTTCCACACAAAACTGTGCATTACTCAACAGGAAAAATGATTGCTTAAAAAAAAGATTAAATAAGATGCATAGTCTTATAACATAACACACAAAATATCTAGAATACAGAAAAAAATTACTCATCATACCAAGAATAAGTTTTCTCACAACTGAATGAATAAGTACATTCAGTAGATACCAATACTGAGATAACTGAGATGTTGGAATATCTGAAAGACATTTAAAAGTAGCAATCATAAAAATAGTTCAGCAAGCGATTACAATCTTGAAACATATGAAGCTATAGAAAATGTCTCCCCCAAATGGAGGACTTAAAAATAAACCAAAGAGATATTATAAACCTGAAAATTTTAATAGGCAAAATAACAACACACTGGGTAGGCTCTAACATTTATGTCATCAGAGTCCCAGAAGAACAGAAGAAAAGGATGGGGCTGGAAAGTTTATAAAATAATAATGGCTGATATTTTTCTAAATTTGGTGAAAGGTGTAATACTACAGATGAAAGAACTTGAATGAAAGAACTTGAATGAACCTCAAACAATTCAAAGCTATCCATACCAAGATACATCATAATCACACTTCAGAAAACTAAAGACAGGAGTAACATCAGCAAGATGTCACAATAGGAAGCCCTGGACCCTTCTTCTCCCCATGGACACACAAATTCAACAATACGTGGACTAATTCCCTTTGTGAGAAATCCAGACACTGGATGAGAGTCTCTTGCATCCAAGATGAGCATAAAACCAGCTCCATCAAAAACTTGTGAAACTTTTTCACCATATTCCTTCCTTGTGACACAGTGCCACATGATTGGGAGGAAAATTTCAGCTCTCAGATCCTTCCTGGAGAGAGAAGAAGACTGAACCATATGTCCAATATTCTGACTTTCTAAAGGGCTACCTGAGGGACTGGTTTCTGTCTTGTCTGCACCTGAGCACTGAAAGAAAGGACACCAGGTTGGGAGCCAATGAAAACAAAAGTGGCAGTTTAAACTAGTATACACTCACTGGCCATAGCCACTCCCTCTCCTTAGCACAAAACAAGTGGGCACAAACCTTTAAATCCAAGCTTTCCCTGGGGAAGAAAAAAGATGGAGTGTCCATTCAATGTTCTGATTTTTTGGCAGGGATGCCTAAGGGACTGTCTCTGTATCACCTGTCTCAGAGTGTTGATGAGACCTGGCATACTCTAAATTCCCGGGAACCACTGAGAACAGAGACAATGGTTTTAACTAGTACACACTGCCAGAGGCTTTCACCTGACTCAGTGCAAAATAACAGAAAATTCATAGCTCCCAGCTTCTCCCTGAGGAGAAAAAGAGAAGACTGAAACATATGTCCAACGTTCACACTTTTTGAGGAACTGCTCCGGTTCCTGTTTTGTATGTCTCAGAGCATATGTGTCTCAGAGCATATCCCTTGCATTCTAGGGAAAAATCCCACTTGATTGTGGTTTATGATCCTTTCAATGTGCTGTTGAATTTGGTTTGTCTAGTATTTTATGATGCTTTTTGCATCTACCATAGTAAGAAATATTGGCCTGTTGTTTCCTTGTGGAGCCTGTGGATTTGGTAATGAAGTAATGCTGGTCTTATCAAATTAGTTTGGAAGTATTCCTTCCTCTTCAATTTTTTGAAGGGTTCTAGAAGTGTTGGTGTTAATTCTTCTTAAATATTTGGTAGAATTCATCAGTGAAGAAGCCATGTGGATCTGGGCTTTTCTTTGTTGGGAGGTTATTGATCACTAATTTAATTTCCTTACTCATTAAAGGGATGCTCAGATTTTCTATTACTTCATGATTCAGTCTTGGTAAGTTGTAAGTTGGTTCAACATATGAAAATCAATCAATATGATACACCCCAATAAAATATAAAAGATAAAAATTACATGATAATCTCAATAGATGCAGAAAAAGCATTTGAAAAAATTAAAACCCTTTCATGACAAAAGCATTCAACAAACTAAGAATAGTAGTTTACTCAATATGATAAAGGACATATATAAAAAGCACACAATTGACATCAGACTCAACAAAGAAAAGTGAAAATTTTTCCTCTAAGATCAAAAACAACTCAAGGGTGCCCACCCTCTCAACTTCTATTCAACACCTACACTGGATCATGACGTCATGATTATATACATAGAAAACCCTAAAGGCTACACACACACACACACACACACACACACACACACACCAAAACTGTTAGAACTAATATAGGAACTCAGTAAAGCTGCAGGTTCTAAAACAATATATAAAAATCAGGTGTGCTTGTATACAGTAATAACAAAAAAATCCCCAAAGGAAATTAATTTAAAAATTACACTTATAAAAACATCAAGGGCTTCTCTGGTGGTGCAGTGGTTGAGAGTCCACCTGCCAATACAGGGGACGTGGGTTCGTGCCCCAGTCTGGGAATATCCCACATGCCGCGGAGCGGCTGGGCCTGTGAGCCATGGCTGCTGAGCCTGCGCGTCTGGAGCCTGTGCTCCACAATGGGAGAGGCCACAACAGTGAGAGGCCCGCGTACTGCAAAAAACAAAACAAAACAAAAAAAACAAACAACAAAAAAACATCGAAAAGAATAAAAAACTTAAGAATAAACTTAACCAAAGAGGCAAAAGATTTGTATACTGAAAACTACAAAACGTTGATGAAAGAAATTAAAGAAGACATAAATAAATGGAAAGACATCCCACGTTTATGAATACATAAATTGTATTTTTATGGAATACATAATAATATTGTTAAAATATCCATACTACCCAAAGCATTCTACAGATTCAATGCAATCCGTATCAAAATCCCAAAGGTTTTTTTTTTTTACAGAAAGAGAAAAACTAATTCTAAAATTAATATGGAACCTAAAAGAACCCCAAATAGCCAAAACAATCTTAAGAAACAAACAAAGCAAGAGTAATGTCACAAAGATGGCAACATAGG
Source organism: Monodon monoceros (assembly GCF_005190385.1). Taxonomy (NCBI): domain Eukaryota; kingdom Metazoa; phylum Chordata; class Mammalia; order Artiodactyla; family Monodontidae; genus Monodon; species Monodon monoceros. The sequence goes on along the minus strand of NW_021703779.1, from coordinate 52,154,808 downwards.
TTGTTCCTGACTTTGCCCCCATCCTCACAAGAAGACTAACAACTATTCATGGACAAGACACCACTGTGAAAGTCTTAGAACCTTGGGGTGAGGCTGAATCAAAACCCCACATCACAAAGACCAAGACAGACCCCATTAGAAGGGTGAGAGGGTTGGCTACACAGTGATCACATCACCTCTCACCCAGATTGTCACAGCACAACACTGAGAATGCCCCACTGGCCCATGATTTCTCTAGTTGGAAAAATAACAAGATGGGCATACAGCTCCATTAACATTGTGTATTGCTTCTCAGAAGATCTTCTCTGGTCTCACCTAATGGGCATCACAGGGGAATCTAAAGGTTTATTACTGGGAATCAGATTATGATGAAGAAGGGGGGTGGGGCTTACAGCAACCAGTGCTTGGATCTTGGCAGACCGAGTTCCCACTTGCAGCAGTGCACAGGTAGAAATCTCAAACAGTGGCTTAGCTCATCTACAGAGCCAAGATAGTAGTGCAGTGTGACCAGGGAACTCAGGAGGGCATAGATCTGAGATCCCAAACAAAGAACTTTGCTAGTATTGGAGCCTAGTCTCCAGTCTGCACAGGTAGGTGAACTAATTTATAACCCTTCCCACTGCTGAGTGTGGCTCCTGGTCCTGCCAGGAGAGCTACTTAACCCAGCAGCACTCAAGCAGAAAGCCTAGCCAGTAGTGCTGCCTGTCTCTGGAGCAAAGCCAGTGGCCTTGTTTATCTGGGAATTTGGAGTGCAGTTCTGCCTGAGTCAACACAAAGAGCCTTCTCATTATTGGAACCAGTTCTCCTCTCCCCAGGCGGGGGAGCTAATTTATAATCCTGCCTATTATTGAGTGTAGCTCTTGGCACCTCCCAACCAGGAAACTCGGCCTAAACACCTTGCAAGATGCTTAACCCATCAGCACTTGAGCAGAGAGCCTGGCTGGTAGCAGTGTACATCTGCAGAACCAGGACACAGTTGGTGTTTGGCTAAGGGACTTGGGACACAATTCTATTTGATTCAGGACCCCAAACAAAGAGTTTCATTAGCCTTGTAGCTGATCCTGCTGCTTTGTTCAGGCAGGGAACCTAATTCATAGCTGTAAGTGTAACTCCTGGCCTCTACCAACAAGGAAGCTTGGCCTAAGCACGTGAGAAGTTGCTTGGCTCAGCAACACTTGAGTGAAGAGCCTTGCCAGTGGCTCTGCCCATTGTCAGAACAAAGCCAGTGACCTCAACTGGCCAGGGAGCTTAGCATGCCCTTCTGCCTGATTTGGTACCCAAACAAAAAGACTTCCTGGCACTGGAACTTATTCTCCAGAGTCAAATGGGCAGGGAAGCTAATTTATAGATTCACTCAAAGCTGCATACATCCTCCAGTCCAGTTTGACCAGGAAATGTAACCAGAGTTCCCAGGAATCTGCATAGTCCGTCTTGTTACAGAGGCACTTAAGCATAGAACCCAGCTGGTGGTCCTGATCCTTTGTATATCTAGGGCAGTAGCCCATCAGGCCAAGGAATTCATGCAGAGCTCTGTTTAATTTGATCCCCAAACAGGACCCTAGTTGGACTTGTGGCCTCTATGGTGGCCCCACCCCAGCGGAGAAACTAATTCATAGTGCTGCCCACTGTTGAATACAGTCTTCAACCCTCCTGACCATGGAACCTAATCAGAGCATATAAGAAGCTGCATTGCCCATCCAACAGCCCCACATATAGTGGCACTTTGGCAGAGAGCACAACTCTCTGCTCTCCAAACCTGCAGAGCAAGACCAGTGGCCCCATCTGGTCAGAGAATTCTGTGATCAGTCCTGCCTGATTCAGGTCCCCAAACAATTGCCTGTGGTGACCTTGGGTTTGTTCTGCTGCCCCACCTAGGCAGGAAAGTTAATTCATAACCCCATCTACTGCTAAGTATATTACCTAGTCCACCCATCTAGAAAGCCTGACCAGAGAATCCAGGAAACCATGGAGCTCATTCTACAGTTTCACTTGGGAAGGAAACCAAGCCACCAGCCCTATCCAACTGTTCTCAGTAAGCAGCACCCACTCAACTCAGAGCTCAGAGAGTGGCCTTGCATTAAAATAGGCACTGACACCAAGCTACACTTGCCCAAGGACACTATCACTTGACAGGTCCAGAATCCCAAACTGTGCTGACAGTTAAAAAACTGTTTCTGTCAAAGTGAACTTCTAAAGTCTGTAAGTGGAGACCACTTTCTCAAATGCATATACACCAATGTAAAAAATAAGAATAAAAAAATCAGGCAAACATGATATCACTAAACGAAACTAATAAATATCCAATAACTGACCCAAAAGAAATGGAGATCAATGAACTGTCACACAAAGAATTCAAAGTAATTTTCTTAAAGAAGTTTAGAAAACTACAAGAACATGCAGACAATTACACAAAATTTTAAAAACAATGCATGACAAGCCAGATGTCAGACAAATAAATAGAAACAATCAAAAAGAACCAAACAGAAATCCAAGAGCTGAAGAAACAATGACCGAACTGAAGAATTCAATAGAGAGCTTCAACAGCAGATTTGACTGTGAGAAAGAAAGAATCAGTGATCTAGAAAACAGAGTATTTGAAATTATCCTGTCAGAGGAGCAAAAAGAAAAGAATGAAAAATAGTGAAGGTAGCCTACAGGACTTATAGAACAAAATCAAAATAAACAATATCCATATTATGGGAATACCAAAAGGAAAAGAGAAAGAGACAGAAAGTATATTTAAAGAAATAATGGCTGAAACCTTCCCAAACCTTGGGAGAGAAATGGACGTCCAGATGCATGAAGCCCAACGGGCCAAAAATAGGTTAAACACAAATAGGGCTGCAGCAAGACATATCATAATTCACTTGTCAAAGGTCAAAGACAAAGAAAGAATTTTGAAAACAGCAAGAGTAAAACACCATATCACATACAAGAGAAACCCACAGGAATATGAGTAGGTTTCTCAACAGAAATATTTCAGGCCAGGAGAAAAATGGAATGATATATTCAAAATATTAAAGGCAAAGAGTCAATCAAGAATACTATGCCCTGCAAAGATTCCTTCAGAAATTAAGGAAAAACTAATTTTTTAACAAACAAAAGCTGAGAGAATTCTTCACCACTAGGCCTGCTTTATAAGAAATGCTAAAGGAATTCTTCAAGTGGAAGTAAAAGGACACTAATTAACATTGTAAAAACATATGAAGGTAATGTAAAACTCACAGGTAATGGGAGATATATATATATATATATATATATATATATTCAAAGTCAGAATCTCTAATATGGTAATGGTGCATTATTCACTTCCAACTCTAGTTTAAAATGAAAAAAAGTATTAAAAATGCCATGACTACCATGACTACAATGACCTGTTACATGATAATCCTTATAAAATATATGTAAATTGTAACATAAGTGATCTAAAACGTGTGAGGGAGGAGAAGAAAATGTGTAAAGTCTAGGAATGCTATCAAAGTTAAGTTGTTCTCACTTTAAAATTGGGTGTTATTATTTTAAGATATCTTATGTGAGCCTCATGTTAACCACAAAGGAAAAACTGGTAGTGGTTACACAAAGGAACATGATAAAGAAGTCAAAGCATACTGATACAAAAGCTCATAAAATCATAGAAAATGACAGCAGGATAAGAAACAAGGAACAATGGATCTACAAAACAGTCAGAAAATAAATATTATAATGACCCTACTAAGTCCTTACCTATCAAAAATTATTTTAAGGGGAAATGGAGTAAATTCTCCAACTCAAAAAAATAAAGTGACTGAATGAATAAAAACATCAGAAAATATCCTGCCTAAAAGACTAAATTTAGTTTTAAAGACACACTGCTGACTGAGAGTAAAGGAATAGAAAAAGATATTTCAAGCAAATGGTAACCCCCAAAAAAGCATAGGTAATTATTTTTGTACTAGACAAAGTAAAGTTTAAGATAAAAATGGTAAAAAGAGAAAAATAAGATCATTACATAATGAAACAAGGATCAATTCATCAAGAAGATATAATAATTGTAAATATTTATGCACCCAACATCAGAACATCTAAATAAATATAGCAGAAACTAACAGAGCTTAAAGGAGAAATTCACAGCAATACTATAACACTTGGAGAGTTTAATACCCCACTATTAACAATGGGTAGACGGATAGATCATCCATACAGAGAATCAATAAGGAAAAAGTGGATTTAAACAAACCTATAGAGCAAATGGCTCTAACAGACATATACAGAGCATTCTATCCAACAACAGCAGAATACACATTCTTCCCAAGTGTATATGAACCATTTTCTGTGATAGATTTTATTTTAGGCCACAAAACAAGTCTTAGCAAATTCAAGAGGACTAAAATGATACCAGGTATCTTTTCTGACCACAATGGTATGAAGCTAGAAATCAATAACATGAGGAAAACAAAAACTCATGGATATGTGGAAATTGAAAAACACTCTTCTGAACAACTAATGGGTTAAGGAAGAAATTAAAGGGGAGATTTTAAAAGTATCTGAGACAAATTAAAATGGAAACAAAACATACCAAGACTTATATGATGCATTAAAAGCAGTTCTAAGAGGAAATTTTGTAACATCAATAAGATGTTATGGAAAAACCCAAACAAACTTTTTGGCCAACCCAATATAAACACATACACCAAGAAAATAGAAAGATCTAAAATAAAAAGCCTAACTGTACATATTAATGAACTAAACAAAACAAACTAACTAAGCCCCAATTTAGCAGAATAAAGAAAATAATAAAGATTAGATCAAAATAAACGAAATAGAGAACAGGAAAAAAAAAAAGATAAGATTAACCAAACAAGGAGTTTACCTTTGAAAGGGTAAAAAAAAAAAAAAAGACAAACCTTGAGCTAGACTAATGAAAGAAAAAAGAGAGCCCAAAATAACAAAATTATAAATAAAAGATGAGCTATTAAAACAGATACCACAGAAATACAAAAGATCAAAAATGGCTACTGTGAACAACTTTACACCAAGGAACTAGACAACCTAGAAAAATGGAAAATTCTCAAAAATATACATACTATCCAGATTTGATCAGGAAGAAATAGAAAAACCAAAAAGATCATTAATAGTAAGGAGATTAAATCAGTAATAAAAAACCTCTTAACAAAGAAACTCTACTACCAGGTGGTTTCCCTGTTTAATTTTATCAAAAATTTAACGAATTAACACTATTTTTCTCAAACACTTCCAAAAAATCGAGGAGGAGGGAGCACTTCCAAACTCGTTTTATAAGGCTAGCATTACCCTGATACCAAAGCCAGATAAGGACACTATAAGAAAAGAAAACTATAGGCCAACATCCCTGATGAATATAGATGCAAAAATTCTCAAAAGTCTGCTAGCAAATCAAATTTGGCAGCACATTCAATAGATCATGCACCATGATCAAGTGGCATTCACCCCTGGGTTGCAAGGATGGCTAATATATAGGTAAGCAATATATGATACATAGGGTAGTCATAATTACAATACATCACACTGATAGAATAAAAAATAAAAATCATATGATCATCTCAACAAACACATAAAAAGCATTTGCCAGCATTTAACATAATTTCAAGATAAAAATCCTAACAAATTAGGTCTAGAAGAAACATTCCTCTACATAATAAAGGCTATATAGGACAAGTCCACAGCTAACAGATTTAATGGTGAAAAGTTGAAAGAATTTCCTCTAATATTAGAGACAAGACAATGGTACCCATTCTCACCAGTCTTATGTAACATAGTGCTGAAAGTCCTAGCCAGAGAAATCACGTAAGCAAAACAAATAAATGGTATCCAAATTGGAAGAGAAGAGGTAAAACTGTCACTGTTGGCAGATGACATTATTTTATGTACTGCATAAAAAATCCTGAAGAGGTTGTCTCTGCTGTCTCCAGCCCATCTCCTCCCAGGGTCCCAGAGCTGATTGTCCTCGAGTTCCCTTTTCCTCCATTCCCCCTCCTCTGCATCTGGCCCCCTCCACGTGCCCTGAGCACCTGCTCACCTTTCACATGGGGTGGGGTGCTGCAGGCCACTCCAGGAGGCTCTGCTGCTGTGGCTGTTCTCTGCCCCTGCCAGGGCACTGGCTCAGGTGGCCACTGCCGCAGGAAGCTGGACAGTGGTGTGGAGGTGCTTCCAGGTGGGTCCCTGCCTCCCGTTCCTGCCACTACGGGTGGGAGGTGGCTGCAGCTGCGCTCACTACACTGCCTGCTGGTAAGCGTGGTCGGTGCAGCACCTGAGGGCTGGTTGGGTCGGGAGAGGCAGAGGTCTGCCTCCACAGACCACCCCAGCCCTGGGCGAGGGTTGATCTTCAGAGGGCAGAACCCAGCCCATCGCTTGTGATTTCTAACTTGTCTCTACCCACTGAGAAAATGCATCCCTCTAGCGACGCGGTTGGAAGTCTGCTTCATCCTGCACTTTGTGGCCTCTTGAGAGATTTGTACAGCCTCCCTCCTTAGCAGGGTGGTCTCAGGTAGAAAAATTTCTCTATGTGTATATTGTATATGCTCCTGCCTACCTCATCTCTGACTACATAACCACCTCGCTCACCTCTCTCTCTTTCTCTCTGTTCCTACAACACGGAGGCTCAATCCACTTCAGGACTTTGAGCTTGCTGTTCCCTCGGGCTGGAACACTTCCTCCAGATTTCTTTTAACTCATAGATGTTCGACGTGTATTTCAGGTCCCTTCTCAAAAGTCGACATCTGAGGCTTTACAGATCACTCTATCCAAAGATGCACACTTGCACCACCCTTTGTCTTTTCCTGCTTACATTTCTTCATGACATTTATCACTTCCACACTTTGTTTGTCCTCTGCCACCAAGAATGTTTGATCCTTAAAGGCAGAGACTGTAACTTTTGATCTTGCTGTATCCACAGAACCTGTGCCTGGCACAAAGAACTGTTTGATACTCTATTAAATCATATCAAGGAACTATGGTGAGCACACAGTAAAATAAAGGCCCAACACCGATTGATGGAGATAAGTACTTACTTTGGGTTGATAGTTTCATTGACAACCTCACCATTTATGAGCTGTGAAAAAGCTGAGCTAAATGTCCTTCCTGCTCTATAATTTGAAGATTATAGTCCAAAAATACCAAATGCAGTGGTAGGAGCCATTTTAACTGGAGCTCTTCTGCAATCGTCCAGTAGTGCTTCATTGCTTTTTTTTTTTTTTTACCTTGTGTTTGAATCTTTTTTTCAGGCAAATGGATATGTGCCTCCTTTTATTTTGCTAATAAAAGTTATTAAATGGTTAAAGAATCCTGAAGAATGTGCCAAAAATATTAGATCTAATCAATGAATTCCATAAAGTTGCAAGAGCAGCACACAAAAGTCGTAGCATTTTTACAAACTAACAACAAAGGATCTGCAAAAGAAATAAAGAAAATGGTCCTATTTGTAATAACATCAAAACACTAAGTACTTAGGAATAAATTTAACCAAGATCTCTACACTTAAAATTAGAAGATATTGGGCTTCCCTGGTGGCACAGTGGTTGAGAGTCCGCCTGCCAATGCAGGGGACACAGGCTCGTGCCCCAGTCTGGGAAAATCCCACATGCCACGGAGTGGCTGGGCCCGTGAGCCATGGCCACTGAGCCTGCGCATGTGGAGCCTGTGCTCTGCAATGGGAGAGGCCACAACAGTGAGAGGCCCGTATACCGCAAAAAAAATAAAAAAGATATTGATGAAAGAAATTTAAGAAGACAGAAATAAATGGAAAGATATCTCATGTTCATAGATTGGATGAACTGATATTGTCAAAATGTCCAAACTATTAAAATGCAATCCTTATCAAGATTCCAATGAAATTTTTATAGAAGTAGAAAAACATTATGAAATTTGCATGGAACTACAAAATATCACATATAGCCAAAGCAATTCTTAGAAAGATTAGAAAGAGGAAATAGGCATCTGCTGTTAATTGGGTATAAAGTTTCAGTTATGCAAGATGTTATAACAAAAATACCTTAGACTGGGCGGCTTAAACAAAAACATTTATTCCTCATAGGTCTGGAGGGTGGGAAGTCCAAGGTGAAGATGGCAGCAGATGTCTGGTGAGCCTGCTTTCTGATTCATAGATGGCCATCTTCTCTCTGTTTCCTCACATGGTGTAAAAGGGGAGAGACATCTCTGGGGTATTGTATAAGAGCACTAATCACATTATTGAGGGCTCCACTCTCATGATATCCACTCTCAAAGCCCACCTCCAAATATCATGGTATTGGGAGTTAAGATTTTAACATATAAATTATGGAGGGACAGAAACATTCAGTCCATAATATTCTGTCACTATTCTGACATCAAAATAATGTCTTTATTACCTGCAAAATACATTCATTGTATTCCAACAGTTCCAAAAGTATTCACTCAATCCAACATTAACTCTAAAATATGTCCAAAATCTCATCTAAATATCATCTAAATCAGAAATGGGTGAGACTCAAGGTATGACTTATCCTGAAGCAAATTCTCTCTAGCTGTGAACCTGTGAAACCAAACAACTTATGTCTTTCCAAAATACAGTGTTGAGACATGAAAGGGAGAACAGGAGAGAAGAAAACGTACCAAGTAAGTCCAAAACTTAACAGGAAAAAACAACCTTAAACATTCAGGTTCAACAATAATTGTAGTTGGGCTCTACTGCATTAAGTAAAAAAGTAGAGCAAAATAAACTGAAAGTAAAAGGAAGAAAGGAAATTATAAGGATAAGAGCAGAAATCAATAAAATTGGAAATAGGAAAACGATAGAGTAAAAGCGAGTAAACAAAAAGCTGTTTTAAAAAATATGTTTTATTGAAGTATTGTTGATTCACAGCATTATATTAGTTTCAGGTGTACAACATAGTGATTCAATATTTTTATAGATTATACTCCATTTAAAGTTATAAAATATTGTCTATATTCCCTGGGCTGTACAATATATCCCTGTAGTTTTTTTATTTTTTACATAGTATTCTACCTCTAATCCCTTACCCCTATCTTGCCCCTCCTCCTCCCCTCTCCCCACTGTTAAGCACTAGTTGATTCTCTTTATCTCTAAGTCTGTTTCTGTTTTCTTATATTCATTCGTTTTAGTTTTTAGATTCACATATAAGTGGTAACATGAAGTATATGTCTTCTCTGTCTGACTTATTTCACTAAGCCTAATAATATCCAGGTCCATCCATGTTGTTACAAATGGCACAATTTTATTCTTTTATATGACTGTGTAATAATCCATTGTATATGTATATATATATATATATACACACACAAACATATATGTAAAACTACAAACACACATATATGTACATGCAGAGGCATGCATGTAAAATGGGTGAAATCTGAATAAGGTCTGAATTGTACCAATGTCCATTTCCTGACTTTGAATCTGTCCTATAGTTATGCAAGATGTTAACATTGTGGGGTGCTGAGTGAAGGGTGCATGGGATATTCCTGTACATTTTTAGCAACTTCTTGTTAATCTATAATTATTTCACAATAAACTGCTAAAATACACAAATGTATAATATAGTGATATATATTTTTTTTACAAAATTAAACATTTATTCACTATAAAAACTTGTAAAAATTAACAATAGAAAAGAAGTTTCTCAACCTGATAAAAGGCAGTTATAAGTGATCAAGCTACAGCTAACACCATATTTAAAGATAAAAGACTGAATGATTTCCCCCATTGATGGGTAATAGGGCAAGGACATTTTATTTCACCATATCTATGTAATGTTTTGCTAAAGCATAATCAGGCAAGAAAAAGAGACAAAAGTTGTCAGTCATCAACCTAGAAAATTCTAAATAATCTACCAAAATAATGGGAATTAAGAAGTGATTTTAGCAAGGACATAGGATACAAGGTAAATACACACAACTGTATTTCTATATATTAGCAATAAAAAACTGGAAGTTGAAATTTTATTTATTTTTAAAAATTTTTATTGTATTGGAGTATAGTTGATGTACAGTGTTGTGTTAGTTTCAGTTGTATAGCAAAGTGATTCAGTTATGCACGTACATATATTAATTCTTTTTTGGATTCTTTTCTCATATAGGTTATCACAGAATATTGAGTAGAGTTCCCTTGCTATACAGTAAGATCTTGTTGTTTATCAATCTTATATACAGTAATGTATGTGTGTTCATCCCAGGCTTCTGATTTATCCCACCCCCTCACATTTCTGCTTTGGTAACCATAAGTTTGTTTTCAATAACTGTAATACCATTTCTGTTTTGTAAATAAGTTAATCTATTTCTTTTATTTTTCTTTTTTAAATTAGATTCCACATATGGGTGATATCATATGATATTTGTCTTTCTCTGTCTGACTTACTTCACCTAGTATGATAATTTCGAGGTCCATCCATGTTGCTGCAAATGGTATTATTTAGTTCTTATTAATGGCATGAGGAACATTCCATTGTATATATGTACCACATCATTTTTTTTCTTTTTTCAACACCTCTATTGTAGTATAATTGCTCTACAATGGTGTGTTAGCTTCTGCTGTATAACAAAGTGAATCAGGCATACATATACACATATCCCCATATCCCTTCCCTCTTGCGTCTCCCTCTCACCTTCCCTATCCCACCGCTCTAGGTGGTCACAAAGCACCAAGCTGATCTCCCTGTGCTATGCAGCTGCTTCCTACCAGCCATCCATTCTACATTTGGTAGTGTATATATTTTCTTTATCCATTCCTCTGTCAAAGGACATTTAGGTTACTTCCATGTCTTGGCTACAGTAAATAGTGCTGCAACGAACATTGGAGTGCATGTATCTTTAAAAATTGTGGTTTTCCCTGACCATATGCCCAGTAGTGGGGTTGATGGATCATATGGTAGTTCTGTTTTTTAAATGAACCTCTATACTGTTCTCCATAGTGGTTGTACTAATTTACATTCCTACCAACACTGTAGGAAGGTTCCCTTTTCTCCAAACTCTCTCCAGCATTTATTGTTTGTAGAATTTTTGATGATGGCCATTCTGACTGGTGTGAGGTGATATCTCCTTGCAGTTTTCATTTGTATTTCACTAATAATTAACAATGTTGAGCATCTTTTCACGTGCCTCTTGGCTATCTGATGTCTTCTCTGGAAAAAGTCTATTTAGACTTTTTGCCCATTTTTTGATTGGGTTGTTTGTTGCATGAAATATTTGTATATTTTAGAGATTAATCCCTTGTTGGTCACTTCACTTGTAAATATTTTCTCCCATTCTGTGGGTTGCCTTTTCATTTTGTTTATGGTTCCTTTGCTGTGCAGAAGCTTTTAAGTTTAATTAGGTCCCATTTGTTTATTTAGTTTTTATTTTCATTATTCTAGGAGGTGGATCATAAAAGATATTGCTGTGATTTATGTCAGAGAGTGTTCTGCATATATTTTGCTCTAAGAATTTTAGTGTCTGGCCTTACATTTAAGACTTTGATCCATTTCGAGTTTATATTTTTTTGTATCATGTTGGAGAGTGTTCTAAATTAATTCTTTTAAATGTAGCTGTCCAGTTTTCCCAGCAACATTTATTGAACAGACTGTCTTTCTCCATTGAATATTCTTGCCTCCTTTGTCATAGATTAATTGACCACAGTGTGAGAGTTTATTTCTGGGACGTGTATCCTCTTCCATTGATCTATATTTCTATTTTTGTTCTGATACCATACTGTTTTGATGATTGTAGCTTTGTAGTACAGTCTGAAGTCAGGGAGTCTTATTCTTCCAGCTTCGTTTTTCTTTCTCAGAATTGTCTGGCTATTCGAGGTCTTTGTGTTTCCATATAAATTTGGGAATTTTTGTTCTATTTCTGTGAACAATGCCACTGGTAATTTGATAGGGGTTGCATTGAATCTGTAGCTTTCCTTGAGTAGTATAGTCATTTTGACAATATTGATTCTTCCAATCCAAGAACATGGTATATCTTTCCATCTGTTTGTGTCACCTACGATTTCTTTCATCAGCATCTTACAGTTTTCAGAGTAGAGATCTTTTGTCTTCTTAGGTAGGTTTATTTCTAGGTATTTTATTCTTTTTGATGTGATGGTAATTTGGATTGTTTCCTTAATTTCTCTTTCTTATCTTTCATTGTTAGTGTTTAGGAATGAAAGAGATTTCTGTGTGTTAATTTTGTATACTACAACTAAAACTTTACTGAATTAGTTGATGAATTCTAGTAATTTTCCAGCAGCATCTTCAGGATTTTCTATGTATAGTATCATGTCATGCGAAAACAGTGACAGTTCTACTTCTTCTCCAATCTGGATTCTTTCCACCTCCTTTGCTTCTCTGATTGCCATAGCTAGAACATGCAAAAGTAACTTGAATAAAAATGTTGACAATGGACATCCTTGCTTTGTTCCTGATATTAGAGAGAATGCTTTCAGCTTTTCACCATTGAGAATGATGTTAGCTGTGGGTTTGTAATATACGACCTTTATTATGTTCAGATAAGTTACCTCTATTCCCACTTTCTGGAGAACTTTGCTTATAAATTGCTGTTGAATATGTTCACGTGCTTTTTTGCATCTACTGAGATGATCATATGGTATTTATTCTTCAGTTTGTTAATGTGGTGTATCACAATGATTGATTTGCAGATATTGAAGAATTCTTGCATCACTGGGATAAATCCCAACTGATCATGGTGTAAGATCCTATTAATATATTGTTGGATTTGGATTCCTAGTATTTTGTGGAGGATTTTTGCGTCTAGGTTTGTCAGTGGTATTGGCCTCTAATTTTATTTTTTTGTGGTATGTTTGTCTGGTTTTGGTGTAGGGGTGGTGGTGGCATCATAGAATGTGCTTGGGAGTGTTTCTAACTCTGCAATATTTTGGAAGAGTTTGAAAAGGATAGGTGTTAACTCTTCTGTGAATGTTTGACAGAATTTGCCTATGAAACCATCTGGTTCTGGACTTGTTTGTTGGAAGTATTTTAATCACAGTTTCAACTTCAATACTTGTGATTGGTCTGCTCATATTTTCTATTTCTTCCTGTTTAAGCCTTGGAAGGTTGTGCTTTTCTAAGAATTTGCCCATTTCTTCTAGGTTGTCTACTTAATTAGCATATGGTTGCTGGTAATAATCTCTTATGTTCCTTTGTATTTCTGTGGTGTCAGATCTAACTTCTCCTTTCTCATATCTAATTTTATTAATTTGAGCCTTCTCCCTTTTTTTCTTGGTGAGTCTGGCTAAAGGTATATCAACTTTGTCTATCTTTTCAAAGAACCTGGGTTTAGTTTCATTGATCTTTTCTTTTGTTTTCTTCATCGTCATTTCATTTATTTATGTTCTGATCTTTGTGATTTCTTTCTTTGTAACTTCGGGTTTTGTTTGTTCCTCTTTCTCTAGTTGCTTTAGGTGTAAGGTTAGGTTGTTTATTTGAATTCTTGTTTCCTGAGGTAAGATTGTATTGCTATAAACGTCCCTCTTAGAACTGCTTTTCCTGCATCCCATAGGTTTTGGATCATAATTTTTTCATTGTCATTTGTCTCTAGGTATTTTTTGATTTTCTCTTTGATTTCTTCAGTGATCCATTGGCTGTTTATAGACATATTGTTTAGTGTCTACGTGGTTTTTTTTACAGTTTTTTTTTCTCCTGAAATTGATTTCTATTCTTATAGTGTTGTGATTGGAAAAGAAGTTTGATATAATGTCAATTTTGTAAAATTTACTGAGACTGTTTTGACTAATCCTGGAGAATGTTCCATGTGCACTTGCAAAGAAAATGTATTCTTCTTCTTTCTAATGGAACGTTTTATAAATATCAATTAAGTCTATCTAGTCTCATGTGTCATTTAAGGCCTGTGTTTCCTTATTGATTTTCTGTCTGGGTGATGTATCCATTGATGTAAGTGAAGTGTTAAAGTTCCCCAGTATTATTTTGTTACTGTGTATTTCTGCTTTTGTGTCTATTAGCATTTGGCTTATATACTGAGGTGCTCTTATGGTGGGTCAAATATATTTACAATTGTTATATCTTCTTCTTGGATTGATTCCTTGATCATTATGTTGTGTCCTTTGTCTCTTGTAGCAGTCTTTATTTTAAAGTTTATTTTGTCTGATATGAGTACTGCTACTTTAGCTTTCTTCTGATTTCTATTTGCATGGAATAGCTTTTTCCATCCCCTTATTTTCAGTCTGTATGTGTCCCTAGATCAAAACTGGATCTCTTGTTGACAGCATACATATGGGTCTTGTTTTTTCATCCACTCAGCTAGTCTGTGTGTTTTGGTTGGAGCATTTAATCCTCTTACTTTTAAGGTAATTATTGATATATATGTCCTTATTGCCATGTTGTTACTTGTTTTGGATTTGTTTTTGTAGGTCTTTTTTCTTCCCTTCCTCTTTTGTTCACTTCTCTTTTGAGTTGATGACTATCATTAGTGTTGTGTTTGTTTGGATTACCTTTTGTGTGTGTGTGTGTGTGTGTGTATCGATTGCAGTTTTTATGGTTTGTGGTTCCCATGAGGTTTTTTTTTTTTTTTTGAGGTATGCAGGCCTCTCACTGCTGTGGCCTCTCCCATTGTGAAGCACAGGCTCCGGACGTGCAGACTCAGCAGCCATGGCTCACGGGCCTAGCTGCTCTGTGGCATGTGGGATCTTCCCAGACCAGGGCACGAACCCGTGTCCCCTGCATCAGTAGGCGGACTCTCAACCACTGTGCCACCAGGGAAGCCCTCCCATGAGGTTTTGTATATCAGTCTATATATATACAAGATAGTTTCAAGTTGCTGGTCTCAATTTCCAAGGCATTTACAATATCCTTCATTTGTACTCTCCTCACAATTGCTTGTTTTGGTATCATAATTTTGTGTGCATGATTTACTAACTTTACTTTATGTTTGCCTTTACTGGTGAGCTTTCCCATTCATATTCTCTTCTTTCTAATTGTGTCCTTTTCTTTTCAGCCTAGAGAATTTCCTTTAGCATTTGTTGTAAAGCTGGTTGGTGGTGTTAAATTATCCTAGGTTTTCTTGTCTGTAAAGCCTTTGATTTTTCCATCAAATCTGAAGGAGAGCCTTGCTGAGTACAGTATTCTTGGTTGTAGGTATTTTCCTTTAACACTTTAAATATATTGTGCTACTCCTTTCTGACCTGAAGAATTTCTGCTGAGAAGCCAGCTGATAACCTTATGCGGATTCCCTTGTATGTTATTTGTTGCTTTTCCCTTTTTACATTTAATATATTCTCTTTGCTTTTAATTTTTCAGTTTGACTAATATGAGTCTTGGCATGTTCCTCCTTGGCTTTATCTTGTATGGGATTCTCTGTGCTTCCCGGACTTGAGTGAGTGTTTCCTTTCCCATGTAAGGGAAGTTTTCAACTCCCTAATCTAACAAATTTCTAATCTCTTCAAATATTTTCTCAGGCCTTTTCCCTCTTTCTTCTGCTACTAGGACTCCAATAATGTGAATGTTGGTGCATTTAATGTTGTACCAGATATCTCTGAGACTGTCATTACTTTTCATTCTTTTTCCTTTATTCTGTTTTGTGGCAGGGATTTCCACCATGCTGTCTTTCAGCTCACTTATTTGTTTTTCTGTCTCATTTATTCTGCTCTTGATTCCTTCTAGTTTTTCATTTCAGTTATTGTATTCATTTCTCTTTGTTTGTATTTTAAAATCTTTTAGCTCCTTGTAAAATATGTCTTCTATCTTCTCAATCTGTGCCTCCATTCTTATTCCAAAACTATGGCTCATCTTTACTATCATTACTCTAAATTCTCTTTCAGGGATATTTCCTGTCACCTCTATACTTAGTTGTTTTTGTGTGTTTTTATCTTGTTCTTTCATCTGGAATGTATTTCTCTGCCTTCTCATTTTGCCTAACTTTCTGCATTTTTGGGCTCCTTTTAGCAGGCTGCAGGATCTTAGCTCCTCTTGTTTCAGGTGTCTGCCTCCTGGTGGGTGAGGTTGGTCCAGGGGCTTGTGTAGGCTTCCTGGCGGGAGTGACTGGTGCCTGCCCTATGGAGGGTTGAGCTAGGTTTTCTCCCTCTGCTAGGCAGGGCCATGTCAAGGGGTATGTTTTGCAGTGTCCATGAACTTATTATGACTTTAGGCAGACTGTCTGCTGATGGGTGGCACTGTGTTCCTGCCTTGCTGGTTGTTTGTCCTAAGGCATTCCTGCACTGGAGCTTTCAGGTTGTTTCTGGGTCTTGGTGCCAAGATTGGGATCTGGGAGAGCTCATGCCATTTAATATTCCTGGGGCTGGGAATTCCCTAGCAGTCCAGCAGCCAGGACTCGGTGTTCCCATTGAATGGACTCAGATTCGACCCACAGCTGGTTAACCAAGATCCCACAAGCCATGCAGCACAGTAAGAAAAAAGAAGAAAAAAGGAAGGAAAAAAGAAAAAAACAAACAAAAACCAAATCAAACAGTAAAAACAAAACAAACAAAAACAAACGACTTAAAAACCAAAACAAACAATAAAAACCAAACTAACAAAGAAAACAAAAAAGCAAACAAAAACAACAAAAAACAGAAAAAAACAGAAAAATCATATAAAAATAAAAAATATATAAAGAAAAACATTTTAATAAAAAATAACATAATAAAATAACAACAATTAAAATTCCCTGGGGCCTCTTCTATCCGTGTCCTTGCCTCCACGGTAAGCTCCAGCCAATCCCTGCCTCCCTGGGAGACCCTCCAATAACTCTAAGTAGGTCTCTGGACCTGCTGTGTCCACTGTGCGGGCAGCTCAGACTCTGACCTGGCCCAACTCTTCTATGTAAATGCCTGCAAAGTCCACCACTGCTAAAGCTAGATCTGTGTCAGTTACTGGAGCACTCATTGCTCATTCAGAAGTTCTACAGGCAATGAGTTTACCAAGACAGTCGTGGGAGTTTATTCCATGGCTTGTGCAGCTGCAAGGCGAGGTTTCAGTTGTTTTTTAGTTGTACAGCCCCTGGGGCTCAGCTTTGGTTTCATCCTTACCTCTATGTGTTTGCCCGCTGCCCAGGTAAGGGGAGGCAAAGGCAGTGACTGCTGGCACACTGGCCTGTTTCAATGGGAGGGGGTGGGGCAGCGACTGACTGGGGCATGCATGCTCACTTATATGGGAGGGTCAGGAGGCAGCAATGACTGGGGTGCAAGCTAGCTCCAGTGGGAGCCCTTCCTAGTGCTTGTGGAGTCAGGGGCTTGTGTGTGGGAAGAGGCTGTGATGGTAGCCCTGGCCTTCACTTGTCACTCAACAATGGTGCCTCTATTCTATGGTAGTCCGAGCTTCTTCCAGGAGCACTCCCAGTTGTGGAGCTCCTCACACCATCCCCTTGGTCTGTCTCTGCACAGCCAACAGCAGTCTTCTCTGTGGATCTGCTCTCCAAACCACACGTTCCAGCACCCAGCCCCTGTTATCACTGGCAGACACCCATCTCAGGCTGGGATGTGCAGGGTTGTGGCTCAGAGCATCTAAGTCTCATTCTGTACTGCCTGTCACAGACCAGTCACTGCACTTTCCTCTCATAGCCCTCCAGGCTCCACTTCTATCTCAGCTGATCTCCACACCAGTGAGGGGGCTTACTCGGGTACAGGAACCTCTCCTCTCCTTCAGTTTCACCTCCCAGGGGTGTGGGTCCCATCCCATTTCCTCTTTTCTTTTTCTTTATTTTGTCTCTTTCATCCAACCCAGTTATGTGAGGACATTTTCCTGTCCTTTTAAGTGTCCATAGTCCTCTGCTAGTGTTCAGCAGGTGCTCTGTGCAAATTGTTCCATTTGTATATCTATTCTTTATGTACTTGTGGGGAGAGTTTAAACTCCAGGTCCTCATATTCTGCCATCTTGACCCCTCCTCCGAGTCAACTAATTCTTAACATTTGTGCTAAACAAGGGAAAAACTCTCTCTTCAATAAATGGTGTTGGGAAAACTGGATATCCACATGCAAAAAATTGAAATTGGACCTCTATTATTACACAACTCACAAATATTAACTAAAATGGCTCAAATACTTAAATATAAGATCTAAACTCATAAAACTCCTAGAAGAACACTTATGAAAATATATCATTTTTGTATATCTTGACAATGATTTCTTTTTTTAATAAACACATAAATAAATGAATAAATAAATAAGTTTTTGGCTGCATTGGGTCTTCTTTGCTTTGTGTGAGCTTCCTCTAGTTGTGGCAAACGGGGACTTCTCTTCATTGCGGTGCACGGACTCCCATTGCAGCAGCTTCTCTTGTTGTGGAGCACAGGCTCTAGGTGCCTGGGCTTCAGTAGTTGTAGCTCACAGGCTCTAGAGTACAGGCTCAGTGTTGTGGCACAAAGGCTTAGTTGTTCCATGGTATGTGGGATCTTCCTGGATCAGGGATATAACTTGTGTCCCATTCATTGGCAGGCAGATTCTTAACCACTGCACCACCAAGGGAATCCCGGCAATGATTTCATGATAACACATCAAAAGCACAGGCGAAAAAAAAAAATTAAAAGATGAAACTACGTTAAGCTAAAATGCCTCTGAGCAGCAAAGGAAACACTAATAAATTGAAAATGCAACCTACAGAATGGGAGAAAATATTCACAAGCTGCTTATCTAATAAAGGATTAATATTTAAATATATAAATAATTCTACAACTCAATAGAACAGAAGCAAAGAATCTCATTTAAAAAATGAGCAAAAAAAAGAAAAGAGCAAATGATCTGAATAGACACTTCCAAAGAAGACATTAAAATGGCCAATAAGTATACGAAGAATGTCAACATCACTAATCATCAGTGAAATGCAAATCCAAAGCAAAATGTAATATCTGTTAGGATGGCTATTATCAAAAATACAAGAGATAACAACTGTTGGCCAGAACATGGAGAAAATGAAACCCTTATACACTGTTGTTGAGAATGTAAAATGGTACACCATTATGGAAAACAATATGGTAGTTCCTCAAAAAATTATTAATCGAACTACCTTATAATCCAGCAATCCCACTTCTGAGTATATGTCCAAAGAAATTGAAATCAGTATCTCAAACAGATATCTGAACACACATGTTCATTGCAGGTTTATTCACAGTATCTAAAATATGGAAGCAACCTAACTGTTCTTCAACAGATGAATGCATAAAGAAAATGAGATACACAAATCCACACACAGAGGAATATTAATCAGTCATGGAAAGGAAGGAAATATGGAAATACTGCTCTTTGCAACCACATGAATGAATCTGGTAGGCATTATTTTAAGTAAATTAAGCCAGAAAGAGAAAGACAAATACTGTATGCTTTCACTTACATATGGAATCTAAAAAGAAAAAACAAAAATACAAGAAACAATATTGGTCTGTAATTTTCTTTTCTTGCTTTCATAGAAATAGAGAATAGGATGGTGGTTGCCAGAGGCTGGGGAGAGGGAAACATGTGGTTGTGTAAGGGAAAGAGAGCAAATTTTAATTTACAAAAGAATATATTCTGAAGATCTAATATACAACATAGTTGATAATACAATATTGATACCTGAAAATGGTTGAGAGTAGATCTTGAATTATCTCTCTCTCTCTCTCTCTCTCTCTCTCTGTGTGTCTCTCTCTCTGTCTCTCTTACACACAGACACACACACGCACAAGTTACCAATGTTAAGAATGTGATGTAATGGATGTGTTAATTATCTTGATCTTGGTAATTATTGTACAATGTATATGCATTTGATTTCTACTCACTCATCACATCGTACATACACAATGATATTTTCCAATTATTCCTAAAGTTAAAAATAAATAAAAAGCAGAATAACAAGTGTGGGTGAGAATGTGGAGAAATAAAAACATTTGTGTACTCTTGGTGGGAAAGTAAAATGGTACAGTCACTGTTAAAAACAGTATGTAACTTCCTCAAAAAATTAAAAAAGAGAATTATTATATAATCCAGCAATTTCACTTCTGAGTATAAACAGAAAAGAATTGAAAGCAGGGTCTCAAAGTGTTATTTCTGCATTTATGTTCTTAGCAGCATTATTTACAATAGCTAAAATGTAGAAGCATCCCAAGTGTACACTGATAGATGAATGCATAAGGAAAATGTGGTATATTATTCAGCCTTAAAAGGAAGGAAAGTCTGCAATATGCTACAACATGGTGAAATTTTGCAGTCGTTATGCTAAGTGAAATAAGCCAATCACAGAAAAACAAAGACTGTATGATTCCACTTTAAGAGGTACTTAGAGTAGTTGATATTATAGAGATAAAGTAGAATGTTTGTTGACAGGAGCTGGAGGAAAGTGGTAATGGGGAGTTAGTTTTTATTGGGGAGTTATTTAATGGGTATTGAGTTTTACAAAATTAAAAGAGTTATGACTGTGGATGGTTGTGATGTCTGCACAATATTATGAATGTTACTGACTACCACTAAACTATACACTTAAAAATGGTTGAAGTGGCAAATTTTATGTTATGTTTATCTTACCACAGTTAAAAAATAATTTTAGAAAGTAATACATAGTAATCAAGGGAAACATTAAATGTACAAAAGTAAATACTTATACTGTTGTGAATTAGAAGCACTATCTCAGTGATATCATATGTATGTGCTCTCCTTTCTCTGAAAAGCTGGCACAAACTACATGCATACCAGCCAGGACATGAGGCTTTATGTAACTTGATGTTCCAACCTTTCCATCCAGGGACATACTGGAGACAAACTGTTTTCCTAGTGATAAGAATTCAGCCTTTCCAACCCTGATCCATCTGGCCTTCTGTAAAGTTAAATCTTTCCTTATGATTTTTCCTTGCTTTCTCTCCAGGGATCCATCAGTTATAATCACTGAATAATACAAGTCCCCTCTTTGTGAAAGGAAAATATGGAGTCAGTAATGTGTTCCTATAAAATGGAAATCAATGTATTAATTAGAAACTATGAAGCAAATCACTTGGAAGCAAATGTATGTTGTTTATTCAGCTACTGTGTTTTAAATCTTCCAGGAAAGCCAATAAGGAAGCTGAGGGTTAGTAGTGGTGGGATGAAATTGGGAGATTGGGATTGACACATATACACTAATATGTATAAAATAGATAACTAATAAGAACCTGCTGTATAAAAAAATAAATTAAAAAAATTTAAAAATTCAAAAAAAAAGGTAGCTGAAATTACAACTGAGTGCTATACAGAAAATAAAACCAGTAAGGGACAAAAAGTTATGTTGCAGAACATGCTATTTATAGAATGATCAAGAAAGCCCTATGTGAAGTTGAGGTATTTCTGTGTGACTATTAAAGTGTTTGTAATAATTTGTGGCAGACACTGGCTAGCTGTTTACTAAACCAGTTTTTTTCCTTAGGCACAGAGCTACACTGCATTTTCCATCCTCCTTTGATGTTGGCTGTGGCTGCATACTGAGTACTCACCAACGCACTGCTAGAGGCAAAATTCACCAGACTATTAACATGTAATCTTCCATGCTCTTTAAAACTTTTGGTTATCTGGAATGGTGACCTCCAAGCACAACTTTGAAAGTCCATAATTAAAAAAGAGTCATGTACCAAAATGTTCATTGCAGCGTTATTTACAATAGCCAGGACATGGAAGCAACCTAAGTGTCCATCAACAGATGAATGGATAAAGAAGGTGTGGCACATATATACAATGGAATATTACTCAGCCATAAAAAGAAATGAAATTGAGTTATTTGTAGTGAGGTGGATGGACCTAGAGTCTGTCATACAGAGTGAAGTAGGTCAGAAAGAGAAAAAAAAGTACCGTATGTGAACACATATATATGGAATCTCAAAAAAAAATGGTCATGAAGAACCTAGGGGCACGATGGGAATAAAGATGCAGACCTACTAGAGAATGGACTTGAGGATGTGGGGAGGGGGAGGGGTAAGCTGGGACAAAGTGAGAGACTGGCATGGACATATATACACTACCAAACATAAAATAGATAGTTAGTGGGAAGTAGCCATATAGCACAGGGAGATCAGCTCGGTGCTTTGTGACCACCTAGAGGGGTGGGATAGGGAGGGTGGGAGGGAGGGAGATGCAAGAGGGAAGAGATATGGGGATATATGTATATGTATAACTGATTCACTTTGTTATAAAGAAGAAACTAACACACCATTGTAAAGCAATTATACTCCAATAAAGATGTTTTAAAAAGTCATTCATTGAATATAATAGAGCTTCTGAGAGAGTTATTTACTGAATGTTGTGTGGATCAGAGCCACCCACTACTGACAATGAGGAATACCTGCATTAGACTCTTCCATGAATGAGAAATAAACATTTATTGTATTAATCCATAGAAATGCTAAGATTTATTTGTGACAGCCACAATGTTACCCTAACAACGAAATCAAGATTTGTGAGGAATGTTTTAGAAAATTGTGAAAAAACATATCTAGTGTCAGAAATAGACATTGTTCAAAAATTGTACTTATTTTTAATCACTTCATACACTACCAAATGTAAAATTGATAGCTAGTGGGAAGCAACCACATAGCACAGGGAGATCAGCTAGGTGGTTTGTGACCACCTAGAGGGGTGGGATAGAGAGGGTGGGAGGGAGGGTGATGCAAGACGGAAGAGATATGGGAACATATGTATATGTATAACTGATTCACTTTGTTATAAAGCAGAAACTAGCACACCATTTTAAAGCAATTATACTCCAATAAAGATGTTTAAAAAAAAGACATAGACTGGTTGAATGGACACAAAAATATGACCTGTATATATGCTGTCTACAAGAGACCCACTTCATACCAAGGGACACATACAGAACAAAAATGAAGGGACCAAGAAAGGTATTTTGTGGAAATGGAAATCAAAAGAAAGCTGGAGTAGCAATGCCCATATCAGGCAAAATAGATTTTAAAATAAAGACTGTTCAAGAGACAAAAAAGGACACTACATAATGATCAAGAGATCCATCCAAGAAAGAGATGTAACAATTGTAAATATACATGACCCCAATATAGGAGCACCTCAATACAAAAGGCAAAAACTAGCAGTCATAAAGAGAGAAATCAATAGTAACACAATAATACTGCGGGATTTAATACCCAACTTTCATCAATGAACAGATCATCCAGACAGAAAATTTACAAGGAAACACAGGCCTTAAATTAGATCAGATGAACTTTACTGATGTTTATAGAACATTCCATCTGAAAAGCAGCAGAATACACATTTTTCTCAAGTGCAGATGGAGCATTCTCCAGGCTTGATCACCTGCTGGGCCACAATGCGAGCCTTGGTAAATTTAAGAAATTTGAAATCATATGAAGCGTCTTTTCTGACCACAAAACAATGAGATTAGAAATCAACTACAAGAAAAAAAATTTTAACAAACACTTGGAGGCTAAACAATGTGCTACTAAACAACCAGTGGATCACTGAAGAAATCAAAGAGGAAATAAAAAAAAATACCTAGAGAGAAATGACAATGAAACCACGACGATCCAAAACCTATGGGACCTGGCAACAGCAGTTCTAAGAGGGAAGTTTGTAGCAATACAATCCTACCTCAGGAAAAAAGAAAAATCACAAATAGACAACTTAACCTTAAACTTAGGGCAACTAAAGAAAGAAGAACAAACAAAAGCCAAAGTTAGCAGAAAGAAAGAAATCATAAATGTCAGAGCAGAAATAAATGGAATAGAAATGAAGAAAACAATAAAAAGGTCGATGAAACTAAAAGCTGGTTCTTTGAAAAGATAAACAAAATTGACGAACTTTTAGGCAGACACATTAAGAAAAGAGGGAGAAGGCTCAGATTAATAAAATTATAAGTGAAATAGGAGAAGTTACAACAGACAATACAGAAATACAAATGATCATAAGAGGCTTATACAAGCAACTATATGGCAATAAAAAGGACAACCTGGAAGAAATGGACAAGTTCTTAGAAAGGTACAACCTTCCAAGACTGCACCAAGAGGAAATAGAAAATATGAACAGACTGATCACAAGTACTGAAATTGAAACTGTGATTTCAAAACTCTCAACAAACAAAAGTCAGAAGCTGATGGATTCACAGGAAAATTCTATCAAACATTTAGAATTAACACTTATCCTTCTGAAACTAGAGCAAACAACTTTAGAGTAGGGAATATTCCCAAACTCATTCTATGAATCCACCATCATGCTGACACCAAAGCCAGAGAGAGATACAAAAAAAAAAAGAAAAGAAAAGAAAATTACAGGTCAGTATCACTCATAAACATAGATGCCAAAATCCTCAACAAAATACTAGCAATCCAAATCCAACAATACATTAACAGGATCATACACCATGATCAAGTGAGATTTATCCCAGGGATGCAAGGACCTTCAATATCCTCAAATCAACCGTTTTGATTCACCAGATCTTCAAATTGAAGAATAAAAACGGTATGATCATATCAATAGACACAGAAAAAGCTTCTGACAGAATTCAACACCCATTTATGATAAAAAATTCTCCAGAATGTGGGCAGAGAGAGAACATAACTCAAAACAATAAAGGCTATATATGACAAACCTACAGGTAGCTTCATACTCAATAGTGAAAAGCTGAAAGCATTTCCTCTAAGATCAAGAACAAGACAAGCATGTCCACTCTCACCACTTTTATTCAACATAGTTTTGAAACTCCTAGCCACAGCAACCAGAGAAGAAAAATAAAAGAAATCCAAATTGGAAAAGATGAAATAAAACTGTCACCGTTTGCAGATGACATGATACTATATATAGAAAATTCTAAAGATGCTACTAGAAAACTACTAGAGCTCATAGATGAATTTCATAAATTTGCAGGATACAAAATTAATACACAGAAATCTGTTGCATTTCTATACACTAACAACAAAATATCATAAAGAGAAATTAAAGATACAATCCCATTTACCACTGCATCAAAAAGAATATAATACCTAGGAATATACCTACCCAAGGAGACAAAAAACTGTACTCTGAAAACTATAGGACTTTGATGAAAGTAATTGAAGACGACTCAAACAGATGAAAAGATATATCATGTTCTTGGATTGGAAGAATCAATATTGTCAAAATGACTATACTACTCAAGACAATCTACAGATTCAATGGAATCTCTATCAAATTACCAATGTTATTTTTCACAGAACGAGAACAAACAATCTTAAAATTTGTAAGGCAAAAAAAAAAAAAAAAACTTGTAAGGTGACACAAAAGAGCCCGAATAGCCAAAGTAATCTTGAGAAACAAAAGCAGAGCTGGAAGAATCAGCTTGCCTGACTTCAGACTATACAACAAAGCTACAGTCATCAAAACAGTATGTACTGGAACAACATGATAGAAAGCCCAGAAATAAACCCATGCACTCGTGGCTAATTAATCTATGACAAAGGATGCAAGACTAATAAATGGAGGAATGACAGTCTCTTCAATAAATTGTACTGAGAAAACTGGACAGCTACATGGAAAAAAATGAAATTAGAACATTCTTTAACACCATACACAAAAATAAACTGAAAATGGATTAAAGACCTAAATATAACACCAGATAGTATAAAAAACTTAGAGGAAAACATAAGAAGAACACTCATTGACATAAATCACAGCAATATCTGTTTTGATCTGTCTCCCAGAGTAATGGAAATAGAAATAATAAAAATAATCAAATGGGACATAAATAAACTCAAAAGCTTTTGCACAGCCAAGGAAACCATAAACAAAATGAAAAGACAATTCACAGAAAGGGAGAAAATATTTGTAAACGATGTGACTGACAAAGCACTGGTCTCCAAAATTTACAAATGGCTCATGAATCTCAATTCAAAAAAACAAACAACGAAATCATAAAATGGGCAGAAGGCCTAGAGACATTTCTCCAAAGAAGACATACAGATGGCTAAGAGGCACATAAGATGCTAAACATCAGCTGGACAGGAAGATGGTGGAAGAGTAAGACACGGAGATCACCTTCCTCCCCACAGATACACCAGAAATACATCTACACGTGGAACAACTCCTACAGAACACCTACTGAACACTGGCAGAACACCTCAGACCTCCCAAAAGACAAGAAACTCCCCACGTACCTGGGTAGGGCAAAAGAAAAAAGAATAAACAGAGACAAAAGGATAAGGACGGTACCTGCACCAGTGGGAGGGAGCCGTGAAGGAGGAAATGTTTCCACACACTGGGAAGCCCCTTCGTGGGTGGAGACTGCGGGTGGTGGAGGGGGAAAGCTTCGGAGCCAAGGAGGAGAGCACAGCAACAGGGGTGCGGAGGGCAAAGTGGAGAGATACCCGCACAGAGGATTGGTGCCAACCGGCACTCACCAGACCTAGAGGCTTGTCTGCTCACCCGCTGGGGCCGGCGGGGCTGGGAGCTGAGACTCCGGCTTCAGTAGGAGAGCAGGGAGAGGACTGGGGTTGGCAGCGTGAACACAGCCTGCAGGGGGTTAGTGCAGCACAGCTAGCTTGGGAGAGAGTCCAGGGAAAAGTCTGGACCTGCTGAAGAGGCAAGAAACATTTTCTTCCCTGTTTGTTTCCTGGTGCGCAAGGAGAGGGGATTAAGAGTGCTGCTTAAAGGAGCTCCAGTGACAGGCACGAGCCACAAAGCATGGACCCCAGAGACGGGCATGAGACACTAAGGCTTATGCTGCCACCACCAAGAAGCCTGTGTGCGATCACAGGTCACTATCCACATCCCTCTTCCAGGGAGCCTGTGCAGCCCGCCACTGTCAGGGTCCCGGGATCCAGGGACAACTTCCCCGGGAGAATGCAGCACAGCATGCCTCAGGCTGGTGCAACGTCACACTGGCCTCTACTGCTGCAGGCTCGCCCCGCACACCGTACCCCTCCCTCCCCCTGGCCTGAGTGAGCCAGAGTCCCCAAAGAAGCCGCTCCTTTAACCCTGTCCGGTCTGAGCGAAGAACAGATGTCCTCCTGCAACCTACACAAAGAGGCGGCGCCAAATCCAAAGCTGAGCCCTGGGAGCTGTGAGAACAAAGAAGAGAAAGGGAAATCTCTCCCAGCAGCCTCAGAAGCAGCAGATTACAGCTCCACAATCAACTTGATGTACTCTGCATCTGTGGAATACATGAATAGATAATGAATCATCCCAAATTGAGGAGGTGGACGTTGAGAGCAAGATTTATGATTTTTTTCCCCTTTTCCTCTTTTTGTGAGTGTGTATGTGTATGCTTCTGTGTGAGATTTTGTCTGTATAGCTTTGCTTCCACCATTTGTCCTAGGGTTTTACCCGTCCATTTTTTTTCCTTTTTAAAAAAAAAAATTCTTAAAAATTATTTCTGATTTTAATAATTTTAGTTTATTTTATCTTACTTTATTTTATTTTATTTCTTTCTTTCTTTTTTCTTTCCTTCCTTCCCTCCTTCCTTCCTTCCATCCTCCCTCCCTCTCTCCCTCTCTCCCTCACTGTGTCCCTTCTTTCTTCCTTTCTTTCTTTCTTACTTACTTACTTTCTTTCTTTCTCCTTTTATTCTGAGCCGTGTGGATGAAAGGCTCTTGGTGCTGCATCCAGGAGTCAGTGCTCTGCCTTTGAGGCAGGAGAGCCAACTTCAGGACACTGGTCCACAAGAGACCTCCCAGCTCCACATAATATCAAATGGCAAAAATCTCCCAGAGATCTCCATCTCAACACCACACCCAGCTTCACTCAACGACCAGCAAGCTACAGTGCTGGACACCCTATGCCAAATAGCTACAAAGACAGGAACACAACACTACCCATTAGGAGAGAGGCTGCCTAAAATCATAATAAGTCCACAGACACCCCAAAACACACCAAAAGACGTGGACCTGCCAACAGAAAGCAAAAATCCAGTCTCATCCACCAGAACACAGGCACTAATCCCCTCCACCAGTAAGCCTACACAACCCACTGACCCAACGTTAGCAACTAGGGACAGACAACAAAAACAACAGGAACTACGAACCTGTAGCCTGCAAAAAGGAGACCCCAAACACAGTAAGATAAGCAAAATGAGAAGACAGAAAAACACACAGCAGATGAAGGAGCAAGATAAAAATGCACGAGACCTAACAAATGAAGAGGAAATAAGCAGTCTATCTGAAAAAGAATTCAGAATAATGATAGTAAAGATGGTCCAAAATCTTGGCAATATAATAGACAAAATGCAAGAAACATTTAACAAGGACCTAGAAGAACTAAAGATAAAACCAGCAATGATGAACAACACAATAAATGAAACTAAAAATACTGTAGATGGGATCAGTAACAGAATAACTAAGGCAGAAGAACGGATAAGTGACCTGGAAGATAAAATAGTGGAAATAACTACAGTAGAGCAGGATAAAGACAAAAGAATGAAAAGAACTGGGGACAGACTCAGAGATCTCTGGGACAACATTAAGTGCACCAATATTCGAATTCTAGTTTCCTAGAAGGAGAAGAGAAAAGGAAAGGCACTGAGAAAACATTTGAAGAGATTATAGTTGAAAACTTCCCTAATATGAGAAAGGAAATAGTTAATCAAGTTCAGGAAGCACAGAGAGTCCCATACAGGATAAATCCAAGGAGAAACATGCCAAAACACATATTAATCAAACTGTCAAAAATTAAATACAAAGAAAACATATTAAAAGGAGCAAGGGAAAGCGACAAATAACACAGAAGGGAATCCCCTTAAGGTTAACAGCTGATCTTGCCGGAGAAACTCTGCAAGCCAGAAGGGACTGGCAGGACATATTTAAAGTGATGAAAGGGAAAACCCTACAACCAAGATTACTCTACCCAGCAAAGATTTCATTCATATTTGACGGAGAAATTAAAACCTTTACAGGCAAGCAAAA
Source organism: Monodon monoceros (assembly GCF_005190385.1). Lineage (NCBI taxonomy): Eukaryota > Metazoa > Chordata > Mammalia > Artiodactyla > Monodontidae > Monodon > Monodon monoceros. Next base: position 52,126,044 of record NW_021703779.1, on the reverse strand, counting down.
GCTAAGAGAATTCAGAACCACAAAACCAGCTTTACAACAAATGCTAAAGGAACTTCTCTAGGCAAGAAACACAAGAGAAGGAAAAGACCTAAAATAATGAACCCAAAACAATTAAGAAAATGGGAATAGGAACATACATATCGATAATTAACTTAAATGTAAATGGACTAAATGCTCCCAACAAAAGACACAGATTTGCAGAATGGATACAAAAGCAAGACCCATATATATGCAGTCTACAAGAGACCCAATTCAGACCTAGAGACACATACAGACTGAAAGTAAGGAGATGGAAAAAGATATTCCATGCAAATGGAAACCAAAAGAAAGCTGGAGTAGCAATTCCCATATCAGACAAAATAGACTTGAAAATAAAGACTATTACAAGAGACAAAGAAGGACACTACATAATGATCAAGGGATCGATCCAAGAAGAAGATATAACAATTGTAAATATTTATGCACCCAATATAGGAGCACCTCAATACATAAGGCAAATACTAACAGCTATAAAAGGGGAAATCGACAGTAACACATTCATACCAGGGGACTTTAACTCCCCACTTTCACCCATGGACAGATCATCCAAAATGAAAATAAATAAAATACAAGCTTTAAATGATTCATTAATCAATATGAACTTAATTGATATTTATAGGACATTCCATCCAAAAGCAACAGAATACACATTTTTCTCAAGTGCTCATGGAACATTCTCCAGGATAGATCACATCTTGGGTCACAAATCAAGCCTTGGTAAATTTAAGAAAACTGAAATTGTATCAGGTATCTTTTCTGACCACAAAGCTATGAGACTATATATAAATTACAGGAAAAGATCTGTAAAAAATACAAACACATGGAGACTAAATAATACACTACTTAATAACAAAGTGATCACTGAAGAAATCAAAGAGGAAATTTTAAAAAATACCTAGAAAAAAATGACAATGGAGACATGATGACCCAAAACCTACGGCATGTAGCAAAAGCAGTTCTAACAAGCAACTTTATAGCAATACAATCCTTCCTTAAGAAGCAGGAAACATCTAGAATAAACAAGCTAACCTCGTACCTAAAGCAATTAGAGAAAGAAGAACAACAACAAAAAAAAACAAAGTTAGCAGAAGTAAAGAAATCATAAAACTCAGATCAGAAATAACTGAAAAAGAAATGAAGGAAAACATAGCAAAGATCATTAAAACTAAAAGCTGTTTCTTTGAGAAGATAAACACAATTTAAAAACCATTAGACAGACTAATCAAAAAAAGGGGGAGAAGACTCAAATCAATAGAATTAGAAATGAAAAAGGAGAAGTAACAACTGTCACTGCAGAAATACAAAAGATCATGAGAGATTACTACAAGCAACTCTATGCCAAAAAAATGGACAAACTGGAAGAAATGGACAAATTCTTAGAAATGCACAACCTGCCAAGATTGAATCAGGAAGAAATAGAAAATATGAATAGACCAATCACAAGCACTGAAATTAAAACTGGGATTAAAATTCTTCCAACAAACAAAAGCCTAGGACCAGATGGCTTCACAGGCGAATTCTATCAAACATTTAGAGAAGAGCTAACACCTATCCTTCTCAAACTCTTCCAAAATATAACAGAGGGAGGAACACTCCCAAACTCATTCTACGAGGCCACCATCACCCTGATACCAAAACCAGACAAGTATGTCCCAAAGAAAAGGAACTACAGGCCAATATCAATGATGAACATAGATGCAAAAATCCTCAACAAAATACTAGCAAACAGAATCCAACAGCACATTAAGAGGATCATGCACCATGATCAAGTGCGGCTTATTCTAAGAATGCAAGGGACCTTCAATATATGCAAATCAATCAACGTGATACACCATATTAACAAATTGAAGGAGAAAAACCACATGATCATCTCAATAGATGCAGAGAAAACTTTCGACAAAATTCAACACCGATTTATGATAAAAACCCTGCAGAAAATAGGAAGAAAGGGAACTTTCCTCAACATAATAAAGGCCATATATGACAAACCCACAGCCAACATTGTCCTCAGTGGTGAAAAACTGAAAGCATTTCACTAAGATCAGGAAGAAGACAAGGTTGCGCACTCTCAACACTCTTACTCAACATAGTTTTGGAAGTTTTAGCCAGAGCAATCAGAGAAGAAAAGAAAATAAAAGGAATCCACATTGGAAAAGAAGAAGTAAAGCTGTCACTGTTTGCAGATGACATGATACTATACATAAAGAATCCTAAAGGTGCTACCAGAAAACTACCAGAGCTAATCAATGAATTTGGTAAAGTAGCAGGACACAAAATTAATGCACAGAAATCTCTGGCATTCCTATATACTAATGATGAAAAATCTGAAAGTGAAATCAATAAAACACTCCCATTTACCATTGCAACAAAAAGAATAAAATATCTAGGAATAAACCTACCTAAGGAGACAAAAGAGCTGCATGCAGAAAATAATAAGACACTGATGAAAAAATTAAAGATGATACAAATAGATGGAGAGATATACCATGTTCTTGGATTGGAAGAATCAACATGGTGAAAATGACTCTACTACCCAAAGCAATCTACCAATTCAATGCAATCTCTATGAAACTACCACTGGCATTTTTCACAGAACTAGAACAAAAAATTTCACAATTTCTATGGAAACACAAAAGACCCCATATAGCCAAAGCAATCTTGAGAATGAACAATGGAGCGGGAGGAATCATTTTCCCTGACTTCAGACTATACTACAAAGCTACAGTAATCAAGACAGTATGGTACGGCACAAAAGCAGAAAGAGAGATCAATGGAACAGGATAGAAAGCCCAGAGATAAACCCACGCACATATGGTCACCTTATCTTTGGTAAAGGAGGCAGGAATATACAGTGGAGAAAGGACAGCCTCTTCAATAAGTGGTGCTGGGAAAACTGTACAAGTATATGTAAAAGTATGAGATTAGATCACACCCTAACACCATACACAAAACTAAGCTCAAAATGGATTAAAGACCTAAATGTAAGGCCAGAAACTATCAAACTCTTACAGGAAAACATAAGCAGAACACTCTATGACATAAATCACCGCAAGATACTTTTTGACCCACCTTCTAGAGAAATGGAAATAAAAAAAATAAACAAATGGGACCTAATGACACTTCAAAGCTTTTGCACAGCAAAGGAAACCATAAACAAGAACAAAAGACAACCCTCAGAATGGGAGAAAATGTTTGCAAATGAAGCAACTGACGTAGGATTAATCTCCAAAATTTATAAGCAGCTCATGCAGCTCAATAACAGAAAAACAAGCAACCCAATCCAAAACTGGGCAGAAGACCTAAATAGACATTTCTTCAAAGAAGATATACAGACTGCCAACAAACACATGAAAGAATGCTCAACATAATTAATCACTAGAGAAATGCAAATCAAAAGTACAATGAGGTGTCATCTCACACTAGTCAGAATGGCCATCATCAAAACATCTAGAAACAATAAATGCTGGAGAGGGTGTGGAGAAAAGGGAACACTCTTGCACTGATGGTGGTAATGTGAATTGGTACAGCCACTATGGAGAGCAGTATGGAGGTTCCTTAAAGAACTGCAAATAGAACTACCATATGACCCAGCAATCCCACTACTGGGCATATACCCTGAAAAAAACCATAATTCAAAAAGAGTCATGTACCAAAATGTTTATTGCAGCTCTATTTACAGTAGCCCAGAGATGGAATCAATCTAAGTGTCCATCATTGGATGAATGGATAAAGAAGATGTGGCACATATATTCAATGGAATGTTATTCAGCCAGAAAAAGAAACGAAATTGAGCTATTTGTAATGAGGTGGATGGACCTAGAGTCTGTCATACAGAGTGATGTAAGTCAGAAAGAGAAAGACAAATACCATATGCTAACACATATATATGGAGTTTAAGAAAAAAATGTCATGAAGAATCTAGGGGTAAGACAGGAATAAAGACAGACCTACTAGAGAATGGACTTGAGGATATGGGGAGCGGGAATTGTAAGCTGTGACAAAGCGTGAGAGTGGCATGGACATATATACACTAGCAAACGTGAAATGGATAGCTAGTGGGAAGCAGCCACATAGCACAGGGAGATCAGCTTGGTGCTTTGTGACCACCTAGTGGGGTGGGATGCGAAGTGTGGGAGGGAGGGAGATGCAAGCAGGAAGAGATATGGGAACATATGTATATGTATAGCTGATTCACTTTGTTATAAAGCAGTAACTTACACACCATTGTAAAGCAATTATACTCCAATAAAGATGTGAAAAAAAAAGAAAAGAAATACCTGTCTATATATATTGTGGCTACCTATACATTCATATTTATTGAATTTTGTTGCTTGTTATGCATTTTTATTGATATATCTTCTCTGTATGTATTGACTAGGAATTCATTCAAAATCACCTCCTATCGTGTTTTTTGGTTAATAGTATTCACTAAAATAGAGTGGGCCAAATTCACTTTCATAATATTGCATGTATGGTACACAGTGTCATTTGTTAGTAAATTCATTATGTTTTGATACTTGCCACATACTCCAGTTTTCATTAATATCTATGTATTTGTTTTTCGTTATGTAATATGTTTTTCATGATTTTTCTTTGACTTTCTAGAACTTATTGTATCTTCCTCCATATAAATCATATGCAATATAAAAAAAGATGTTAAACATCACTAATTATTAGAGAAATGCAAATCAAAAGTATGAGATGTAACCTCACACAGGTCAGAATGGCCATTATCAAAAAATCTATGTACAATAAATTCTGCAGAATGTGTGTAGAATTTACATTCCACTGCTGGTGGGAATGTAAATTGGTACAACCTTATAGAAGACAGGATGGAGGTTCTTAAGAAACCAAAAATAGAGCTACCATATGATCCAGCAATCCCACTCTTGGGCATATATCTGGAGAAAAACATGGTTTGAAAGGATACATACACCCCAACCTTCACTGCAGCACTGTTTACAATAGCGAAGACATGGAAGGGACCTAAATGCCCATTGACAGATAAATGGATCAAAAAGCTGTGGTACATATATACAATGGAATATAACTTAGCCATTAAAAATAATGAAAATATGTCATTTGCAGCAACATGGATGGACCTGGAGATTATCATCCTAAGTGAAGTAAGTCAGACAGAGAAAGACAAATATCATATGATATCACTTATATGTGGAATCTAAAAAGGATACAAATGAACTTATTTACAAAATAGAAACAGACTCACAGACTTAGAGAATGAACTTATGGCTACCAGGGGGAAGGGTGGGAGTGAGAGATAGATTGGCAGTTTGGGATTGACATGTACACACTGCTATATTTAAAATAAAATGTCTTTTCCTGAAAAAAAATTACCCCCCAAAATGAATAAAGTAATTATCATAGGTATGTACTTATTGCCATTTTAATCCTTGTTTTTCAGTTGTAGTTTGTAGTTCTTTGTTCATTTCTTCTTTTGTTTTCTCCTTCTGTGGTTTGATGATTTTATTTTGTAGTATGCTTGTGTTCTTTTCTTTTTGTTTTTTTGTGAAACTGTTGTATGTTTTAGATTTGTGGTTACCATGGAGTTCATGTATGTTGACCTATAATCTACTTGCTTTAGATTGATAGTCATTCAACTTTAAACTCATTCTGAAATATCTACATTTTATACTCCCTTCCCCCACATTTTGTGATTTTGATGTCCTCTTTTACATCTTAATGTTTATTCTTTTATTGTTTATTGTTTTAATCACTTTTATAACTTTTAAATTATTTTTTTATCTACATACTGGTTTATTTAAATGATTTTCAATTATATATTTGCGTTCAGAGTATACTTTCAGGGATAATTTCTATAGCTTGTTATTATATATTTGCCTTTTCTATTGTGATTTTTCTCTTTCCTATAGATTCTTGCTTCTTTTCTATTTAGAGAAGGCTCTTCAATATTTCTTTTAGGGTAGTTTTAGTATTGCTGAAATATTTTAATTGTTGCTTGTCTGAGAAATTATTTATCTTTTCCTCTATTCTAAATGATAATCTTGCTGGATTGAGTACCCCAGGTTGCAGATGTCTCCCTTTCAGGACTTTGGATATATCATGTCATTCCCTTCTGGTATGCAAAATTTCTGCAGAGAAATCAGCTGATAGCCTTATGAGGGTTCCCTTGTTTCTTTTTGTTTCTTTCTTGCTGCCTTTAGCATCCTCTCTTTATCTTTAACTTTTGTCATTTTAAATATATGTCTTCATGTCAGTCTCTTTGGGTTTATCGTGTTTGGGACACTCTGTGCTTCCTGTACCAGGATATCTGTTTCCTTCTTTAAGTTTGGGATGTTTTCAGCCAAAATGTCTTGAAATACATTTCCGATCCCCTTCTCTCTCTCTTCTCCTTCTGGGTCCCCTATTATACATAGATAACCACCTTTTATATTATCCCATAGATCTCATATGTTGCTTTCACTTGTTTTCATTTGTCTTTCTGCCTGTTGTTCAGTTTGCGTAATTTTTATTATTCTGTCTGCAAGATGACTTATTTGTTCTTCTGTGTCATTTATTTGACTATTCATTTCTTCTAGATTGCTTTTTTCTCAGAAATTGAATTATATATTTTTGATTGGTTCTTCTTTATATTTTATAGTTCCTTGTTACAATGATCTGCGTTTATTTTCATAATATTTTAAAATTCAGTTAGTAATCTTACTAATTATTTTTTATACTCAAGGTCTGATAAACCGGTGAGCTCAATTTCATTATTTGTTTTTTCAAATGCTTCCTCTTGCTCTTTTAATTGGGAGTAATTACCATGCCTTTTCCTCTTACTTAACTTTCCCTGTCTCAATGAATTTAGGAGACAGTTATCTATTGTAATCTTGAAGGGGTGTTTTTATGTGGTAGCATCCCTGTGTAGACTCTGTGTGTCCAATGTCTTTGATGTGAAGGATGATTTTGAAATGGATGCCAGTCACGTCTTTGCTCAGGGTGAACTAGCATTTATCACCTTGGATAGGGGCTGTCATTTGTGTTGGGGGATCTAAAGCCTGTGTACGGTGTGACGGGGAATTTTTTTTTCTGTTCCAGCTGTCAGTTGCCACCCTGTCAAGGGTGGGGTCGTCTCCCCAGGTGTTAGAGTTGAAGCCCAGAGGGTCAGGCTTGATCAGGGTCCATTCCCCTTGTGTGTGTTACCTTCCCCACAATGGGTATTGCTGAAGAAAGTAAGGCCCATGTGCTCACAGAGGGCCAATGTGTCACCTGTATAGGCATCTGTGGCTCTCCTGAGATGTAGCCCAAGTTCACGACCCTTTCCCTGTTGTGTTTGTTCCAGATTAGTGAAAGGCTGTGGCATGGAGTAGGCAGGACTAGAGCGCTTGCTAGACTGGGCTGAGGATCAAGGTGTTGTAACTAAAGCAATTGAAGTGGCTACACAACTGTCAGAAATCTGGGTTTCCTCTGTGGCATTCTTCTCCCAGGACCTGTCGGCCCCATACCCAGTGCTAAGCTGTGGTGTGGAGTGGGCAGAGCCAAGGTGGGAGAGGAACCTCAGCATGCTCCTGCAGGGCTTCCTGAGTGAGCGCTGACAATGTGCACTGTTGCCCTACCTGGGCCACACCCTAGAATGCCAGGACTGTCTCTGCTTAGCCAGATCAAGTCTTCTCCTGTGGCCTGTATACCCCAGATCCAGCAGTAAGCTGCTGTGTGGAGTTAGTGAGGCTGGAGTCTTCACTCCCTTTGGATTGTGGAGTGTGGCTAGGCAGCAGCCACCAATGTCAAGCTCTCTCTGCCCTGTTTATGTCAAGCCAACAAGCACCAACTCCTAGTGAGTTGAGTAGAATCTAGTTTTCTCCATCCCTTTTCTCTGTCCCAGCAGTTCCCCAAGTAGCTAATGGGGTTTGTTTCCTCTGTGCAGGAAACCAGGACAGAGATACCCATCCTGTGATTCAACCTGCTCACTCCCCAGGATGAGGGTTTACCTGTGCAGACCTTCTCTTCCTTTCAGTTCCCTCTCAAAGTTGGGGGTCCCAAACCTATGCTTTTTCTATCATATCTCCTTATGTTGACATATTCCTTGCAGCTCTTGTTGTATAGGAGTTCTTCTGCCAGTTTCCAATTAGTTTTCCATGAGAATTGTTCCACATGTAGATGTATTTTTGATATGTTTGATGGGGGAGGTGAGCTCTACATCCTCCTACTCTGCCATCTTGATTTCCCCTCATTCCTGTAATTTCTAAGCCACCAAACTGTTCATGGCCACTAAATCTGAGGAATTCACAGCCTCATTTGTAGAAACGTGCATTTCTTTTTCCAGGCAATGCTTAATATCTTTTTGCAAGCCCAGGGAGATAAAGGAGCTTTTTCTATTTGACTTAGGAAGATACTTTGTTTTTCTATGTTTAATATTGACATGCTTTTCCTACTTTGATCTACACTTGGATATGTAAGCTACTCTGGGACTCCAACTCCCAGTACACAGGATACTATCCAGGCACTTGAATGCATGAAGATCTGTCACTCTGGGATTTTTCTAAAGGTTGGATCATTATGACCCCTATGGAAGACTCCTTTCTGTTCTACACACCCTACTGAAGCCCATCATACTTCAGCTATTTTAACACAGGTATTCCAAAATGAATTGAGTTGGAGTAAAATGCACAAGGATTTTATTTGGGGCAATGCACACGTGAGGAAAAATAAGGAGGAGCTGTGTAAAGCCTGAAAAGCGGTCATGCTGCAATATGTCTGATCCCAGGTAAAGGAGAAAAATAGAAAAGCTTGGTTGGAAGCATCTTCAATTGCTTAACTAAGAAAATTCCAGCAAATCTGTCGGTGACTCCTCAATTAAATTACTATACTAGGTTACGATGCAGTAACAAACAACCACAAAACTTCAATGATTTTTGTTAATATTTTAATTTTTAGAGTAAATTTAGGCCTACAACAAAGTTGAGAGGAAGGTAGAGAGATTTTCCACGTACACCCAGGCCTCACACATGCATAATCTCCCCCATTATCAACGTAACTCACCAGAATGGTACATTTATTTTACCTAGGATGAGCTAAAATTGACACAACATAATGACCCAAACACCATAGTCTACTTTAGGGTTCATTCTTGATGTTGTACTTTCTATGGGTTTGATAAATGTACAATGACATACATACATCCTTATTATATCATTCACAGTATATTTCCTGCCTTAAAAATCCTCTCTGCTATGCCTACTAATTTTTCCACACCCATCCACCCTTGGCAAACACTGATATTTTTTCCTCTATAGCTTTGCCTATTAAACTATATCATACATTTGGAATAATACGGTACCTAGCCTTTGTAGATTGGCTTTTTTTACTTATTAACATGAATGTAAGGTCTCTCCATATCTCTTCATGACTTCATATCTCATTTCTTTTTAGTTTTGTATATTTCATTGTCTGGATCAACCACAAATTATTTATCCATTTACTTACTGAAGGACATCTTGGATACTTCCAAGTTTTAGCAATTATAAAAGAAGGTGCCATGAACATCTGTGTAGAGGTTTTTGTGTGGACATAACTTTTCAATTCCTGTGAGTAAATACCAAAGAGTACAATTGTTGGATTGTACGGGAAGAGTGTTTTTAGTTTTGTAGGAAACTGTCTCACTCTTTCAAAGGGGCTGTACCATTTTTGTATTACTACCAGCAACGTGCAAGAGTTCCTGTTGCACCACAAATTGAATAGAATTTGATGTTGTTAGTGTTCCAAATATTGACCATTTTAATAGGTGTGTAGTTGTATCTCACTGTTGTTTTAATTTGTATTTCCCTGATAACACATGATGTGGAGTATTTTTTAGTATGGTTACTTGTCATCTTTATATCTTCTGTGGTGAGGTTTCAGGAACTTTTGTTTTTTTCTGAATTAGGTAATTTGTTTCATTATTGTTGAGTTTTAAAAGTTATTTGTATATTTTAAATAACAGTCAATTATCAAATGTGTCTTTGGTCAATGTTTTCTGAGGCTCTATGGCTTCTTTTCTAATCTCTTGACATTATATTTCACATAACAGAGGATTTTAATTTTAAGAATGTCCAGATTAACAGTTATTTCTTTCAAGGTGTATGGTGTTTTATCTAAAAAGATATTACCAGAGGAGCTTCAAGATGGTGGAAGAGTAAGTTGTAGAGATCACCTGCTTCCCCACAACTACATCAGAAATACATCTACATGTGGAACAACTGCTACAGAACACATACTAAAGGCTGGCAGAAGACGTCAGACCTCCTAAAAGACAAGAAACTTCCTAGGTAACTGGGTAGGGCAAAAGAAAAAAACAGAGACAAAGAATAGGGACGGGACCTGCACAAGTGGGAGGGAGCTGTGAAGGAGGAAAGGTTTCCACACACTAGGAAGGCCGTTCTTGGGCAGAGCCTGCAGGGGTGGGGGGAAGCTTTGGAGAAATGGAGGAGAGTGCAGGAGCAGGGGTGTGGAGGGCAAAGTGGAGAGATTCCCACACAGAGAATTGGTGCCGACATGCACTCACCAGCCTGAGAGACTTGTCTGTTCATCTGCCAGGACAAGTGGGGGCTGGGAGCTGAGGATCCAGCTTCAGAGTTAAGATCCCAGGGAGAGGACTGGGGTTGGCTGCATGAACACAGCCTGAAGGGAGCTAGTGTGCCAGAGCTATTGGGGAAGGAGTCCGGGAAAAAGTCTGGAGCTGCCAAAGAGGCAAGAGACATTTTTTTGACTATTTGTTTCCTGGTGTGCGAGGAGAGGGGAATAAGAGCTTCCATTAAAGGAGCTCCAGAGATGGGCGCAAGCCATGGCTATAAATGCGGACCCCAGAGATGGGCATGGGCTGCTAAGGCTGCTGCTGCAGCCACCAAGAAACCTGTGTGCAAGCACAGGTCACCATGCACACCTCCCTTCCTGGGAGCCTGTGCAGTCCACCACTGCCAGGGTCCCGGGATCCAGCGACAACTACCCCAGGAGAACACACAGCATGCCTCAGGCTGGTGCAATGTCACTTTAGCCTCTGCCACTGCAAGCTCACCCCACAATCCATAACCCTCCCGCCCCTGGCCTGAATGAGCCAGAGCCCCCAAATTAGCTACTCTTTACTCCCATCCTGTCTGAGCTAACAAGAGGCACCCTCAGTTGACCTACATGCAGAGGCAGTGCCAAATCCAAAGGTGAACCCCAAGAGCTGTGTGAACAAGGAAGAGAAAGGGAAACTTCCCCCAGCAGCCTCAGGAGCAGCAGAGTAAATGTCCACAATTAACTTGGTGTACCCTGCACCTTTGGTTACCTGAATATACAATGAATCACCCCAAATTCAGGAAGTGGATTATGGGAACAATGATATATATATTTTTTCCCCTTTTTCTCTTTTTGTGAGTGTGTATATGTATGCATCTGTGTATGATTTTGTCTGTATAGCTTGGCTTTTACTACTTTTCCTAGGGTTCTCTCTGTCAGGTTTTTTTCAGTTTGTATTTTTTTTGTATAGTTTTTAGCGCTTGTTATCATTGGTGGATTGTTTTTTTGGTTTGGTTGCTCTCTTCATTCTTTCTTTCTTCTTTTCTTTTTTATTACCTTAAAAATTATTTTTTAATATTTTATTTTATTAACTTTATTTTATCTTCATCTTTCTTCCTTTCTTTCTTTTTTTCTGAGCTGTGAGGATGACAGGTTCTTGGTGCTACAGCCAGGCATCAGGCTTGTGCCTCTGAGGTGGGAGAGCCAAGTTCAGGACATTGCTCCACAAGAGACCTCCCAGCTCCATGTAATATCAAATGGCAAAAATCTCACAGAGATCTCCATCTCAACATCAAGGCCCATCTCCATTCAATGACCAGAAAGCTACAGACTGGACACCATATGCCAAACAATTAGCAAGACAGGAACACAACCCCACCCATTAGCAGAGAGGCTTCCCAAAAGTATAATAAGGCCACAGACAACCAAAAACACACCACCAGACGTGGACATGCCAAAAGAGAGAAACGATCCAGCCTCATCCACCAAAACACAGGCACTAGTTCCCTCCACCAGTCAGCCTAGACAACTCACTGAACCAACTTCAACCACTGGGGACAAACAACAAAAACAAGGCAAACTACGAACCTGCAGCCAGCGGAAAGGAGACTGCAAACACAGTAAGTTAAGCAAAATAAGAAGAAAGAGAAACACACAGTAGATGAAGGAGCCAGGCAAAAACCCACCAGACATAACAAATGAAGAGGAAATAGGTGGTCTACCTGAAAAAGAATTCAGAATAATGATAGTAAAGATGATTCAAAATCTTGTAAATAGAATTGAGAAAATACAAGGAACATTTAACAAGGACCTAGAAGAACTAAAGAGCAAACAAAGAGTGATAAACAACACAATAAATGAAATTTAAAATTCTTTAGAAGACATCAATAGCAGAATAACAGAGGCAGAAGAATGAATAAGTGACCTGGAAGATAAAATAGTGGAAATAACTACTGCAGAGCAGAATAAAGAAAAAAGAATGAAAAGAATTGAGGACACTCTCAGAGACCTCTGGGACAATATTAAATGCACCAACATTCGAATTATAGGGGTCCCAGAAGAAGAAGAGGAAGAAAAAGGGACTGAGAAAATATTTGAAGATATTATAGTTGAAAACTTCCCAATATGGGAAAGGAAATAGTTAATAAAGTCCAGGAAGCACAGAGAGTCCCATAAAGGATAAATCCAACAAGAAACATGCCAAAACACATATTAATCAATTTATCAAAAATTAAAAAGAAAGAAAAATATTAAAAGTAGCAAGGGAAAAACAACAAATAACACACAAGGGACTCCCCATAAGGTTAAGAGCAGATCTTCCAGCAGAAACTCTGAAAGACAGAAGGGAGTGGCAGGACATATTTAAAGTGATGAAGGAGAAAAACCTACAACCAAGATTACTCTACCCAGCAAGGATCTCATTCAGATTTGATGGAGATATTAAAATCTTTACAGACAAGCAAAAGGTAGAAGAATTCAGCAACACCAAACCAGCTTTACAACAAATGTTAAAGGAACTTCTCTAGGCAGGAAACACAGAAGAGGAAAAGACCTACAATAACAAACCAAAAACAACTAAGAAAATGGTAATAGGAACATATATATCGGTAATTACCTTAAATGTAAATGGATTAAATGATCAAATCAAAAGATATAGACTGGCTGAATGGATAGAAAAACAAGACCCATATATATGCTGTCTACAAGAGACACACTTCAGACCTAGGGACACATAAAGACTGAAAGTGAGGGGATGAAAAAAGATATTCCATGAAGATGGAAATCAAAACAAAGCTGGAGTAGCAATCCTCATATCATACAAAATAGACTTTAAAACAAAGACTATTACAAGAGAAAAAGAAGGACACTAAATGATGATCAATGGATCAATCCAAGAAGAATATATAACAATTGTAAATATTTATGCACCCAACATAGAACACCTCAATACATACAGCAAATACTAACAGCCATAAAAGGGGAAATCGACAGTAACACAATCATAGTAGTGGACGTTAACACCCCACTTTCACCAATGGACATGTAATCCAAAAGGAAACAAAATAAGGAAACACAAGCGTTAAATGATAGATTAAACAAGATGGACTTAATTGATATTTATAGGGCATTCCATCAAAAAACAAAAGAATACAAATCCTTCTCAAGTGCTCATGGAACATTCTCCAGGATAGATCATATCCTGGTTCACAAATCAAGGCTTGGTAAATTTAACAAAATTGAAATCATATCAAGTAACTTTTCCGACCACAATGCTATGAAGCTAGATATCAATTAGAGAAAAAGTTTGTAAAAAATACAAACACATGGAGGGTAAACAATACACTACTTAATAACCAAGAGATCACTGAATAAATCAAGGAGGAAATCAAAAAATACCTAGAAACAAGAGACAATGGAAACATGATGATCCAAAATCTGTGGGATGCAGCAAAAGCAGTTCTAAGAGGGAAGATTAAAACAATACAATCTTACTTTAAGAAACAAGAAACATCTCAAATAAACAACCTAACCTTACACCTAAAGCAATTAGAGAAAGAAGAACAAAAAAGCCCCCAAAGTTAGCAGAAGGAAAGAATTCATAAAAATGAGATGAGAAATAAATGAAAAAGAAATGAAGGAAATGATAGCAAAGATCAATAAAACCAAAAGCTGGTTTTTGAGAAGATAAACAAAATTGATAAACCATTAGCCAGACTCACCAAGAGAAAAATGGAGAAGACTCAAAACAAGAGAAGTAGAAATGAAAAAGGAGAAGTAACAACTGACACTGCAGAAATACAAAGGATCATGAGATATTACTACAAGCAACTCTATGCCAATAACATGGACAACCTGGAAGAAATGGACAAATTCTTAGAAATGCACAACCTGCCAAGACTGAATCAGGAAGAAATAGAAAATATGAACAGACCAATCACAAGCACTGAAATTGAAACAGTGATTAAAAATCTTCCAACAAACAAAAGCCCAGGACCAGATGGCTTCATAGGCAAATTCTATTAAACATTTAGAGAAGAGCTAACACCTATCCTTCTCAAACTCTTCCAAAACATAGCAGAGGGAGGAAGAGTCCCACACTCATTCTATGACACCACCACCACCCTGATACCAAAACCAGACAAAGATGTCACAAAGAAAGAAAACTATAGGCCAATATCACTGATGATATAGATTCAAAAATCCTCAACAAAATACTGGCAAACAGAATCCAGCAGCACATTAAAGGGATCATACAACATGATCAAGTGGGTTTTATCCCAGGAATTCAAGGATTCTTCAATATATGGAAATCAATCAATGTGATACACCATATTAACAAATTGAAGGAGAAAAACCACATGATCATCTAAATAGATGCAGAGAAACTTTTGACAAAATTCATATCACTAAATTATGATGAAAACCCTCCAGAAAGCAGGCAAAGAGGGAACTTACCTCAACATAACAAAGGCCATTTATGACAAACCCAAAGCTAACATCGTCCTCAATGGTGAAAAACTGAAAGCATTTCCACTAAGATCAGGAACAAGACAAGGTTGCCCACTCTCACCATTATTATTCAACATCATTTTGGAAGTTTTAGCCACAGCAATCAGAGAAGAAAAAGAAATAAAATGAATCCAAATCAGAAAAGAAGTAAAGCTGTCACTCTTTGCAGATGACATGATACTATATATAGAGAGAGAATCCTAAAGATGCTATCAGAAAAATGCTAGAGCTAATCAATGAATTTGGTAAAGTAGCAGGATACAAAATTAATGCACAGAAATCTCTTGCATTCCTATACACTAATAATGAAAAATCTGAAAGTGAAATTGGAAAACACTACCATTTACCATTGCAACAAAAAGAATAAAATATCTAGGAATAAACCTACCTAAGGAGACAAAATACCTGTATGTGGAAAATTATAAGACACTGATGAAATAAATTAAAGATGATATAAACAGATGGAGAGATATACCATTTTCTTGGGTTGGAAGAATCAACATTGTGAAAATGACTATACTACCCAAAGCAATCTACAGATTCAATGAATCCTTATCAATCTACCACTGGCATTTTTCACCAAACTTGAGCCAAAAATTTCACAATTTGTATGGAAACACAAAAGACCCCGAATAGCCAAAACAATCTTGAGAAACAACAACAGAGCTGGAGGATTCAGACTCCCTGACTTGTGTCTATACTACAAAGCTACAGTAATCAAGACAGTATGGTACTGGCACAAATACAGAAATATAGATCAATGGAAGAGGATAGAAACCCCAGAGATAAACCCACACACATATGGTCACCTTATCTTTGATAAAGGAGGCAAGAATATACAGTGCAGAAAAGAGAGCCTCTTCAATAAATGGTGTGGGAAAACTGGACAGCTGTATGTAAAAGAATGAGATTAGAACACTCCCTAAAATCATACACAAAAACAAACTCAACACGGATTAAAGACCTAAATATAAGGTCATACACTATCAAACTCTTAGAGGAAATATAGGCAGAACATGCTATGACACAAATTACAGCAAGATCCTTTTGGACCCACCTTCTAGAGAAATGGAAATAAAAACAAAAATAAACAAATGGCACATAATGAAATTTAATAGCTTTTGCACATCAAGGAAACCATACCAAGACCAAAAGACAACCCTCAAAATGGGAGAAAATATTTGCAAATGAAGCAGCTGACAAACGATTAATCTCCTAAATTTACAAGCAGCTCATGCAGCTCAATATCAAAAAACGAACAACCCAATCCAAAAATGGCCAGAAGATTTAAAAGACATTTCTTCAAAGAAGATATACAGATTTCCAACAAACAAATGAAAGAATGCTCAACATCATTAATCATTAGAGAAATTCAAATCAAAACTGCAATGGGATATCATCTCACACCAATCAGAATGGGCAACATCAAACAATCTGCAAACAATAAATGCTGGAGAGGGTGTGGAGAAAATAAACACTCTTGCACTGTTGGTGGGAATGTAAATTGATACAGCCACTATGGAGAACAAATGGAGGTTTCTTAAAAAATTAAAAATAGACCTACCATACGACCCAGCAATCCCAGTACTGGGCATATACCCTGAGAAAACCATAATTGAAAAATAGTCATGTACCAAAATGTTCATTGCAGCTCTATTTACAATAGGCAGGACATGGAAGGCACCTAAGTGTCCATCAACAGATGAATGGATAAAGAAGATGAAGCACATATATACAATGGAATATAATCAGCCATAAAAAAGAAAGGAAATTGAGTTATTTGTCGTGAGGTGGATGGACATAGCGTCTGTCATACAGAGTGAAGTAAGTCAGAAAGAGAAAAACAAATACCATATGCTAACACATATATATGGAATCTAAAAACCGAACAAAAAATGGTTATGAAAAACCTAGGGTAAGATGGGAATAAAGACGCAGACCTACTAGAGAATGGCCTTGAGGATATGGGGAGGGGGAAGGGTAAGCTGGGACAAAGTGAGAGAGTGGCATGGACATATATACACTACCAAAAGTAAAATAGATAGCTAGTGGGAAGCAGCCCCATAGTACAGGGACATCAGCTCGGTGCTTTGTTACCACGTAGAGGGGTGGGACAGGGTGGGTGGGAGGGATGTAGATGCAAGAGGGAAGAGATATGGGGACATGTATATGTATAACTGATTCACTTTGTTTAAAGCAGAAACTAATACACCATCATAAGCAATTATTCTCCAATAAAGATGTTAAAATTAGTCAAAATAAAAAGATATTACCATATCCAAAGTTATCTAGGTTTTTTCCTTATATTATTTTCCAGGACTCTTATATTTTGGATTTTACATTTAAGCCTGTGATCCATATTTAGTTAGTTTTTGTGAAGTGTATAATGACTTTGTCTACATTCATTTTTTTTTTTTGCATGTGGATGCCTAGTATTTCCAGCCCCATTTGTTGAAAGTATATATTCACTCTATTTTATTCCATTTGCTCCTTTGTTAAGATCAGTTGACTATATTTATGAAAATCTATTTCTGGACTCTCTGTTCTGTTCCATTGATCTATTTGTTTTGGTGTTTTTTGTTTGCTTGTTTTGCTTTTTGCCAATATCACACAGTGTTGGTTACTATAAATTTAAGATAAAGTTTGGAGTTGGGAGTGTCAGTCGTCCAACTTTGTTTTTCTCAATATTATTTTGAATATTTTGGGGCTTTTGCTTCTCCATATAAATTTTAGTATGAGTTTGTTGATATCCACAAACTAACGAGCTGAGGTTCTATTAGAATTGTGTTGAATCTACAGGTCAAGTTGGGAAGAACTGACATCTTAACATTATTGAGTCTTCCTATTCATGAATAAAAAATATCTCAATATATTATGCCTTGATATCATTCATCAGAGTTTTGTAGTAGTCCTCATATCTATATGATAAATATTTATTAGATTTTTATATAAGTATTTTAATTTTAGTGGTGGTAATATAAATGATATTGTTTTTTAATTTCAAATTCTACTTGTTGGTGGAGTTATATAAACATGGTGGTAGAATACAATGCACGATTTTGTACCTCTCTTCAGTAATAAAAATTTGACATTCAACCTTGAACAAAACTATCTTTGTGGAAGCTGCTGGATCCAGAACCATATGCCAAGTCACCCAGCAGGAATACACAGGCATGAACTGGATAATAAGCAGATAGACCTCAGATCTGACTGTGGATACTCCCATGCCCTGTGAACGAGTTCCAGCCCCAATTGGCTGTGGCCTAGTAGCTCCTGTAAAACACTTTCACGATCACTCACAGATGGGAGAGCTTTTATGGAAGTCCAGATTTCCAGAGAAAATGTTCAACACACTGATTGGAGTAAAAAATTAGTTTGGAAGCAAGGGAGTGTGTAAACGGAAGAGCTTGACATTACATGCATAACTTCTCACTCAAGGTGGCAAAGCTTAGTGCCAAGAGAGTTTTCTCAGTACACGATATATCCCATAGGTTAATGGGAGAACATGTGAGTGAGCAATCAGCTTTCCCAGTTGTACTGGATGCTTCCAAAGGGGCTCATTTCTCTCTTTCCCCATGCATAGTACTCAATCATGAGCTACATGATTGGGAGAATTGGAAGAGAATGGGAGAGAGGCTGAAAGAACTCTCAGAAGACAGTAAAGGGATACAGATACTAATAACTATATTGCAACCTCCATCAAGTAGCTCATACATAAGCTGCTGGGAATGCAACAACTTTGGATTTCCCCAACTGGAACATGGGCTTGCCCAGCACTATGTATCTCCATATGTCTTTCTCTGTCTCTCTGTCTCTCAATCTCTCTTATTCTCTCTCTCTCTCACAAACACAAGCACAGCAACTGGCTCTTTGTTCAGGCTTCACAGAAGCTAGTGAGCTTGAACAGAAAGGTGGAACAAATCTATGACCCAGAAAGAGATCACAGCTTGAACCTTAGTGTCACCTTTGGAAAAATAGTGAGAGACTATTTGTACTGGCCTGGTGTGTTGCAGCATTGAGAGAAGGCATACAAGCTTAAGAATTCTACCACAAGAAGTAGAAAGAAGGGTAGAACAGGTATACCCCTAGAAGGTCTGACATAGATTCAAAATCCCTGGTATGGCTGAAAGAAGGTATTTATCTACCCAAAGCAGTAAGTAAAGGTTGGAAGAGGTTACTGCTACTTTAAATATAAGCACAACACAAAACTTCAAGGAACATGAATAATCAAGGAAATATGACCACCAGAGGAACACAATAATCTTCCAGTAAAAGAACACTAAATATGGAGAACTGTGATATGACCAATAAAGAATTCAAAGTAATGTTTAAAGAAGTGCAGAGAACTAGAAGAAAACAAAGAAATACAGTTCAATTAAATCAGGAAAACAATGCACAAACGAAATGAGAATTTTAACAGAAAGATGGATCTTAAAAGAATCAAGAATAAATTCCAGAGGTGAAAAATTAAATGAATAAAATGAAAAATGTAATACAGATTATCAACAGCAAAATTAATTAAGAAGTAGAAAGACTCTGTAAGATGGAAGACAAAAACTTTCAAATTATCCAGATGAGAATGAAGAAAAAATGAATGAAAACGAGTGGTAAAAGCCTATGTGAGGGAGAGGAGGAAGATGGCAGAAGAGTAAGACACGGAGATCACCTTCCTCCCCACAGATACATCAGAAATACACCTACAAGTGGAACAACTCCTACAGAACACCTACTAAATGCTGGCAGAAGACCTCAGACCACCCCAAAGGCAAGAAACTCCCCACATATCTGGGCAGGGCAAAAGAAAAAAGAATAAACAAAGACAAAAGAATAGGGAAGGGACCTGCACCAGTGGGAGGGAGCCATGAAGGAGGAAAGGTTTCCAAACACTAGAAGACCCTTCGTGGGCAGAGACTGCGGGTGGTGTAAGCGGGAAGCATCGGAGCCGAGGAGGACAGCGCAGCAACAGGGGTTCAGAGGGCAAAGTGGAAATATTTTCGCAAAAAGGATCGGTGCCGACCAGCACTCACCAGCCCGAGAGGCTTGTCTGCTCACCCGCCAGGGTGGGCGGGGCTGGGAGCTGAGGCTTGGGCTTCCTTCGGAGCACAGGGAGAGGACTGGGGTTGGCGGCATGAATACAGCCTGCAGGGGTTAGTGCACCACGGCTAGCAGGGAGGGAGTCCAGGAAAAAATATCGACCTGCCAAAGAGGCAAGAGATTTTTTCTTTCCTCTTTGTTTCCTGGTGCGAGAGGAGAGGGGATTAAGAGCGCTGCTTAAAGGAGATCCAGAGACCGGCACGAGCCGCGGCTATCAGCGCAGACCCCAGAGACAGGCATGAGATACTAAGGCTGCTGCTGCTGCCACCAAGAAGCCTGTGTGCGAGCACAGGTCACTCTCCACACCTCCTTTCCCGGGAGGCTGTGCAGCCCGCCACTGCCAGGGTCCCGGGATCCAGTGACAACTTCCCCAGGAAAACGCATGGCAAGCCTCAGGCTGCTGCAACGTCACGCTGGCCTCTGTCACCACAGTGTCACCCCGCCCTCCATACCCCTATCTCCCCCAGGCCGCAGTGACCTGGAGCCCCTGAATCAGTGGCTCCTTTAACCCCATCCTGTCTGAGGGAAGAACAGACGCACTCAGGCGACCTACACGCAGAGGCCGGGAGCTGTGCAGACCAAGAAGAGAAAGGGAAATCCTCCCATCAGCCTCAGGAGCAGTGGATTAAATCTCCACAATCAACTTGATGTACCCTGCATCTGTGGAACACCTGAAGAGACAACGAATCACCCCAAATTTAGGAGGGGGACTTTGAGAACAAGATTTATTATTTTTCCTCTTTTTGTGAGTGTGTATGTGTATGCTTCTGTGTGAGATTTTGTCTGCATAGGTTTGCTTTCACCATTTGTCCTAGGGTTCTATCCGTCCGTTTCTTGTTTTAGTTTTTAAATAAATTTTTGTCTTCATAATTTTTTTATTTTAATAACTTTATATTATTTTACCTTACTTTATTTTATTTTCTTTTATCCTCTTTCTTTCTTTCTTTCTTTCTTTCTACTTTTTCTCCCTTTTATTCTGAGCTGTGTGGATGAAAAGCTCTAGGTGCTGCAGCCAGGAGTCAGTGCTGTGCCTCTGAGGTGGGAGAGCCAACTTCAGGACACTGGTCCACAAGAGACCTCCCAGACCCACATGACATCAAATGGTGAAAATCTCCCAGATATCTCCATCTCAACACCAACACCCAGCTTCACTCAACGACCAGCAATGTACAGTGCTGGACACCCAACGCCAAACAACTAAGAAGACAGGAACACAAACCCACCCATTAGCATAGAGGCTGCCTAAAATCATAATAAGTTCACAGATACCCAGAGACATACCACCAGACATGTACCTGTCTGACAGAAAGAGAAGATCCAGTCTCATCCACCAGAACACAGGCACTAGTTCCCTCCAGCAGGAAGCCTGCACAACCCACTGAACCAAATTTAGCCACTGGGGACAGACACCAAAAATAACGGGAACTACAAACCTGTGGCCTGCAAAAAGGAGACCCCAAACACAGTAAGAAAAGCAAAATGAGAAGACAGAAAAACACACAGCAGATGAAGGAGCAAGGTAAAAACCCACCAAACCTAACAAACGAAGAGGAAATAGGCAGTCTACCTGAAAATTAATTCAGAATAATGATAGTAAAGATGATCTAAAATCTTGAAAATATAATAGAGAAAATGGAAGAAACATTTAACAAAGAGCTAGAAGAACAGAAGATGAAACAAGCAATGATGAACAACACAATAAATGAAATCAAAAATACTCTAGAAGGGATCAATAGCAGAAAAACCAAGGCAGAAGAACGGATAAGTGACCTGGAAGATAAAATAGTGGAAATAACTACTGCAGAGCAGAATAAAGATAAAAGAATGAAAAGAACTGAGGACAGTCTCAGAGACCTCTGGGACAACATTAAACACAACAACAGTCGACTTATAGGGTTTCCAGAAGAAGAAGAGAAAAGGAAAGGGACTGAGAAAATATTTGAAGAAATTATAATTGAAAACTTCCTTAATATGGGAAAGGAAATAGTTAATCAAGTCCAGGAAGCACAGAGAGTCCCATACAGGATAAATCCAAGGAGAAATACGCCAAGACACATATTAATCAAACTGTCAAAAATTAAAAACAAAGAAAACATATTAAAAGCAGCAAGGGAAAAACAATAAATAACACACAAGGGAATACCCATAAGGTTAACAGCTGAGCTTTCAGCAGAAACTCTGCAAGGCAAAATGGACTGGCAGGACATATTTAAAGTGATGAAGGAGAAAAAATTACAAGTAAGATTATTCTACACAGCAAGGATCCCATTTAGATTTGATGGATAAATTAAAAACTTTACAGACAAACAAAAGCAGAGAGAGTTCAGCACCACCAAACCAGCTTTACAACAAATGCTAAAGGATCTTCTCTAAGCAAGAAACACAAGAGAAGGAAAACACCTACAATAACAAACCCAAAACAATTAAGAAAATGAGAATAGGAACATACATACTGATAATTACCTTAAATGTAAATGGATTAAATGCTCCCACCAAAAAACACAGACTGGCTGAATGGATACAAAAACAAGACCCATATATATATGAAGTCTACAAGAGACCGACTTCAAACCTAGAGACACATACAGACTGAAATTTAGGTGATGGGAAAGATATTCCATGCAAATGGAAACCAAAAGAAAGTTGCAGTAGCAATTATCATTTCACACAAAATACACTTTAAAATAAAGACTATTACAAGAGAAAAAGAAGGACACTACATAATGATCAAGGGATCAATCCAAGAAGAAGATGTAACAATTGTAAATATTTATGCACCCAACATAGGAGCACCTGAATACATAAGGCAAATACTAACAACCATAAAAGGAGAAATCGACAGTAACACACTCTTAGTATGGGACTTTAACACACCACTTTCACCAATGGACAGATCATGCAAAATGAAAATAAATAAGGAAACACAAGCTTTAAATGATACATTAAACAAGAAGGACTTAATTGATATTTATATGACATTCCATCCAAAAACAGAATACACATTTTTCTCAGGTGCTCATGGAACATTCCCCAGGATAGGTCATATGTTGGGTAACAAATCAAGCCTTGATAAATTTAAGAAAATTGAAATTGTATCAAGTATATTTTCTGACCACAATGCTATGAAACTAGATATCAATTTCTGGAAAAGATCTGTAAAAAATAAAAACACATGGACGCAAAACAATACACTACTTATAACGAAGTGATCACTGAAGAAATCAAAGAGGAAATAAAAAATACCTAGAAACAAATGACAATGGACATACGATGACACAACACCTATGGGATTCAGCAAAAGCATTTCTAAGAGGGAAGTTTATAGCAATACAATCATACCTTAAGAAACAGTAAACATCTCGAATAAACAACCTAACCTTGCACCTAAAGCAATTAGAGAAGGAAGAGCAAAAAGAAACCCAAAGTTAATAGAAGGAAAGAAATCATAAATATCAGATCAGAAATAAATTGAAAGGAAATGAAGGAAACAATAGCAAAGATCAATAAAACTAAAAGCTGATTCTTTGAGAAGATAAACAAAATTGTAAAACCATTAGCCAGACTCATCAAGAGAAAACTGGAGAAGACTCAGATTAAAAGAATTAGAAATGAAAAAGGAGAAGTAACAACTGACACTGCAGAAATACAAAAGATCATGAGAGATTACTACAAGCAACTGTATCAATAAAACGGACAACCTGGAAGAAATGGACAAATTCTTAGAAACGCACAACCTTCCAAGACTGAATCAGGAAGAAATAGAAAATAAGAACAGACCAATCACAAGCACTGAAATTGAAACTGTGATTAAAAATCTTCCAACAAACAAAAGCCAAGGACCAGATGGCTTCACAGGCAAATTCTATCCAACATTTAGAGAAGAGCTAACACCTATCCTTCTCAAACTTCCAAAATATAGCAGAGGGAGGAACACTCCCAAACACTTTCTATGAGACCACCATCACCCTGATACCAAAACCAGACAAGGATGTCACAAAGAAAGAAAACTACAGGCCAAAATACCTGATGAACATAGATGCATACATCCTCAACAAAATACTAACAAACATAATCCAACAGCATATTAGAATGATCATACACCATGATCAAGTGGGGTTTATTCCAGGAATGCAAGAATTCTACAATATAAACAAATCTATCAATGTGATACACCATATCAAAAAATAGAAGGAGAAAAACCATATGGCCATCTCAGTACCTGCAGAGAAAGCTTTCAACAAAATTCAACACCCACTTATGATAAAAACCCTGCAGAAAGTAGACATAGAGGGAACTTTCCTCAACATAATAGAGGCCTTATATGACAAACCCACAGCCATCACCGTCCTCCATGGTGAGAAACTGAAAGCATTTCCACTAAGATCAGGAACAAGACAAGATTTCCCACTCTCACCACTCTTATTCAACAATTCAACATAGTTTTGGAAGTTTTACCCACAGCAATCAGAGAAGAAAAGGAAATAAAAGGAATCCAATTTGGAAAAGAAGAAGTAAAGCTGTCACTGTTTGCAGATGACATGATACTATACATAGTGAATCCTTAAGATGCTACCAGAAAACTACCAGAGCTAATCAATGAATTTGGTAAAGTAGCAGGATACAAAATTAATGCACAGAAATCTCTGGCATTCCTATGCAATTGATGAAAAAACTGAAAGTGAAATCAAGGAACACTCCCATTTACCATTGCAACAAAAAGAATAAAATATCTAAGAATAAACCTACCTAAGGAGACAAAAGAGCTGTATGCAGAAAATAATAAGACACTGATGAAAGAAATTAAAAATGATACAAATAGAGGGAGAGGTATACCATGTTCTTAGATTGGAAGAATCAACATTGTGAAAATGACTCTACTACCCAAAGCAATTTACAGATTCAATGCAATCCCTATCAAACTACCACTCTCATTTTCCACAGAAGTAGAATAAAAAATTCACAATTTGTATGGAAACACAAAGGACCTCGAAAAGCCAATGCAATGTTGAGAATGAAAAATGGAGCTGGAGGAATCAGGCTCCCTGACTTCAGAATATACTACAAAGCTACAGTAATGAAGACAGTATGGTACTGGTACAGAAACAGAAATATAAATCAATGGAACAGGATAGAAAGCCCAGGGATAAACCCACTTACATATGGTCACCTTATCTTTGATAAAGGAGGCATGAATGTACAGTGGAGAAGGACAGCCTCTTCAATAAGTGGTGCTGGGACAACTGGACAAGTACATGTAAAAGTATGATATTAGATCACTCCCTAATACCATACACAAAAATAAGCTCAAACTGTATTAAAGCCCTAATTGTAAGCCCAGAAACTATCAAACTCTTAGAGGAAAACATAGGCAGAACACTCTATGACATAAATCACAGAAAGATCCTTTTTGACCTACCTCTTAGAGAATTGGAAATGAAAACAAAAATGAACAAATGGGACATAATGAAACTTTAGAGCTTTTGCACAGCAAAGGAATCCATAAACAAGACCAAAAGACAACCCTCAGAATGGGAGAAAATATTTGCAAATGAAGCAAATGACAAAGGATTAATCTCCAAAAATTACAAGCAGCACATGCAGCTCAATAACAAAAAGACAAACAACCCAATCCAAAAATGGCCAGAAGACCTAAATAGACATTTCTCCAAAGAAGATATACAGACTGCCAACAAACACATGAAAGAATGCTCAACATCATTAATCATTAGAGAAATGCAAATCAAAACTGCAATGAGATATCATCTCACACCAGTCAGAATGGCCATCATCAAAAAATCTAGAAACAATAAATGCTGGAGAGAGTGTGGAGAAAAAGGAACACTTTTGCACTGCTGGTGGGAATGTGAATTGGTACAGCCACTATGGAGAGCTGTATGGAGGTTCCTTAAAAACTACAAATAGAACTACCATATGACCCAGCAATCCCACTACTGGGCATATACCCTGAGAAAACCATAATTCAAAAAGAGTCATGTACCAAAATGTTCATTGCAGCTCCATTTACAATAGCCAGGACATGGATGCAACCTAAATGTCCATCATTGGATGAATGGATAAAGAAGATGTGGCACATATATACAATTGAATATTACTCAGCCATAAAAAGAAATGAAATTGAGCTATTTTTAATGAGGTGGATGGACCTAGAGTCTGTCATACAGAGTGAAGTAAGTCAGAAAGAGAAAGACATATACTGTATGCTAACACATACATATGGAATTTAAGGAAAAAAATGTCATGAAGGACCTAGGAGTAAGACAGGAAGAAAGACACAGACCTACTAGAGAATGGACTTGAGGATATGGGGAGGGCGAAGGGGAAGCTGTGACAAAGTGAGTGAGTGACATGGACATATATATACTACCAAACCTAATGTAGATAGCTATTGGGAAGCAGCCGCATTGCTCAGGGAGATCAGCTTGGTGCTTTGTGAACGCCTGGAGGGGTGTGTGAGAGGGAGGGAGACGCAAGAGGGAAGAGATATGGGAACATATGTATATGTATAACTGATATGCTTTGTTATAAAGCGGAAACAAACGAACACACCATTGTAAAGCAATTATACTTTATTAAAGATGTAAAAAAAAGCCTATGTGATTTATGGGATACTATTTAAGAAATAATTTACATATTAATGGAGTTTTAGAATTAGAAAAGAAGAATGGGACAGAAACCTTATTTAAAAAACTGCTGACTGAGAATTTTCCAAATCTAAGGAGAGATTTTGTTATCCAAGTTCATGAAGCTCAGTGGTCATAAAACAAAATCAACTTAAAAGATTCTCTCCAAGACACATTATAATTAAACTGTCAAAAATTAAAGACAGAATTTTAAGAGCAGCACAAGAAAAAAAAAAGCTTATAACTTACAAGGTAACTCCCACAAATCTGTCAAAAGATTTCTCAGTGGAAAGATTACGGGCTGAGAGAGAGATGTTGTATTTAAAGTGCTAAAAGAAGAAAACTGTCAACCAATAATATTTTCCCTAGCAAAGATACTGTATAGGAAAAAGGAGAGATAAATACTTTCAAGACAAAGGAAAGCTGAGGGAATTCATCATCACCAGTCTGACCACACAAGAAATGCTGGAAGGAGGTCTTCAATCTGAAATGAAAAGATGCAAGTTATTAACATGAAAATGTATGAAACTATGCAACACACTGGTAAAGTAAGTATATAGTCAAATTCAGAATACTTTAATGTTGTAATATAGTTATTGCTTAATAACTTATTTATAGCATAAAGGTCAAATAATAAGAGTATTGAAAATAACTATAGCTATAATAATTTGATAACAAATACACGATATAAAAAGATGTAATATCTTTTTGAAGTAACATCACGAAAATGGTGATATATTTTATCCCTGACTTCTTTCTCCCTCACCAAAATAATAAATAACAATTATTCGAGAACAAGGTACCATTGAGAGAGTCCTAGAACATGGGAGTGAGGCTGAAGGACCACCTTTACACCACAGAGATCATGACAGACTGTATTAGAAGGGTAAAAGCAGAAGCTACACATTGATCACATTGTTCTCCCCCAGGCCAGTGTAGTATCACACAAAGAGGTTTCCCTGTGCCTCCAGTTCCTCCAATAAGGAAAGAAAATCCAGGAGGGTCAAGCAGCCCTCAGCCCAGAACTGTGGGTCACTTTCTGGGAGCTGCTACTCAGGTCTTGTAATCTCTTGCCATGGGGATTGCAAGGGAATCTGCAGGGCTCAACCACTTAGAATATGACTATGACATAGAAGTGGGGGAGCTTGAAATAACCAACACATGGATCTTGGCAGACCAAGTTCATACCTGGAATGCCTAAGTAGAAATCACAACCAGCAGTTTTCTCATCTGTATAACCAAGTCAGGGAGCACTCTGACCAGGGAACCCAGGACTGGGCAGATCTGCCTAATGTAGATCCTCAAACAAAGAGTTTTGCAGACCTAGGGCCTGAATTGCATATACTTAAGCAAGGAGCTGAATCACAGCCTCACTTGCTTTTGAGAGTGTCTTCCCACCCCATCTGACCATAAGAGATGATGAAAACTCCAGGAAGCAGTGCAGCCCAAGGGCACTCAAACTAAAAGTTGGGCAGGCATAGCTGATCACTCCCAGAGCAAAGCCAGTACCAGGTGTGGAACATTCTTGTGCTAGGCACAGTCAAGGTGATTAATTCATAGCCAAGGCTGAGGGCATCCCCTTTCCCCTTCCAACTGTGGAGACTGTTTGAGAAATTGAGTGTAGCGTGGAGTAGTACTTCCCATTCCTGCCCAGGCAAGGGAGCAGAGGCATAGCCCCATCATTGTGAAGAGTATTTTCTGACCCCATCTTTACAAAAGGGCTGGAGGTGACTCCTGGAAGTTCTGCAACGCAGTGACAATCAAGCTTAGCGGCAAGCAGGCAGAGCCAGTAGTTTGCAGAACAAAACCAGGTCCCTGATTGGTCATGAAACTTGGGTTGTGGGTCAGCTTGTGTTAACACAATGATAAAACAATAGCAACAAAAAAACCCAACAAACAAACAAAAAAAATAACCTTTAACAGCGTTAGAGTTGCTTCTCCCACTGAGCCTGGTCAGGGAATCTAATTTTTAGCCCTGCTTATCTTTGATTAAAGCCTTCAGTCTCTCTAACCAGGTAACCTAACCAGAGCACACAGGAAACTGCATAACCCATTCAACAGCCCTTCATGGAGAATCACTTTAGCAGAGAGTTTAGGTCATGGCTTCCCACATTGGCAGAGCAAAAACAGTGGTCTCACCTGACCAGGAAATTCATTGCATACTCTGGTCTGAATTAGGGTCACAAACAATGAGCTGGGCAGGCCTTCAGTCCCATCCTGATGCCCTGCAAGGAAAAGGAAGCCAATTCATAGCCCCATCAACTACAGAATATAGTACCCAGACCCACCACATTTTAAGCCTGGCCAGAGAATAAAGGCAACTGTGGAGCCTACCCTGAAGCCTCACTTGGATAGGGAAGAAAGTGAGCAGTTTTATCTAACAGTACTCAGCCAGTGGCAAACCCCAATCCCCATCCTCAGAGTTTGAGCTGTTGCCTCTCCCCAAAATAGACCATAATAACAGGTCCCACTTGTCCAACAGACACACCCAGAAATTTAAATTGAGCTGAATGTTGAAGAAAAGTTTCTACAAAGCAAACCTGTAAAGTCTGGAAGAGGAGCCAATTACTCAAATGCACAGATAACAAGGTAAAAAAATCAAAGATCATGAAAAATCAGGTAAATATTCAACAAACAAAACTAATAAGGCTCCAATAACTAATCTTAAAGGAATGGAGATCTATGAACTGTCAGAAAAAGATTTCATAATAATCCTCTAGTTTTTAATCCTTGTAGTTTTATGAACTACAAGAAAACACAAGCCATGCTAGCTAAAATTAGGAAAACAATGCATGAACGAAATGCACAGTTCAACAGTAAATAGCAACTAACAAATAAGAAAAAAGAATCCTAGAGCTGAAAAACAACTGAAGTAAACTGAAGAATAAACCCTCAATAGAGACTTTCAAAGTAGAGATGATCATGCAAAAGGAAAGAATCAGTGACCTGGAGGATAAGATATTGGAAAACAGCCAGTCAGAGGAGCAAAGAGAAAAAAGAGTGAAATAAAGCCTACGGGAATTATAGAAAAAGTAAAATAAACAATATTTGCATTATGGGATTTCCAAAAGGAAAAGAGAAGAAGAAAAAGTATATTTGAATCAATAATGGCTGAAAACTTTCTAAACCTGGGAGAAAAATGGACTTACCGATACATGAGTCCAAAAGATCCCCAAATAGGTTGTACCTGAATAGTACTAGACTGACATACATTATAATTAAATTGTGAAAAGTAAAAGACAAAGAAAGATTTCAATAGCAGCAAGATAAAAGAGAGATTGCAAACAAGGGAATGCCAATTAAACAATTGGTGCATTTTTCAACAGAAACATTTCCAGGCTAGGAGAGAATAAGATTAAATACTAAAAATATTGAAAGAAAATAACTTTCACCCAAGAATTATATACCCAGGGAAGCTGTTCTTCAGAAATAAAGGAGGGATAAAGACTTTCCTGAACAAAAGCTGAAGGGGTTCATTACCACCAGACCTGCCTTACATGAAATATTAAAGGGAGTTATTTGAGTGGAAGTAAAGAACACTAATATCATAAAAAGGTATTGTAAATCTCACTGTTAAAGGTAAATATATAGTCATAGTTAGATTCTGCAATATGGAAATAGCAGTGCATGATTCACTTACAACTCTAGTTTAAAAGTTTTAAAATGAGTGTAGTAAAAATAACCATAAAAACAATAATTCGTTATTAGTTATCCAATTTAAAAAAACATGTAAATTTTAACATCAATAATGTAAAATGTGGGAAGGAGGAGAAGTAAAAGCGTAAAGTATACATATTTTATTGAAATTAAGTTGTTATCACCTTAAAATAAGACATTACAATTGTAAGATATTTTATGTAAGTCTCGTGGTAACCACAAGGGAAAATCCTGTAGTAATTATGCAAAAGAATATGACAGAGAAGTCAAAGCATATTGATACCAAAATGACATCAAAACACACCAAAAAATGCAGCAGGATATGAAACAAGCAACAAAGGATCTACAACACAACCAGAAGAAAATTAACAACATGGTAATAGTAGTCTTTAACTGTCAGTAATTGCTTTAAATGTACACAGATTATTTTTTAAATTAAACACAAAGAATTGCTAAATGGATTAATAGAATTTCCAACAATATGCTGCTTATAAGAAACTTATTTTCACCTTGAAGACACACATGGACTGAGAGCACAGAAATGAAAAGACATTTCAGGGAAAAAGTAACAAAATAAGCAAAGGTAGCTATACTTATATCAGACAAAATAGTTTTTAAATTAAAAATGATAAAAAGAGACAAATAATGTCATTACATAATGATAAAGAGGTCAATATATCCAGAAAAAATGACTGTAAATATTTATGTGCCCAATATTGAAGCACCTAAATATATAAAGCAAAAACTGTCAGACAAAAGCAAGAAATAAACAGTTATACAATAATCGAGATTTTAATACCCCACTACCGACAATGGACAGATCATCCAGAGAATCAATAAGTAAAAAGTAGATTTGAACAATGCTATATACCAAATAAACCTAAAACACATTAACAGAACAACCTATTCATAAACATCAGAATACACATTTTTTCAAGAGAAAAAAGAACATTTTCGAGAATAGACTATATGTTACATCTCAGAACAAGTCTTAGAAAATGCAAGAAGACTGAAATCATTCCAAGTGTCTTCTCAAATCATAGTGGCATGAAACAAGAAATTAATAACAAGAGGAAAACTGAAAAATTCACAGAAAATGGAAATTAAAGAAAACTCTCCTGAACAACCAATGGATCAAAGAAGAAATTAAAGGGGGGATTTAAATTTGGGGGGACAATAAGAATAGAGAAACAGGGCTTCCCTGGCGGTACAGTGGTTGAGAGTCTGCCTGCTGATGCAGGGGACGTGGGTTCATGCCCCGGTCCGGGAAGATCCCACATGCCATGAAGCGGCTGGGCCCATGAGCCATGGCTGCTGAGCCTGCGTGTCTGGAGCCTGTGCTCCACAACAGGAGAGGCCACAACAGTGAGAGGCCCACGTACCACAAAAAAAAAAAAAAATTAGAAAAACAACATACCAGAACTTGTGGCATGCAGCAAAAGCAGTTCTAAGAAGGAAGTTCATAGCAATAAACACCTACACTAAGAAGCCAGAAAGTTCCCAGATAAACAATGTAACACTATCCTTTAAGGAACTGGAAAAAGAAGAGCACAATGAATGCAAAGTTAGCAGAAGAAAGAAAATAAATATTAGAGCAAAAATGAAAGAAACAGAGAACAGAAAAACAATAGAAAAGATTAACAAAACTTATTTTGCTCTTTGAAAAGATAAAATTAACAAGACTTTAGCTAGAATACCAAGGAAAAATTAGAAAATGAATCAAATCAACATGATTATAAATGAAAAAGGATACATTACAACTAATAACAGAACTTCAAAGGCTACATTACAACTAATACCACAGAAATTCAAAGGCTCACAAACAGCTACTATCAATAACTATATGCAGACAAACTGGACAACCTAGAAGAAATGGAAAAACTCTTAAAAACATACAACTTACCAAGAATGAATCAGGAAGAAATACAAAAGCTGAATAGATCAATTACTAGTTAGGAGATTGAACCAGTAATTAAAATCTTCCAATAAAATCATCCCAGAACCAGATGGCTTCACTGGTGAATTTACCAAACTTTTAAAGGAGAATTAACTTCAATCCTTCACAAACTCCTCCCAAAAAAGTTCAAGAGGAAAAAAAACTCCCAAATTCATTTTACAAGGTCAGCATTATTCTGTTACCAAAACCAGACAAGGACACTAGTAGAAAAGAAAACTACTGGTCAGTATCCCTGATGAATATAAATGTAAAAATTTCAATAAAATACTAGCAAACCAAATTCAACAGTGCAGTAAAAGAATCATACACTATGATCAAATGGGATTTATCCCTAGAATGCAAGGATAGTTCAACATAGGCAAATCAATGTGATGCATCATATTAATAAAACGAAAGAGAAAATTACATGATCATCTCAATAGATGCAGAGAAAAGCAGTTGAGAAAATTCAACACCCATTAATAACAAAAACTCTTAGAAAAAATAGGCATAGAAGGAAAATCTCAACACAATAAAGGGTGTTTATGACAAGCCAACAGCTAACATTATACCCAATGGTAAAAGGTTGAAACCTTTTCCTCTAAGATCATGAATAATAAAAAGATGTCCACTCTTACCACTCCTACTTAACAGAATACTATAAGTCTTAGGTAGGGCAATTAGGCAAGAAAAAATAATAAAAGATATCAAAATTAAAAAGGAGAAAATTCTTCAATAAGTGCTGCTGGGCAAACTGGATAGCTACATGTAAAACAATGAAATTAGAACACTTCCTAACACTATACACAAAAATAAACTGAAAACGGATTAAAGACCTAAATGTAAGACCTAAATGTAAAACTCTTAGAGGAAAACATAGGCAGAAAACTCTATGACATAAATCACAGCAAGATCCTTTTTGACCCACCTCCTAGAGAAATGGAAATAAAACCAAAAATAAACAAATGGGACCCAATGAAACTTCAAAGATTTGCACAACAAAGGAAACCATAAACAAGACCAAAAGACAACCCTCAGAATGGGAGAAAATATTTGCAAATGAAGCAAATGACAAAGGATTAATCTCTTAAATATACAAGCAGCTCATGCAGCTTAATATCAGAAAAAAAAAACAACACAAACAATCCAAAAATGGGTGGAAGACCTAAATAGACATTTCTCCAAAGAAGACATACGGATTGCCAACAAATACATGAAAAGATGCTCAACATCACTAATCGTTAGAGAACTGCAAATCAAACCACAATGAGGTATCACTTCACTCCAGTCAGAATGGCCATAATCAAAAAAAACTAGAAATAATAAATGCTGGAGAGGGTGTGGAGTAAAGGGAACCCTCTTGCACTGTTGGTGGGAATGTAAATTGATACTGCCACTATGAAGAACCGTATGGAGGTTCCTTAAAAATCTAAAAATAGAACTACCATATAACCCAGCAATCCCACTACTGTGCATATACCCTGAGAAACCCATAATTCAAAAAGATACATGTATCACAATGTTGATTGCTGCACTATTTACAATAGCCAGGACATGGAAGCAACCTAAATGCCTGCTGACAGATAAATGGATAAAGAAGGTGTGGCAGATATATACAATGGAATACTACTCAGCCATAAAAAGAAATGAAATTGAGTTATTTGTAGTGAGGTGGATGGACCTAGAGTCTGTCATACAGAGTGAAGTAAGTCAGAAAGAGAAACACAAATACCATAGGCTAACACATATATATGGAATCTAAAAAGGTTCTGATGAACCTAGGGGCAGGACAGGAGTAAAGACGCAGATGTAGAATATGGACTTGAGGGCATAGGGAGGGGGAAGGGTAAGCTGGGACAAAGTGAAAGAGTAGCATTGACATATATACACTACCAAATATAAATTGGATGGCTAGTTGGAAGTGGCTGAAAAACACAGGGAGATCACCTTGACGCTTTTGGATGATGTAGAGGTGTGGGATAGGGAGGGTGGCAGGAAAACTCAAGATGGAGGGCATATGAGTATACTTGTATACATATAGCTGATTCACTTTGATATACAGCAGAAACTAACACAACATTGTAAAGCAATTTTACTCCAATAAAGATGTTAAGAAATAAATAAATAAAAAGGAGGAATTAAAATAATCTCTATTTTCAGAGTACATGATTTTACATGCAGAAAATTCTAAAGACTGAAACAGAACTCAGTTACATTTAATCAATGAGTTCGGTAATGTTTCAGGACATAAAATTAACATACAAAAATGATTATCATTTCTATACAATAGCAAAGAATTTTCTAAAAAAGAAGTAAATAAATTGATCCCATTTACAATAGCATCAAAAACAATAAAATGCTTATGAATAAATTTAACCAAAGAGGTCAAAAATCTGTACTATGAAAAATGTAAGACATTGATTTTAAAAAATTCAAAGAAGACCAAAACAAATGGAAAGGTATCACATGTTAATGAACTGGAGAATTGATATTATTAAATGACAATAATTCCAAAAGTCATCCACAGATTCAATGTAATCCCTATCAAGTTTCCAATGGTACTTTTTACAGAAGTAGAAATAGCACTCTCAAAATTCATATAAAAGAGATCAATCAAGATGGTAGAGTAGGAGGACATGGACATCACCTCCCTCACAAACATTTCAAAAATACATCTACATGTGGAACAATTCCCACTGACAACTAAATTGAGTCTGGCAGAAAGACTCATGTACAACCAGTGCTGTAAGAGATATTCAAACAGAATTGTGTAGGAATTAAAAAGAAGTGATTAGGTTGTGACTTGTGACACTGGGAGTGGACTCAGAGGAAAAGGGAGATTACATGGGTTTAGATCAGCTTTGGGGAGTGAGCTGTTTGAGTCACATATTGGGTGCCCCAAATCCTGGAGTCAGACACAAGGAAGACAAGATCCCTTGGTTGGTTGGAGGGCTGCTGAGAGTAACAGGAGGGCTGTAGGTAGCCTGGAATCAGCTCGTGAAGAGTGAGCTCATGCTGCTTTGCTCCTGAGGCAAGGAAGTTAGGGCAAATTGAGGACTGCTCCAGTGGTTGCCAGATTTCCTGCGACCACCCCAGTGAACACCTGAGCCTGAGCCAAGCAAGCACACTTGCCCCACTTACTTCAGGTCACAGATCCACACTGGACCAAGGACTACCATCACCAGGGAGACACCTTGGCTGTAGGATGCAGAACAGGGGCAAGTTGGATCCAGTTTAGCATCTGTGTAGGGTGGGACAGCTGTTGATGGTGCTTACTCAGGCAGCAGATCAGAAGCAGCCCCGGTCCTTGACAAGAGCTGCTCTACCACAGCCCATGCACCAGTACATGCCAAGAACAAACACAGGCCCTGCCTGTCCTGGGGCATTGCTCCACAACAGGGCAGTGGCTGAAAGGAATTGGTCTGCTGTGAGGGACAAAAAAACGTTAGACCCGAGGCTGCAACAGAGCAGGATGAGGTTAGCCATTGCTGATCTTGCACCAGCAATGCATCAAGGAAAGCCAGACCTCTGAATGCAACTGGCCTGCAGCAGCTCACACCCTGTCATGAACCAATAGGTCATGGAAGGCCCTCTTGCCCCAGCTCTGCTTCTCTCTGGGACAAAGGTCCTGGTGCTGGGAGAGAGGAGAGCACAAACTTAAAGGGAACAGAGACAGCTCAGACTCAAGCCAGAAGGTTTCTACTTCAGCAACTTGGGATTCAACCATGCCCCAATAGGCAGTGATGGCCACTGGTGCTAGACCTAGCCACTCCATCTCTGGCCCTAAATCCTACCGAGGTGAGCTAGAAAATGCAAAAAGAAACCAGTAAGAAATTAAGAATACAATATCTGGAATTAAAAACCTACTAGAAGTAATTAAGAGCAGGCTAAGTGATACAGAAGAATGCATAAGTGACATGGAAGATAGAATAATGGAATTCACTGATCATAACAGGAAAAAAGTGAGAACAGTTTAAGAGATCTCTGGGAGAACATCAAGTGTACTAACATTCACCCTATAGGGGTGCCAGAAGGAGAAGAGAGAGAGAAAGGAGTCAAAACTGTGTTTGATAAAATTATGGCTGAAAACTTCTCCAAACTGATGGAGGAAACAGATATCCAGGCACAGGAAGAAAAGACAGTCCCAAATGAGAAGAAACCAAAGAGATTTACACCAATACATATCATAACTAAAATGGCAAAGGGTAAAGATAAGAAAGGATTTTAAAGGCAACAAGAGAAAAACAAAGAGTTATATACAAGGAATCATCATAAGGTTATCAACTGATATTTCTGCAGAAATGTTGCAGGCCAGATGGGAGCGACATGATATATTCAATGTGGTGAAAGGTAAAAACTGGCAACCAAGGGTGCTGTACTCCTCAAAATTATCTTTTAGAAGTAAAGGACTGATAACTTCTTAGACAAGCAAAAACTAAAAGAGTTCATTAATAATAAACATACCTTACTGATTGTCGAAACAGAAAATCAAAAAGTCAATAGTGGTCTTAAGTGACACACACACAAAAAAATAGTTGGATTTAATAAATATCTATAAGACATTCCATCCCAAAACAAGAGAATAAACATTCTTTTCAAGTGCAAATGCAAAGTTCTCCAGGATAGATCACATGCTTGGTCATAACACATGTCTCAGCAAATTTAAGAGGATAGAAATAATATCAAACATTTTTTCAGCATCAAAGAGTATTAAGCTAGAAATCAATTACAGAAAGGAAAATGGGAAAAGCACAAATACATGGATAGTAAACAACATGCTACTAAAAAAACCCAAAGGGTCAAGTAAGAAATCAAAGAGAAAATAAGAATATACCTTGCGACAAAGGAAAATAGAAACACAACTTTCCAGAATCTATGGATTGCAGCAAAAGAAGTTCTGAGAGGTAAGTTTATAGCTATACAGTCCTACCTCAAGAAAGAAGAAAAATCTCAAATAAACAACCTAGCCTACCACTTACAGGGATTAGAAAAAAGAAAAATTAAAGCCCAAAGTCAGCAGAATTAAGGAAATAAAGATCCAAAAGGAAAACCTAAATAGACATCCAAACAACGATAGAAAATAATCAATGAAAACTAGAGGTGGTTTCTAGAAAAGATAAACAATATTAATAAACTTTTAGCCAGGCTTGTCAAGAAGAAAAGAGAGAACCCAAATAAACAAAATTAGAAGTAAAAGAGGAGAAATAACTGATGCTGTGGAGATACAAAAAATCATAAGAGAATACTATGAACAGTGAAATGCCAACAAATTGGACAACTAGAAGAAATAAACAAATTTCTAGAAACATACAAACTGCTAATACTGAATCAGGAGGAAACAGGCAATCTGAAGGTACTGATCACTAGTAGTGAAATTAAAAGTGTAATAATAATAATTTTAAAACTCCCAGCCATGAGATCAAAACAAAAATGAGGTATCACCTCTCCAGTCAGAATGTCCATCATCAAAAAGTCTACAAATAATAAATGCTGGAGACGGTATAGAGAAAAAAGAACCCTCCTACACTGTTGGATGGAATGTAAATTGGTACAGCCACTATGGAGAACATCATGGACGTTCCTTAAAAGAATTAAAAGTAGAATTACCATATAATCCTGCAATTCAACTCCTAGGCATATATCAGAAGAAAACTATAATTCAGAAAAATACATTCACCCCAATGTTCATTGCAGCACTATTTACAATTGTCAAGACATGGAAAAAACCTAAATGTCTGTCGAGAGATAAAAGGATAAAAGATGTGGGATACATATACAATGGAATATTACTCAGCCATAAAAAAAGAATGAAATAGTGCCATGTGCAGCAACATGGATGAACCTAGAGATTATCTTACTAAGTGAAGTAAGCCAGACAGAGAAAGATAAATATCATATGATATTGCTTATATGTGGAATCTAAAAAAGATGCAAATGAACGTATTTACAGAACAGAAATAGACCCACAGATATAGAAAACAAACTTAAGGTAACCAAAGGGGAAAGCAGAGAGAGGGATAAACTAGGAGTTTTGGATTAACATATACATACTACAATTTATATAGCACAAGGGATTATACTCAGTATTTTGTAATAACGTGTAAGGGAAAAGAACATATATATATTCATATATATATATATGAATCAATGTGCTCTACACCTGAAACTAACACAACATTGTAAATCAACGATACTTCAAAAAATATCTCACTGGAAAACCTGTTTTGTTTTGTTTTTTAAGCTCTTTATTTTTTTTTTTTGGCCATGCTACTGAGCTTCTGGGACCTTAGTTCCAAGACCAGGGATTGAATTCAGGCCCTTGACAGTGAAAGCACCAAGTCCTAACCACTGGACCACCAGGGAATTCCCTGGAAAACCTGTTTTAACTCTACCCTGAATATTAATAATTTAAAATATATCCATAAAAATAAAAACAAAATTCCTAGCAAGGAAAAGTCTAAGTGTGGATAGCTTCTTGGGGGAGTTCTACCAAACATATAAAGAGGAGCTAATTCCCAATCTTCTCAAAATACTGCAAAAAATTCAGGTGGACAGAACACTCCCAAATTTATTCTACAAGGCCACAATTACCCTGATACAAAAAACAGACAAAAATACTACAAAAAAAGAAAATTACAGGCAATATCTTTGATGAATATAAATGCAAAAATCCTCAACAAAATATTAGCCATTCTAATCAAAAAATATATAAAAATCATCATACAGCATGATCAAGTGGGATTTATTCCAAGGATGAAAGGAAGGCTCAATATTTGCAAACTGATCAATGTGATACACCACATTAAAAAAAAGAGAAAGGTTAAAAACCACATGATCATCTCAATAGACACAGAAAAAGCATTTGACAAAATTCTACACCAATTTATGATCAAAGTTAGTATACAGTGAACATATTTCAACATAATAAAGGCCACTTGTGACAAACCAAGGAGGTGAAACACCTATACTCTGAAAACTGTAACACATTGATGAAGGAAATTGAAGATGATACAAAGAAATAGAAATCTATTCCATGCTCTTGGATTGGAAGACTTAACATTTTTTAAATGGCCACACTACTCATCACAACCTACAGACTTAATTCAGACCCTATTAAAATATGCATGATGTTTTTCAGAGAACTCAAACAAATAATCCTAAAATTTACATGGAACTACAAAAGGTCCAGAATTGCCAAAGCAATTCTGAGGAAAAAGAACAAAGCTAAAGGAATAACCCTTCCAGAGTTCAGACTATACTAAAAAGCTATGGTAATCAGAACACCATGGTAGTGGCACAAAAACAGACACATAGATCAATGGGACAGAATACAGAGCCCAGAAATAAACCCACACATCTATGGTCAATTAATCTATGACAAAGGAGGCAAGAGTTGGGAAAGCTGGACAGCCACATGTAAATCAATTAAAGCACACTCACACACCATACACAAAATAAACTCAAAATGTTTTAAAGACTTAAATATAAGACATGACATTATAAAAGTCCTAGAAGAGAACATAGGCAAAATATTCTGACATAGATCATAGCAATATTTTCTTAGATCTATCTTCCAAACCCAAAGAATTAAAGAAAAAATAAACAAATATTACCTAATCAAAATTAAAAACTTTTGCTTAGCAGTGAAACCCATCAACAAAATAAGAAGACAGTCTTCTGAATGGGAGAAAATATTTGCAAGTGATATGACAGATAAGGGATTAATATCCAAAATATATAAACAACTCATACAATCAATACCAAAAACACCCACAAACAAACCAATTTATAAATGGAAAAAAGACCTGAACAGATATTTCTCAAAAGAAGTCATATAGATGGATAACAGGCACATAAAATTGTGCTCAACATCACTAAATATTAAAGAAATGCAAATGAAGCCACAATGAGATATCACCTCATACCTGTTAGAAATGGTTATCATCAAAACTTCTATAAATATCAAGTGTTGAAGAGGATGTGGTGTTGGGAATGTTAATTGGTCCAGCCACTATGGAAACCTGTATGAAGGGTCCTCAAAAAACTAAAAACAGAACTACCATATGATCCAACAAGCACACTCCTGGGTATGTATTGAAATAATACAAGAACACTCATTCAAAAAGATACATGCACCCCAATGTTATAGCAGCACCATTTACAATAGCTAAGCTATGGAAGCAAACTAAGAGTCCATCAACAGAAGAATGCATAAAGAAGATGTGATATACATACAATTGAACATTACTCAGTCCTTAAAAAAATGAAATTCTGTTATTTGCAAGAATGTGGATGAACCTAGAGAGTATAACCTTTATTGGAATAAATTAGAGAAAGACAAATATCCTATGTTATCGCTTTTATTTGGAATCTAAAAAAAAAAAATAAACAGGTGTATTATAACAAAACAAAAACAGACTCACAGATATAGATAACAGACTTTTGGTTACCAGACAGGAGAGGTAAGTGGGGAGGGGTGAGGTGGTTATATGGGATTAAGAAACAAAAACTACTATGCATATAATAAATAAGCAACAAGGATACAACACAAGGAAATACAACCATTATTTTGTAGTAACTTAATAGAGTATATCTATAAAAATATTGAATGACTATGTTGTATACCTGAAATTAATATGATATTGTAAATCAATTGTACTTTAATAAAAAATAATAAAAACTAAAATACTTTGCACGTGA
Organism: Monodon monoceros; assembly: GCF_005190385.1. Lineage (NCBI taxonomy): Eukaryota > Metazoa > Chordata > Mammalia > Artiodactyla > Monodontidae > Monodon > Monodon monoceros. The sequence continues at coordinate 52,084,971 of NW_021703779.1, read as the reverse complement.
TGTGTGTTTTAAAATATGAAAGTGCTAACAAGTAGATATATGTATGTATATCAAGAGTAACTTAATTTGTTTCTGTTTCTTTTCATAATACCATGTGGTAAAAATAGTAAATGTGTTTTCATTATGTGCCAGGAATTGTAGTAGGTTTGTCATACTTTGTGGCCAACAGCTTTTAATATCCTCTTTAAATTTATGGAGTTTCCCTCTTTGTGAATTTTGAATCCCAGGGTAGAAACAAGGGCTGAGTTTCCCAGAATCAGGCACAAAGCCTACATTAGGCCAGTCAGACTCCTTGTAACAAGACTGGGCTTGAAAGAGAGCAAGAAGGGAAGGAGATCGTACAGGTTTCTCTTTCCCTGGCATGCATGGTGAAGTGTGGCCCAATGACGAAAATGACAGGGCTCATAGCACTGTGTTCCTCCATCAGCCTTGCAGTGTGGACTGCAGGGTCCTTGCCCATCAAGGATATGAATTCAATATTTTTCCTTCCTGTGAGGTCACTGTGTCTGATTTTCCAGCCCTTCCAAAGATTCTGTAAACCATCTTAATAATTTTCTTTTCATTAAAACTAAGTTAAAAAGCAACAACAATGAAATATCACCTCACACCTGTTCATATGGCCATCATCAAAAAGATAAGATAACAAGTGCTAGTATGAATTTGAAGAAAGGGAACACTTGTGTACTCTTTTTGGAATGTACATTGGTACCACCACTATGGAAAAGAGTACAGAGAATCCTCAAAAATTTAAAAATAGAACTACCATATTATCAAGCAATTTTTCTTCTGGAATATATCCAAAGGGAGGAAAAACTAATTCAAAAAGATATTTGCACCCCCCATGTTTATAGCAGCAATATTTACAATAGCCAAGACATGGAAACAACCTAAGGGTCCATTGATTGATAAACTGATTAAAAAAAGTTGTGAGATTTTATATATATATATATATATATACTCAATGGAATATTATTCAGCCATAAAAGCAACATGAAATCCTACCATCACTCACAACGACATGGACAGACCTTGAAGGCATTATGCTAAGTGAAATAAGACAAACAGCAAGAGCCAAATACTGTATTATCTCACTTATAGATGGAATCAAAAAAGACAAACTCATAGAAAAAGTCTGACTCTTGTTACCAGAGTCAGAGCAGAGAGAAGGGAAATTGGAGGAAGGTGGTCAAAAGGTACAAACTTCCAATTATAAGTTAAATAAATACTAGAAATATAACGTACAACATGGTGACTATAGCTAACACTGCTGTATGATATATGAGAAAGTTGTTCAGAGAGTAAATCCTTTGAGTTATTATCACAAGAATTGTTTTCTTTTTTTCCCTTTTCTTTTTATTGCATCTATATGAGAAGATGGATATTAGCTGAACCTTTTCTGGTAATTATATTTTAATATATGTAAATCAAGCCATCATGCTGTATGTTTTAAACTTATACAATGATATTTGTTAATTATTTTTCAACAATCCTGAGAAGAAAGAAGAAATTGTAACATCAAAAACATAAAATGGGGCTTCCCTGGTGGTGCAGTGGTTGAGAGTCTGCCTGCCGATGCAGGGGACACGGGTTCGTGCCCTAGTCCGGGTAGATCCCACATTCCGTGGAGCAGCTTGGTCCGTAAGCCATGGCTGCTGAGCCTGCACGTCCGGAGCCTGTGCTCCACAACGGGAGAGGCCACAACAGTGAGAGACTTGCGTACTGAGAAAAAAAAAAAAAAAAAAACATAAAATGGAGTAAAGTATAGTGTTTGAGTTGTGATAAGTATAAAATAGACTGTTATATCTATAAGATGTTATGTAAGCATCATGGTAACCACAAACAAATAATTATATTAGATTCAAACAAAAATGATAAAAGGGAATTAAAGTATACCACTAGAAAAATTTATGAATTTATAAACGAAGGAAGGAAGGAAGAGAGAAAGAAATATCAGGATTACAAAACAGCCAAAAAATAATAATCCCAATGGGGATACAGAATCCTTACCTGTCAGTAATTACTCTGAATGTGAACAGATTGAATTCTTCAGTCAAAAGACATACAGTGGCTCCATAGCTAATTTAAAAGAGCCAACCAAATGCTGCATACAAGAGACTCACTTCAGCTTTAAGGACACGAATGAAAGTGAAAACTAAAAATGAGCAGTGGTAGATATATTTATAGGAGAAAAAAGAGACAAAAGTGGTAATGAGAGACAAAGACAATCTTTTTATACAATGATAAAGGAGTTTATTCATCAAGGACAGATAACAATTATAAATATATATGCACCAATTTCAGAGCACTTAAATATATTAAACAAATACAAGTATGAAAGCAGAAATAGAAAAAAGTACAATACTAATAATAATATATGTCAAAACCCTACTTTCAACAATAGATATATCATCCAGAAAGAAAATTAAAAAGGATACATTGGACTTAAAACATACTTTAGACCAAGTAGAACTAACAGATGTATACAAATATTTCATCCAACAGCATCAGAATAGACATTTTTTTCAGGCTCCCACTCTAGGTTCTCCAGGATAGATCATATAACAGGTAAAAAATTAAAAGTCTCAGCAAATTTAAGAAGTTTAAATCATACCAAATATCTTTTCTCACCACAATAGTATAAAACTAGTTATGAATGGCAGGAGGAAAGCTGGAAAATTCACAGTTGTATGGACATTAAATAACACACTTCTGAACAATCAATAGGTCAAACAAAAAAACAAAGAATTAATATTAAAAATTCTTCAGAACTGCTGCTTGCTGCAATTGACACCCACAGATAGAGCTCAAAGAAAGGCAAAGATTCCTGTCTGGCACCAACACTGTATGGGTCAAACCTAAGCCCAGGAAGTGGTGCACAGAGGCCACTGGGTGCCTGGAAGAGACATCACAGCACCGGGGTCGGGGGGCAGATCCAGATGGCAGAATAGAAGGACGTGGAGATCACCTCCTCCCACAAATACATTCAAAATACATCTACATGTGGAACAATTCTCACAGAATACCCACTGAACACTGGCAGAAGATCTCATAAAACCAAAATTTCAAGAAAGATCACCACATAACCCAGTGGGGCAAAAGAATAAAAAGTGAATCAGAATGGGACCTGCACCCCTGGGTGGGATCTGTGAAAAACGAAATGTTCCCTCACCCTGGGAAGCCCCTTCACTGGAGGGGAGATCTCCTGGAACAGAAAGTGAGCCTCAGAGGCTTGGAAGAGAGTGTAGCAGCTGGATTGTGGCAGGCAGAACAGAGAAAGACCAGCACAGACGGTCTGGCCACCTCCTTGCACTCCCCAGGCCAAGACATGCATCTGCTGGTGTGTACAGCAGCTGGGTGCTGAAATTTGGGCTTCAGAGGACAGACCATGGAGAGGACTGGGTTTGGTTGCACAGAGACAGCCTGAAAGGGCTGGAGTGTGGTCCATGCCACAACAAGGGACACCCCTTGTTGCACAGGAAGGAGCCCGGATACACGATTGAAGTTCCATTGTTAACGTGCATGCCTGAAAGGAGAGGTGAAGTCCACCACAGAAGCCTCATTCTCAGAGTGCTCACAGCAAGTGCAGCTCCACCTCTATGATTTCTAGGAGTTCACAAAACACAGGTGGGTTGCCCACATGCAGAAGCAGGGCTGAAATCTGAGCTCATCCTCAGGGGTCAAATGACTTCTGAAGCAGGGCTGAAATCTGAGTGTACCAGCAGCTGTGCAATCTGTGGATTTATGTGTCATGGGCAACTTTGTAAAGTCAGTGCCTGATGGGCATCCGAGCTGATTGCTTGTGCTCCCATGGCTGGGGGAGGGGTCAGGCTATAGCAACTGTGACCTTTGCGATCATGTGCATGCAGAGGTGGGGACAGGATCTGAGCTGACTCAGTAGCTCACAAGGCAGGAACAGGTGTGTACTATGGCAGTCCCAGTGCCTGACCTCAGTGGTTCTGTGCCAAGGAATCTGCACCTGTGGCTTTGTGAACACAGTACCTGAGGGAGACCCAAGCCAATTGCCTGAATTCCCGTGGTTGAGGTGGGGCCAAGGGTAGATCCAAAAATAATGTACTTTGTGAGCTGTCACAATGGGTGACAGGTGACACCATAGAATACACTTCTGAGAGGACAGCTCCTGCAGAGGCAACTCAGTGGCTCCTCTCCCAGCAGGAGTGCTCCAATCCTCCCTACCTCACACAGCACCTCATAAACAGATCTGGGGGAATCAAAACAACAACATGGGAGCAGACCCCGCCTCCAACAGGGCTATGACAACCACAGAGCAAAGAGGAGGACCTGCTCAATATCTAGTTCAGACTCTGGTCACCACATCAACAATCACACCTGCATCAAAGGTAAAATGGCCAAAACACACTAAGGAAAGGTGTGGCAGTCATCCTGAAACAGTCATACCAAAAACAGCCCTCACACAAAAATATTAGAATCACAGAGGCTACTCAGGGACACTCCCACATGAAAACAGCCCTTCAAGACCACAGTAGATAACGGTTTCTCCTAAAATCATAGAGTCATGGAAGTATAAGTAAAATGAAGAAACAGAGTAACCACTCCTAATTAAAAGATCAAGAGAATTCACTGGAAATAACAATGAAATAGACCTCTCCAGCCTACTAGATCCTGAGCTAAAAAAGAAGATAATGAAAATACTGAAGGAATTAAGGAAGGACTATCAATCGAAATGCAGTTTACTGTAAAAAGGAACTAGAAAATATAAAGAGGAACTAGTTAAAATTACAAAACTCATTTTCTGAGACAAAAGCTGAGCTAAAGGAAAATCATAGAAAACTGGATAATGCAGAAGGATGAACAAGTGATCTGGAAGGTAGAATAATAGAAATCACTCAATCAGAACAGCAGAGAGAAAGACAAATAATTGTGTAAAAGGAATTATAGTTACAATGAACAGCAAAATGATAAACAAGACTTCAAGATGGTGGAAGAATAAGATGCAGAGATCACCTTCCTCCCCACAGATACATCAGAAATACATCTACATGTGGAACTGCTCCTATAGAACACCTACTGAACGCTGGCAGAAGACCTCAGACCTCCCAAAAGGCAAGAAACGCCCCACGTACCTGGATAAGGTAAAAGAAAGAAGAACAAACAGAGACAAAAGAATAGGGTGGGAACCTGCACCAGTGGGAGGGAGCTGTGAAGGAGGACAAGTTTCCACACACTAGGAATCCCTTTCGTGGACGGAGACTGCGGGTGGTGGAGGGGGGAAGCTTCAGAGGCACGGAGGAGGGCACAGCCACAGGAGTGCGGAGGGGAAAGGGGAGAGATTCCTGTAGAGAGGATCCGTGCCGACCAGCACTCACCAGCCCAAGAGGTTTGTCTGCTCACCTGCCAGGGCAGGCGGGGGCTGGGAGCTGAGACTCAGACTTCAGTCAGATCACAGGAAGAGGACTGGGGTTGGCTGCGTGAACACAGCCTGAAGGGGGCTAGTGCACCACAGCTAGCCGGGAGAGAGTCCAGGAAAGAGTCTGGAGCTGCCGAAGAGGCGAGAGACATTTTCATCCCTTTTTGTTTCCTGATGTGCAAGGAGAGGGGATTAAGAGCACTGCTTAAAGGAGTTCCAGAGACAGGCGTGAGCCACTGCTATCAGCGTGGACCCCAGAGAGTGGCATGAGATGCTAAGGCTGCTGCTGCAGCCACCTACAAGCCTGTGAGTAAGCACAGGTCACTATCCACACAGCCCCTCCAGGGAGCCTGTGCAGCCTGCCACTTCCAGGGTCCCATAATCCAGGGACAACTTCCCTGGGAGAACACACAGCATGCCTCAGCCTGGTGCAACATCACGCTGGTCTCTGCCTCTGCAGGCTCATCGTGCATCCCTACCCCTCCCTCTCCGTGGCCCGAGTGAGTCAGAGCCCCAAATCAGCTGCTCCTTTAACCCTGTCCTGTCTGAGCGAAGAACACACGCCCTCACGTAACCTACATGCAGAGGTGGGTCCAAATCCAACGCTGAACACCAGGAGCTGTGTGAACAAAGAATAGAAAGGGAAATTTCTCCCAGAAGCCTCAGGAGCAGCGGATTAAATCTCCACAATCAACTTGATGTACCCTGCATCTGTGGAATACCTGAATAGACAAAAATCTTCCCAAATTGAGAAGGTGGAATTTGGGAGCAAAGATATATTATTTTTTCCCCTTTTTCTCTTTTTGTAAGTGTGTATACTTCTGTGTTTGATTTTGTCAGTATAGCTTTTCTTTCACCATTTGTCTTAGGGTTCTGTCCGTCCTATTTTTTTTTCTTTTACTTTTTAATTTTTATTCTTAAAAATTATTTTTTTATTTTAATTATTTTATTTTACTTTATTTTATATTAGACTCTTTCTATTTTTTCTCCCTTTTATTCAGAGCCGTGTGGATGAAAGGCTCTTGGTGCTCCAGCCAGGAGTCAGTGCTGTGCCTCAGAGGTGGGAGAGCTAACTTCAGGACACTGGTCCACAAGAGACCTCCCAGCACCACATAATATCAAATGGCGAAAATCTCCCAGAGATCTCCATCTCAATGCCAAGGCCAAGCTTCATTTAGCAACCAGCAAGCTACAGTGCTGGACACCCTATGCTAAACAACTAGCAAGAGAGGAACACAGCCCCATCCATTAGCACAGAGGCTGCCTAAAAACATAATAAAGCCACAGACAGCCGAAAACACACAACCAAAGGTGCACCTGCCCACCAGAAAGACAAGATACAGCCTCATTCACCAAAACACAGGCACTATTCCCCTCCACCAGGAAGACTACACAACCCACTGAACCAAACTTAGCCACTGGAGACAGACACCAAAAAAAGAAAAAACAAAAAACGGGAAAAACGAACCTGCAGCCTGCGAAGAGGAGACACCAAACACAGTAAGTTAAGCAAAAAGAGAAGACAGAAAAACACACAGCAGATGAAGGAGCAAGGTTAAAACCAACCAGACCTAACACATGAAGGGGAAATAGGCAGTCTACCTGAAAAAGAATTCAAAATAATGATAGTAAAGATGATCCAAAATCTAGAAAATATAACAGACAAAACACAAGAAATGTTTAACAAGGACCTAGCAGAACTAAAGAGCCAACAAACAATGATGAACAACACAATAAATGAAACTAAAAATTCTCTAGGAGAGAGCAATAGCAGAAAAACTGAGGCAGACGAACGGATAAGTGACCTGGAAGACAAAATACTGGAAATAACTACTGCAGAGCAGAATAAAGAGAAATTAATGAAAAGAACTGAGGACAGTCTCAGAGACCACTGGGAAAACATTAAATGCACCAACATTCGAATTATAGGGTTACCAGAGGAAGAAGAAGAAATGATAAGGACTGAGAAAATATTTGAAGAGATTATAGTTGAAAATTTCCCTAATATGCGAAAGAAAATAATTAATCATGTCCAGGAAGCACAGAGAGTCCCATACAGGATAAATCCAAGGAGAAACACACAAAGACACATATTAATCAAACTATCGAAAATTAAATACAAAGAAAACATATTAAAAGGAGCAAGGGAAAAATAACACACAAGAAAATCCCTATAAAGTTAACAGCTGACTTTTCAGCAGAAACTCTGCAAGCCAGAAGGGACTGGCAGGACATATATAAATGATGAAGGAGAAAACCCTGCAACCAAGATTACTCTACACAGCAAAGGATCTCATTCAGATTTGTTGGAGAAATTAAAACCTTTACAAACAAGCAGAAGCTGAGAGAGTTCAACACAACAAAACCAGCCTTACAACAAACGCTAAAGGATCTTCTCTAGGCAGGAAATACAAGAGAAGTAAATGACCTACAATAACAAACCCCAAACAATTAAGAAAATGGGAATAGCAACATACATATCGATTATTACCTTAAATGTAAATGGATTAAACACTCCCACCAAAAGATACAGACTGCCTGAATGGTTACAAAAACAAGTTCCATATATATGCTGTCTACAAGAGACCCACTTCAGACCTAGAGACACATACAGACTGAAAGTGAGGGGATGGAAAAAGATATTCCATGCAAATGGAAACCAAAAGAAAGCTGGAGTAGCAATTCCCATATCAGAAAAAATAGACTTGAAAATAGACTATTACAAGAGACAAAGAAGGACACTACATAATGATCAAGGGATCGATCCAAGAAGAAGATATAACAATTGTAAATATTTATGCACCCAATATAGGAGCACCTCAATACATAAGGCAAATACTAACAGCCATCAAAGGGGAAATCAACAGTAACACAGTCATAGTAGGGGACATTAACACCCCACTTTCATCAATGGACAGATCATCCAAAATGAAAATAAATAAGGAAACACAAGCTTTAAATGATACATTAGACAACATGGACTTAATTGATATTTATAAGATATTCCATCTAAAAACAACATAATACACATTCTCCTGAAGTGCTCATGGAACATTCTCCAGGATAGATCATATCTTGGGTCACAAATCAAGCCTTGATAAATTTAAGAAACTTGAAATTTTATCAAGTATCTTTTCTGACCACAACACTATGAGACTAGATACCAATTACAGGAAAAAATCCATAAAAAATACAAACACATGGAGGCTAAACAGTACACTACTTAATAACCCAGTTATCACTGAAGAAATCAAAGAGGAATTCAAAAAATACCTAAAAACAAATGACAATGGAGACACGATGACCCAAAACCTATGGGATGCAGCAAAAGCAGTTCTAAGAGGGAAGTTTATAGCAATGCAATCCTACCTTAAGAAACAGGAACCATCTCAAATAAACAACCTAACTTTGCAACTAAAGCAATTAGAGAAAGAAGAACAAAAAAACAAAGTTAGCAGAAGGAAAGAAATCATAAAAATCAGATCAGAAATAAATGAAAAGGAAATGAAGGGTATGATAGAAAAGATCAATAAAACTAAAAGCCAGTTCTTTGAGAAGATAAACAAAATTGATAAACCATTAGCCAGACTCATCAAGAAAACAAGGAAGAAGACTCAAATCAGTGGAATTAGAAACGAAAAAGGAGAAGTAGCAACTGAAACGGCAGAAATACAAAAAGGATCATGAGAGATTACTACAAGCAACTATATTCCAATAAAATGGACAACCTGGAAGAAATGAACAAATTCATAGAAATGCACAACCTGCTGGGACTGAACCCAGAAGAAATAGAAAATATGAACAGACAAATTATAAGCACTGAAATGGAAACTGTGATTAAAAATCTTCCAACAAACAAAAGCCCAGGACCAGATGGCTTCACAACTGAATTCTTTCAAACATTTAGAGAAGAGCTAACACTTATCCTTCTCAAACTCGTACAAAATATAACAGAGGGAGGACACTCCCAAACTCATTCTATGAGGCCACCACCACCTTGATACCAAAACCAGACAAAGATGTCACAAAGAAGGAAAACTACAGGCCAATATAACTGATGAACATAGATGCAAAAATCCTCAACAAAATACTAGCAAACAGGATCCAACAGCACATTAAAAGCATTATACACCATGATCAAGTGGGGTTTATTCCAGGAATGCAAGGATTCTTCCATATACGCAAATCAGTCAATGTGATACACCATATCAACAAATTGAAGCGGAAAAACCATATGATCATCTCAATAGATGGAGAGAAAGCTTTTGACAAAATTCCACACCCATTTATGATAAAAACCCTGCAGAAAGTGGGCATAGAGGGAACTTTGCTCAACATAATAGAAGCCATATATGACAAAGCCACAGCCATTATTGTTCTCAATGGTGAAAAACTGAATCCATTTCCACTAAGATCAGGAACAAGACAAGGTTGCCAACTGTCACCACTATTATTCAACATAGATTTGGAAGTTTCAGCCACAGCAATCAGAGTAGGAAAAGAAATAAAATGAATCCAAATTGGAAAAGAAGTAAAGCTGTCACTGTTTGCAGATGACATGATACTATATAGAGAGAATCCTAAAGATGCTACCAGAAAACTACTAGAGCTAATCAATGAATTTGGGAAAGTAGCAGGATACAAAATTAATGCACAGAAATCTCTTGCATTCCTATACACTGATGATGACAAATCTGAAAGTGAAATTAAGAATACACTCCCATTTACCACTGCAACAAAAAGAATAAAATATCTAGGAATAAACCTACCTAAGGAGACAAAAGACCTATGTGCAGAAAATTATAAGACACTGATGAAAGAAATTAAAGATGATATGAAGAGATGGAGAGATATACCATGTTCTTGGATTGGAAGAATAAACATTGTGAAAATGACTCTACTACCCAAAACAATCTACAGATTCAATGCAATCCCTATCAAACTACCACTGACATTTTTCACAGAACTAGAACAAAAAATTTCACAATTTGTATGGAAACACAAAAGACCCCAAATAGCCAAAACAATCTCGAGATCAAAAAATGGAGCTGGAGGAATCAGGCTCCCTGACTTCAGACTGTATTACAAAGCTACAGTAATCAAGACAGTATGGTACTGACACAAAAACAGAAATATAGATCAGTGGAAAAGGATAGAAATCCCAGAGATAAACCCACACACATATGGTCACCTTATCTTTGATAAAGAAGTCTAGAATATACAGTGGAGAAAAGACAGCCTCTTCAATAAGTGGTTCTTGGAAAACTGGACAGGTACATGTAAATGTATGAAGTTAGAACACTCCCTAACACCATACACAAAAATAAATTTAAAATGGATTAAAGACCTAAATGTCAGGCCACACACTATTAAATTCTTAGAGGAAAACATAGGCAGAACACTCTATGACATAAATCACAGCAAGATCCTTTTTGACCCACCTCCTAGAGAAATGGAAATAAAAACAAAAGTAAACAGATGGAACCTAATGAAACTTAAAGCTTTTGAACAGCAAAGGAAACCATAATCAAGACCAAAAGTCAGCCCTCAAAATGGGAGAAAATATTAGCTAATGAAGCAACTGTCGAAGGGTTAATCTCCAAAATTTACAAGCATCTCATGCAGCTCAATAGAAAAAAACAAACAACCCAATCCAAAAATGGGCAGAAGACCTAAATAGTCATTTCTGTAAAGAAGATATACAGATTGCCAACAAACACATGAAAGATTGCTCAACAGCATTAATCATTAGAGAAATGCAAATCAAAACTATAATGAGATATCATCTCACACCATTCAGAATGGCCATGATCAAAAAATCTAGAAACTATAAATGCTGGGGTGGGTGTGGAGAAAAGGGAACAGTCTTGCACTGTTGTTGGGAATGTAAATTTATACAGCCACTATGAAAAACTGTATGGAGGTTCCTTCAAAATCTAAACATAGAACTACCATATGACCCAGCAATCCTACTACTGGGCATATACCCTGAAAAAAAAAAAAATTCAAAAAGAGTCATATACCAAAATGTTCATTGATGCTCTATTTACAATATGTAGGGCATGGAAGCAACCTAAGTGTCCATCAACAGATGAATTGATTAAGAAGATGTGGCTCATATGTACAATGGAATATTTCTCAGCCATAAAAATAAATGAAATTGAGTTATTTGTAGTGAGGTGGATGGACTTAGAGTCTGTCATACAGAGGGAAGTAAGTCAGAAAGAGAAAAACAAATACTGTATGCTAACACATACATATGAAATCTAAGGAAAAAATAAAAAGGGTCATGAAGAACCTAGGAGAAAGACAGGAATAAAGACACAGACCTACTAGAGAATGGACTTGAGGATATGGGAGGGGGAAGGGTAAGCTGTGACAAAGTGAGAGAGTGGCATGGACATATATACACTACCAAACGTAAAATAGATAGCCAGTGGGAATCAGCCACATAGCACAGTGTGATCAGCTCGGTGCTGTGTGACCACTTAGAGTGGTGCAATAAGGAGGGTGAGGGGGAGGGAGATACAAGAGGGAAGAGATATGGGAACATATGTATATGTATAAATTATTCACTTTGTTATAAACAGAAACTAACACACCATTGTAAAGCAATTATACTCCAATGAAGTTGTTAAAAATATAATAAAAAAGAAGATGTAAAAGAGGATGTCAATATCATAAAATGTGAGGGAGGAGAGTAAGAAAATGTAGACTTTTTTAGAATGTGTTTGAGCCTATTTAACCAGTCCAAAGCAAGTAGATATAGAAATTGTTTAACATACCTGAAAAACAGGGTAACCACATATCAGAGACATACAGTAGATTCACAAAAACCAAAAAAAAAAAGGCAAATATAAGCATAATACAAAATAAAACTATGAAACCACAAAAGGAAAAACAAAAAGAGAAAGAAAGCAACAAAGAAGAAATACAAAATCAACTGGAAAATGAAATTTAAAATGACAATAAATATGTATCTATCAAAAATTACTTTAAAGGTCAATGGATTAAATGCCCCATCAAAAGGCAAAGATTGGGACTTCCCTGGTGGTTCAGTGGTTAAGTATCCACCTGCCAGTGTAGGGGACATCGGTTTCATCCCTGGTCTGGGACAATCCCACATGCCACAGAGCAGCTAAGCCCGTGCACCACAAGTACTGAGCCTGTGCTCTAGAGCCCGTGAGCCACAACTATTGAGTCTGTGTGTCACAGCTATTAAAGCCCACGTGCTCTAGAGCCCATCTGCTGCAACTACTGAACCTGCATGCTACAACTACTGAAGCATGTGCGCCTAGAACCCATGCTCCAGAACAAGAGAAGGCACCGCAATGAGAAGCCTGTGCACTGCAATGAAGAGTATCCCCTGTTCTTCTGCAACTACAGAAAGCCCATATGCAACAATGAAGACCCAACACAGCCAAAAAAAGAAAAAAACAAAAAAGACATAGAGTGACAGATTGCATAAAAAACAAGAGCCTACAATATGCTGCCTACAAGACACCCACTTTAAGGCGAAGGACACGTAGATTTAAAGTGAGGGGATGGAAAAAGATATTTCATACAAATGGAAATGACAAGAAAGTGGGGGCAGACATACATCAGACAAAGTAGGCTTTATTTATATATTATTTTATTTTTTAAACATCTTTATTGGAGTATAATTGCTTTACAATGGTGTGTTAGTTTCTGCTTTATAACAAAGTGAAACAGCTATACATACACATATATCCCTCTATCTCCTCCTTCTTGTGTAAAACAAAGACCATAAAGAAAGATTAAGAAGGACATTATTTAGTAATAAAAGGATCAGTACAAGAATAGAATATTACATTCATTAACATATATGCACCCAGTAGGAGTACCTAAATACATAAAATAAATACTAACATACATAAAGGGAGAAAATGATGGGAATATAATAAGAGTAGGAGACTTTAACACCCCATTCACATCAATGTACAGATCTTCCAGACAGAAAATCAATCAACAGAGATCCTAAATGATACAGTAGAACAGTTAGACTTTAATTGATATTTTCAGAACATTACATCCCCCCAAAAACCAGACTACACATTCTTCTTAAGTGAACATGGATCATTCTCAGGGGTTGACCACATACTAGGACACAAAATAAGCCTCAGCAAGTTTAAGAGGATAGAAATTATTTCAAGCATCCTGTCTGACCACAATGGCATGAAACTTCACTGGCTTCACTGGGGAATTCTACCAAACATACAAAGAAGAAGGTATACTGATTCTTCACAAACTCTTCCAAAAGACTGAAGAGGAGGGAACACTCCCAAAGTTATTCTATGAAGCCACCTTCACCCTGACACCAAAACCAGATGAAGACAATACCACAAAAGAAAATTACAGGCCAATATCTTTGATAAACATAGATGCAAAAATTCTCAACAAAATATTGGCAAACCAAATCCAACAACACATAAAAAACATCAAATGCCTTGATCAAATTGGATTCATTCCAGGGTCACAAGGATGATTCAACATATACAAATCAATCAATGCAATACACCACATGAAGAAAATACAAAAGACACATGATCATCTCAAGAGATGCAGAAAGTGCTTTTGATAAAATTCAACTTCCATTCATGATAAAAATTTCTTACCAAAGTGGGTAGAGAGGGAACGTATCTCAATGAAATAAAAACTATTTATGAAAAACCCACAACCAATACAATACTCAACAGTGAAAAGCTGAAAGCCTTCCCACTAAAATCTGGAACAAGACAAGGATGACCACTCTCACCACTTCTATTCAACATATAATTGGTAGTCCTAGCCACAACAATCAGACAAGAAAAAGAAATAAAATGTATCCAAATTGAAAGCGGTAAAATTGTCATATCCAGATAACATGGTACTATATATAGAAAAACCTAGAGTCTCAACACAAAACTACTAGAACTGATAAACAAATTCATCAAAGTAGCAGGATACAAGATTAATATACATAAATTGGTTGCATTTCTTTACAAGCCAATGAAATTTCAGAAAGTGAAAGTAAAAAAAAAACCCCTTTTAAAATTGCATCAAAAAAAACACCTAGAAATAAACCTGACAAGTTGGTGAAAGAGTTATATACTGAGAACTATGAAACATTGATAAGGGAAATTGAAGATTATTCAAAGGAATGGAAAGATATTCTATGCTCTTGGATTGGAAGAATCAATATTTTTAAAATGGCCACACTCCTAAACACAATCTACAGATTTAATGCAGTCTCTATCAAAATATCCATGGCGTTTTTCACAGAACTAGAACAAATAATCCTAAAATTTACACAGAATGACAAAAGGCCCAGAATTCAAAGCAATCCTGAGGAAAAATAACAAAGCTGGAGGCATAACCCTTCCAGATTTCACACTATACTCTAAAGCTACAGTAATCAAAACATCATGGTATTGGCACAAAAAACAGATACATAGATCAGTGGTCCAGAATAGAGAGACCAGAAATAAACCCACACACCTATGGTCAATTAATCTATGATGAAGGAGGCAGTAATACACAATGGAGAAAAGACAGTCTCTTTATCAAGTGGTGTTGTGAAAGCTGGACAGCTCCACGTAAAACAATGAAGTTAGAACATACTCTCACACTTTACACATCCAGAATAAAAAACACTCAAAATGGCTTATACACTTATATATAAACATGACACCATAAAACTCTTAGAAGAGAACATAGGATAGGACAGATCACTTAAATAAATGGGAATGGTGTCCTAGCTGTTTCTACCCCAGTGGAAGTGAGACAGTGGAAGAAGGGCATGGAAAGGAGATCAGAATTGGGATAGAGTTGAGAAGTGGTGATGAAGTCAAGCACAACACAGACAATGGTTGTGTAACTTGGTCTTCAGAGGCAGGTAGGAGACCTTTATCAGTTGTATGACGCTTTTTTCATGATGGCAGGCAGTTACAAGATGAAAGTCTACCTTAAAGTAAAGTGAATTCAACTAGAGTCATTGTTTTCTTAGTACAGAGGCATTCCCTGGTATACAGAAATCATATACTTCTTCCTGGGCCCCAAGAAAAGTAGAAGGTATAAACCTCTATTGGGACTGGGTTTGAGTATAGGCAGAGAACACTGCTAGAAGTTGCTGTGTATTCTCTGAAGCAAATCACAGTATCCAAGAGCCAAGAAGTCACCCAGAAGTCAGCTCTTCTGTTGGTCTGCTTCCTGTAAGACTATATCTCCAAGTTCTGATAAATATGGTTTTATAATATCTGGGGAAGAAAATTGTACATTGCTGCACGATTCTGCCACCCCTATCATTGTCAAGCAAATTTGAATATTTTCTTTTTATTTGGGTTCAGATGGAGAGGGAGGTGACCCAGTTAATGTTCTGTAACTTGTTTTATTATTCAACTTTGTTTGTGTGCTTCATCCATGTTGATTCATGTAGCAGCATTTCATTTGCTTTTGCTGCTGTATATTATTCCATTGTATAAACATAACATAATTTATTAATCTATTCTCCTGTTGATGAGACTTTGGGTTGTTTATATTTTATTTGTTTGTTTGTTTTGTTTTTCTAGAAACTGAGGTATAAACTATCTGCATGTCTCCTTATGTACATGGGCAAGAATTTCTCTAGGTCACATTCCTAAGAATTAAAGTGCTGGGTCATGGAAGTTAAAATGTATTATTTAACCTTACTGAATTTTTGCCAGATGACTGCCAATCTGGCATCCTTCCCTTTATACAGTGCTTCTGCTATCATTATCCTTCTTTTTAAAAATTTTACTCCTCGCTGTAGCTGTGTGTTAAGTATGTCACCCACCATCACAGTTTCTTAAAGGGGACACAGACTAATGTATGAAAGCTAAAAAACTTAATAAACTATGATATTCAAGTTTAATCCCAGATCTTACTCATAGGCTATTGCTTTTTCAGCACAGTTGGTAGAGTTTAGAGGTCACTGTGAGAAGAGATTAGAGGTCACTGTGAGAAGAGATTAGATGCCAGATAAGGACACCAGAAAAAAACAGAACTTTCTTCTTTCTGCCAATAGTTGGCTCTCTCCTTTCACAGAAAGGATAAGAATATTGTGGTTATCAACATTCATTCATTCTTGCTTTCTTTCAATAAATATATACTGAAAAGGTCCAAGCCCAGTTCTAGGCACTTAAGTTTGTTTTTTCCTAGAGCTTATATTCGATGGACAAGACAGACAATCAAAATGTAAGCAAAGTTTCAGCTAACAATAAATCTATAAAGATCTTTTCAAAGAGTGATGAAACAGATAAAGAGAGTAATTGGGGTGGGTGGATGTTGGGTGGAGGGGGAATGCTAGATGATCTGTTCAGAGAAAGCTGACTAAAAAGACAGGACCTAGGTCGTGCCACCGGGTGCCCTTGGCTCATTTACTTGACTCTAGTGAGCACCAGTTCCCTCAAACTTAAAATGGAATAATAATTCCTACTTTACAGGGTTATTGTGAAGATTAAATGTGCTAACTGTGTAATAACTACAAACATCCTTTATTCTTTGCTTGTGCCTTCCCTTCCCTCAAGGATTATATAGTAAGAACCCTTAAAGCCTTTGATTTTCTGCCTAAACAAGAGGGCAGAAAGTACTTGTGAGTACTTTATGAGGCCCTTAACAGGGAGTCGGTGGTGCTGATGCTAAGCTCATGTGCCAACTCAGTCTTCAGTATCATTGTTTGGATTAGGGAACGGCAGTTCAGGATTTTTATCTTAGGATTGGGAGTAAAGGACAGTTGGCAAGACTAAGCCTGCTCTGCAACAGTCTTGGGTTCAAGGAAGCTGGGTGCGTAGAAGGGGATATTCATGGCAGTTCCCAAAAGGAAAGGGAACTGACTGAGGCCTAAGGACTCCAGAGAGACACCTGGGAACAGAGACTGATATTCGTGGAAAAGAAGAGATAAAATCACACTCACTCACCACCATATAAGACCCTGACCTCCTGGGAAGGCAGTATAGTATAGTGGATCAAACACTTGAGTTCAAATCCTGGCCCAACCCTAAATTACTTCTCTGTGCTCCTAGTTTCCTCATCTGTGAAATGAGTTTAGTAATATCACAAGATATTATTGTTAGGACTACATGAACAGTTATATATGAATCATTTTTTTCAGTGCCTTGCACTTAGTAAATGTACATCAAATGGTAATTATTGGCTTTTAGGGGTACTGTGACTTGCAAATTTTAAGCCAGTAGATCCTCCTCTCCCAATTCCTACCCAGTGCTGATCACAAGTCCTAGCAAGGATAAGGAGAAACAAATAGCACACAAAGATTAATTTCAGATAGAAATTTATTACATTTACTTTATTCTTCTGTATATTCTCTTACTACACCCTCCATTCTGAAGAGTATTATAGGATTTTTAATATGTTTTCTGTATACTTTCTACTGATGGGCAAAGTTTTCAGCAGAGGCAATTCTAAAACTGTGAAGGTTTACAAAGTGCTGTCAAAGAGACTTTGAACCAAGGATAGGTTGAATCAAGGCTGGCTGGCTTCCCAGCACCTGCAAAGGGATTAACCCCCTTGCTCTTTCTCTAGGTACTCTCTTCAAGCCATCAGAGAGCTTACAAAATATGTCAGATGGCAGTGTGATTCTAGGTGTGAGGTGGGGGTTGAGGTTGAGTGAAAAGAGTAGGTTTTGTTTTAAATTTACTGAGTGCCTACTGTAGAGCAGAGTTCATAGGAAAGGACAAAAGCACTTGAATAAGAGTCAAAAGTAGTGAATCTGAGACAAACTATCTGTGTGGCTTTGAACACATAATTTCCCCTCTCTGAGCTTCAGTTTTCCTATCTTGGGCATTCATTCAACAAATATTTATTGAAGATCTACTATGTGCTAGTTATTCTATGTACTGGGGACACATCAGTGACTAAAACAGACCAAAACTTCCTGCCCTCATGGAGATGACAGTCTAGTGGGAGCTTGAGGAGGTTGGACTGGATGCTTAAGACTGAACCTAATAAACTTGGGAAGCCTCTATTCCTATCCCTTCCCAAAGTGGTATAAAGGATCACAATAGATGCCCAAGTAGTTGAAATAAAGAATTGATGACATATGAGTCAGTGTGGGGCAGGAAGGTATTTATTAGTTGGAGTTGGTAGAGACAGTTTTCTTTCATGGAAATATGAGTAGTAGAATCAATTCTTTAAAAACGTATTGAGGGACGAGGGGAAAATGGCAGAAGAGCAAGACACAGAGATCACCTTCCTCCCCACAGATACACCAGAAATACATCTATACGTGGAACAACTCCTACAGAACACCTACTGAACGCTGGCAGAAGACCTCAGATCTCCCAAAAGGCAAGAAACTCCCCCACGTACCTGGGTAGGGCAAAAGAAAAAACAGAGACAAAAGAATAGGGATGGGACCTGCACCAGTGGGAGGGAGCTGTGAAGGAAGAAAGGTTTCCACACACTAGGAAGCCCTTTCGCAGGTGGAGACTGCGGGTGGTGGAGAGGGGGAGCTTCGGAGCCGCAGAGTAGAGTGCAGCAACAGGGGTGCAGAGGGCAAAGCGGGGAGATTCCTGCACAGAGGATCGGTGCCAACCGGCACTCAACAGCCCGAGAGGCTTGTCTACTCACCCGCCTGGGCAGGCGGGGCTGCGAGCTGAAGCTCGGGCTTTGGTCAGAGCTCAGGGAAAGGACTGGGGTTGGTGGCGTGAACGCAGCCTGAAGGGGTAAGTGCACCACGGCTTGCCGGGAGGGAGTCTGGGAAAAGGTCTGGTGCTGCCGAAGAGGCAAGAGACTTTTTCTTCCCTCTTTGTTTCCTGTTGCACAAGGAGAGGGGATTAAGAGCGCTGCTTAAAGGAGCTCCAGAGATGGGCGTGAGCTGCAGCTAAAAGCGTGGACCACAGAGACGGGCATGAGATGCTAAGGCTGCTGCTGCCGCCACCAACAAGCCTGTGTGCCAGCACAGGACACTATCCACACCTCTCTTCTGGGAAGTTTGTGAATCCCACCACTGCCAGGTTCCTGGGATCCAGGGACAACTTCCCCGGGCAAATGCACGGTGAGCCTCAGGCTGCTGCAACGTCACGCCAGCCTCTGCCGCTGCAGGCTCGCCCCACACTCCATGTCCCTCCTTTCCCCCGGCTTGAGTGAGCCAGAACCCCCAAATCAGTGGCTCCCTTAACCCGTCCTGTCTGAGCGAAAAACAGCTGTCCTCCTGCAACCTACATGCAGAGGCGGGGCCAAATCCAAAGCTGAGCCCCTGGGAGCTGTGAGAACAAAGAAGAGAAAGGGAAATCTCTCCCAGTAGCCTCAGAAGCAGCGGATTAAAGCTCCACAATCAACTTGATGTACCCTGCATCTGTGGAATACATGAAAAGACAACGAATCATCCCAAATTGAGGAGGTGGACTTTGAGAGCAAGATTTATGATTTTTTTCCCCTTTTCCTCTTTTTGTGAGTGTGTATGTGTATGCTTCTGTGTGAGATTTTGTATGTATAGCTTTGCTTCCACCATTTGTCCTAGGGTTCTATCCGTCCGTTTTTTAAAAAATTTTTTTTTAATAATTATATTTTTAATTATTTTATTTTATCTTCTTTCTTTCTTTCCTTCCTTCCCTCCTTTAGAAAATGAATCGTCCCAAATTGAGGAGGTGGACTTTGAGAGCAAGATTTATGATTTCTTCACCTTTTCCTCTTTTTGTGAGTGTGTATGTGTATGCTTCTGTATGAGATTTTGTCTGTATAGCTTTGCTTCCACCATTTGTCCTAAGGTTCTATCCATCCGTTTTTTTTAAAAAAAAATTTTCTTAATAATTATTTTCTAATTTAATAAATTTATTATATTTTATTTTACTATATCTTCTTTCTTTCTTTCTATTTTCCTTCCTTCCTTCCTTCCTCCCACCATCACTCCCTCACTCCCTCCCTGCTTTCTTTCTTTCCTTCTTTTCTTCTTTCTTTCTTCTTTGCTTCCTTCCTTCCTTCCATTCTTTTTTTATTTCTTTATTTCCTCCTACTTCTACTAATTATTTTTCCCTACTTTTTCTCCCTTTTATACTGAGCCATGTGGATGAAAGTTTCTTGGTGCTGCAACCAGGAGTCAGTCCTGTGCCTCTGAGGTGGGAGACCCAAATTCAGGACACTGGTCAATAAGAGACCTCCCAGCTCCACATAATATCAAATGGCGAAAATCTCCCAGAGATCTCCATCTCAATGCCAGCACCCAGCTTCACTCCACGACCAGCAAGCTACAGTGCTGGACACCCTATGCCAAACAACTAGCAAAACAGGAACACAACCCCACCCATTAGCAGAGAGGCTGCCTAAAATCATAATAAGTCCACAGACACCCCAAAACACACCACCAGACGTGGACCTGCCCACTAGAGAGACAAGATCCAGCCTCATCCACCAGAACACAGGCACTAGTCCCCTCCACCAGGAAGCCTACACAACCCACTGAACCAACCTTAGCCACTGGAAACAGTCATCAAAAACAACGGGAACTACGAACCTGCAGCCTGCAAAAAGGAGACCCCAAACACAGTAAGATAAGCAAAATGAGAAGACAGAAAAACACACAGCAGATGAAGGAGCAAGATAAAAACCCACCAGACCTAACAAATGAAGAGGAAATAGGCACTCTACCTGAAAAAGAATTCAGAATAATGATATTAAAGATGATCCAAAATCTTGGAAACAGAATAGACGAAATGCAAGAAACATTTAACAAGGACCAGGAAGAAATAAAGATGAAACAAACAACAATTAACAACACAATAAATGAAATTAAAAACACTCTAGATGGGATCAATAGCAAAATAACTAAGGCAGAAGAACAGATAAGTGACCTGGAAGATAAAATAGTGGAAATAGCTACTGCAGAGCAGAATAAAGAAAAAAGAATGAAAAGAACTGAGTACAGTCTCAGAGACCTCTGGGACAACATGAAACGCACCAACATGTGAATTATAGGGGTTCCAGAAGAAGAAGAGAAAAAGAAAGGGACTGAGAAAATATTTGAAGAGATTATAGTTGAAAACTTCCCTAATATGGGAAAGGAAATAGTTAAGCAAGTCCAGGAAGCACAGAGAGTCCCATATAGGATAAATCCAAGGAGAAATACGCCAAGACACATATGAATCAAACTGTCAAAAATTAAATACAAAGAAAGCATATTAAAAGCAGCAAGGGAAAAACAACAAATAACACACAAGGGAATCCCCATAAAGTTAACAGCTGATCTCTCAGAAGAAACTCTGCAAGCCAGAAGGGAGTGGCAGGACATAATGAAAGTGATGAAGGAGAAAAACTTGCAACCAAGATTAATCTACCCAGAAAGGATCTCATTCAGATTTGATGGAGAAATTAAAATCTTTACAGACAAGCAAAAGCTGGGAGAGTTCAATACCACCAAACCAGCTTTACAACAAATGTTAAAGGAACGTCTCTAGGCAAGAAACACAAGAGAAGGAAAAGACTTACAATAACAAACCCAAAACAATTTAGAAAATGAGAATAGGAACATACATATCGATAATTACCTTAAATGTAAATGGACAAAATGCTCCCACCAAAAGACACAGATTGGCTGAATGGATACAAAAAAAAGACCCATATATATGCTGTCTACCGGAGACCCACTTCAGACCTAGAGACACATACAGACTGAAAGTAAGGAGATGGAAAAAGATAGTCCATGCAAATGGAAACCAAAAGAAAGCTGGAGTAGCAATTCTCATATCAGACAAAATAGACTTGAAAATAGACTATTACAAGAGACGAAGAAGGACACTGCATAATTATCAAGGGATCGATCCAAGAAGAAGATATAACAATTGTAAATATTTGTGCACCCAACATAGGAGCACCTCAATACATAAGGCAAATACTAACAGCCATAAAAGGGGAAATCGACAGTAACACATTCATAGTAGGGGAGTTTGACACCCCATTTTCACCAATGGACAGATCATCCAAAATGAAAATAAATAAGGAAACACAAGCTTTAAATGATACATTAAACAAGATGGGCTTAATTGATATTTATAGGACACTCCATCCAAAAGCAACAGACTACACAATTTTCTTCAGTGCTCATGGAATATTCTCCAGGATAGATCATATCTTGGGTCATAAATCAAGCGTTGGTAAATATAAGAAAATTGAAATTGTATCAAGTACCTTTTATGACAACAATGCTTTGAGACTAGATATCAATTACAGGAAAAGAAGTGTAAAAAATACAAATACATGGAAGCTGAACGATGCACTGCTTAATAACGAAGTGATCACTGAGGAAATCAAAGAGGATATAAAAAAATACCTAGAAACAAATGACAATGGGGACATGATGACGCAAAACCCATGGGATGCAGCAAAAGCAGTTCTAAGAGGGAAGTTTGTAGCAATAGAAGCCCACCTTAAGAAACAGGAAACATCTCAAATAAAAAACCTAACCTTGCACCTCAAGCAGTTAGAGAAAGAAGAACAAAAAATCCCCAAAGTTAGCAGCAAGAAAGAAATAAAAATCAGATCAGAAATAAATGAAAAAGAAATGAAGGAAACAATAGCAAAGATCAAGAAAACTAAAAGCTGGTTCTTTGAGAAGGTAAACAAAATAGATAAACCATTAGCCAGACTCATCAAGAATAAAAGGGAGAAGACTAAAATCAATAGAATTAGAAATGAAAAAGGAGAAGTAACAACTGACACTGTAGAAATACAAAAGATCGTGAGAGATTACTACAAGCAACCCTAGGCCAATAAAATGGACAACCTCGAAGAAATGGACAAATTCTTAGAAATGCACAACTGCCCAGACCGAATCAGGAAGAAATAGAAAATAAGAACAGACCAATCACAAGCACTGAAATTGAAACTGTTATTAATATTCTTTCAACAAACAAAAGTCCTGGACCAGATGGCTTCACAGGCAAATTCTATCAAACATTTAGAGAACAGCTAACCCCTATCCTTCTCAAACTCTTCCAAAATATAGCAGAGGGAGGAACACTCCCAAATTCATTCTACAAGGCCACCATCACCTTGATAGGAAAACCAAACAAGGATGTGACAAAGAAGTAAAGCTACAGGCCAATATCAGTGATGAACATAGATGCAAAAATCCTCAACAAAATAATAGCAAACAGAATCCAACAGCACATTAAAAGGACCACACACCATAATCAAGTGGGGTTTATTCCAGGAATGCAAGGATTCTTCAATATAGGCAAATCAATCAATGTGATAAACCATGTTAACCAATTGAAGGAGAAAAACCATATGATATCTCAGTAGCTGCAGAGAAAGCTTTCAACAAAATTCAACACATATTTGTGATAAAAAACCCTGCAGAAAGTAGGCATAGAGGGAACTTTCCTCAACATAATAAAGGCCATATATGACAAACCCACAGCCGACATCATCCTCATTGGTGAAAAACTGAAAGCATTTCCACTAAGATCATGAACAATACAAGGCTGCCCACACTCACCACTCTTATTTAACACAGTTTTGGAAGTTTTAGCCACAGCAATCAGAGAAGAAAAGGAAATACAAGGAATCCAAATCGGAAAAGAAGAAGTAAAGCTGTTACTGTTTGCAGATGGCATGATACTATACATAGAGAATCCTAAAGATGCTACCAGAAAACTACTAGAGCTAATCAATGAATTTGGTAAACTAGCAGGATACAAAATTAATGCACAGAAATCTCTGGCATTCCTATGCAATTGATGAAAAAACTGAAAGTGAAATCAAGGAACACTCCCATTTACCATTGCAACAAAAAGAATAAAATATCTAGGAATAAACCTACCTAAGGAGACAAAAGACCTCTATGCAGAAAATTATAAGACACTGATGAAAGAAATTAAAGATGATACAAATAGATGGAGAGATATACCATGTTCTTTGATTGAAAGTATAAACATTGTGAAAATGACTCTACAACCCAAAGCAATCTACAGATTCAATGCAATCCCTATCAAACTACCACTGGCAATTTTCACAGAACTATAACAACAAATTTCACAATTTGTGTGGAAACAGAGAAGACCCCAAAGAGCCAAAGCAATCTTGAGAATGAACAATGGAGCTGCAGGTATCAGGCTCCCTGACTTCAGACTGTACTACAAAGCTACAGTAATCAAGACAGCATGATACTGGCACTAAAACAGAAAGATAGATCAATGGAACAGGATAGAAAGCCCAGGGATAAACCCACGCACATATGGTCACCTTATCTTTGATAAAGGATGCAGGAATGTACAGTGGAGAAAGGACAGCCTCTTCAATAAGTGGTGCTGGGAAAACTGGACAGGTACATGTAAAAGTATGAGATTAGATCACTCCCTAACACCATACACAAAAATAAGCTCAAAATGGATTAAAGACCTAAATGTAAGGCCAGAAACTATTAAACTCTTAGAGCAAAACATAGGCAGAACACTCTATGATATATATCACAGCAAGATCATTTTTGACCCACCTCCTAAAGAAATGGAAATAAAAACAAAAATAAACAAATGGGAATTAATGAAACTTCAAAGCTTTTGCACAGCAAAGGAAACCATAAACAAGACCAAAAAACAACCCTCAGAATGGGAGAAAATATTTTCAAAAGAAGCAACTGACAAAGGATTAATTTCCAAAATTTACAAGCAGCTCATGCAGCTCAATAACAAAAAAAAACAAACAACCCAATCCAAAACTGGGCAGAAGACCTAAATAGACATTTCTGCAAAGAAGATATACAGACTGCCAACAAACACATGAAAGAATGCTCAACATCATTAATCATTAGAGAAATGCAAATCAAAACTACAATGAGATATCATCTCACACCAGTCACAATGGCCATCATCAAAAAATCTACAAACAATAAATGCTGGAGAGGGTGTGGACAAAAGGGAACACTCTTGCACTGCTGGTGGGAATGTGAATTGGTACAGCCACTATGGAGAACAGTATGGAGGTTCCTTAAAAAACTACAAATGGAACTACCATATGACCCAGTAATCCCAATACTGTGCATATACCCTGAGAAAACCATAATTCAAAAATAGTCATGTACCTAAATGTTCATTGCAGCTCTATTTACCATAGCCCAGAGATGGAAACAACCTAAGTGCCCATCATCGGATGAATGGATAAAGATGTGGCACATAAAGAAGATGTGGCACATATATACAATGGAATATTACTCAGCCATAAAAAGAAATGAAATTGAACTATTTGTAATGAGGTGGATAGACCTAGAGTCTGTCATAAAGAGTGAAGTAAGTCAGAATGAGAAAGACAAATACCGTATTCTAACACATAGATATGGAATTTAAGAAAAAAAAATGTCATGAAGAACCTAGGAGTAAGACAGTAATAAAGACACAGTCCTACTATAGAACGGACTTGAGGATATGGGGAGGGGGAAGGTTGAGCTGTGACAAAGCAAGAGAGAGGTATGGACATATATACACTACCAAACTTAAGGTAGATAACTAGTGGGAAGCAGCCACATAGCACAGGGTGATCAGCTCAGTGCTTTGTGACTGCCTTGAGTGGTGGGATAGGGAGGGTGGGAGGGAGGGAGATGCAAGAGGGAAGAGATATGGGAACATATGTATATGTATAACAGATTCACTTTGTTATAAAGCAGAAACTAACACACCATTGTAAAGCAATTATACCCCAAGTAAGATGTTAAAACTAAACAAAACAAAACCAAAAAAAAATAACGTATCGAGCAACTACTTACTAAATGTAAATACTTGTCTTATATGCTTTCAGGAGATGAAAAAAATGGTCCCACCATTCTTGGACTTCACATTCTAGAAGAAAAGACCATACATGGTATCATAATGTTTGCTTACATGCTTGGGTTAAAAATATTTTTTTATTTTAGCTATAGAAGTAGCTAGGAGGGAGGAAAATCTGACCACAGAAGGCAAAAGGAATGCCATCAAAGAAGGTTTTTTGGAAGCAATGACATTTGATTTGGGTTTTCAGGTAAAAATGTCTTTTCTAGATAGAGAAGAGGCAGGAAATTCTCTTTAAGGCAGAAGAAATAGTAACCGTGTTCCAATGAACAGAAGCAAGGGAGAATATGAGGGAATTTGAAGATAGTGGGTAATTCAGTGGTGCTGGAGAGTAGGGAGGTGTCCAATTGTGATGCTGGAACTGGAGGAGTCTGACTTTGAAGGCCTCTAAGATTCCACTTAGAAATTTGGGCTCTAATCAGAAACTTATGAGGCATCAGAGGAGAGATTTAGGCAAATGAATCACATGATATCTGCTTCAGCAGGGTCACTGGGTGGAAACAGCATAGAGATTGAATCAGAAAAGTAAGACTGAAAGCAGGAAAGCTGGTTTCACGGTTATTTCAACATTCCCAGAAAAAGACAACGAGGATCTGAATTAGGACATCACCATCCAATTGAAGCTAAACATGTTATGGATTTTCTCCAGGGCTGAGTGATTTGGTTGGTTGCAGGGTGCAAGGGTCAGGGTTGAGAAGGGAGGGCAAACCTCAGGCCCTAAGTTGCCTGTTGCCTTTATGTGGTCCTAGTGCTTTTACCTTTAGCCTGAGGGAAAAGTCTGGGAGATCAGGCCAGTACTACTGGGCAAGCCAATGAGTCTTTTTAGACTCAGTCCCCTATTGGAATATTCCCCCCCAATGAGGGGGAAATGGAGTATTCAAAATACTTAATTGTTTTAAGTATTGGTTTTATTATTATTTATAATAATGGTTTTATTATTATTTAGGTATGGAGAGGCCAACAGATCAGCTAACTGCCATTGAAAATGCAGTTTGTTATACACATCTTCTAAGAGGGGACATGCTGTGCCATGCAGGGCCACAAGGAAGCACCGGGGTTGGTCAGGAGGCTGAAGAAATGGGGCTGAAACATAGGCAATAGCCTTTATTGTGGTTTTTGTGGAAAGGAATAGACAAGGCAGTGTAAGCAAACTGAGCAAGTTTAAGAATGGATAGTTTGAATAATTTTGGCAATCTCTAAGGTTTAAGGGTGATACTGGTTGTCTGGTACATGGCTCTTGGGTGATTTAGGGCAGGAGGATAGTGTCAGACTAAATAAGACTGATAAATGGAGGTAGGTGGGGTATGGACTCCAGACTGGTTTGTTTGCATATGAAAATCATACTGCGAGCTTAATTAATTAATTAATTTATTTATTCATGTATTTATTTATTATTATTTTTGTTTGTTTCATGAGAGCAGAGGGATGATTAGAAATAAAAGAACTGGCCATCCTAATGTCTAGGTCCAAACTCAGTCCCAAAGTATTAAAGCAGTTGAAACAGCAGAAACACTTTCCTCTCTGCCTTACTTCATCTTCCTCCTCTAAGTTAAAAGAATCAAATCACCTAAGAATAGGTGCAATTTTTAGAAATACTTTTACCCGTGCATATGAGAAAGGATTGTGATTTATAACTGATGCTTCCCTAACCTTTTCATATCATATCACATTTAGAAAAGAAGAATGCTGTATCACCCAAAGAGTTAACAGACAAGGCTGCTAACAGCTAGGGCTTCAGAGGAGCAAATCCACTCACCACCCAAATGTCTGAAAGGGTGAAATTTCTGCACACTTCTAGCTCAGTCACAGCAAAGTGCTTGGAAAGCTCTGTATTTCCCTCACCTTCTTCATAGAAATTATATTACTTGTAGATTGGTAGTCTGAGGTCCAGAGAATGGCAGTAATCTGCCAGATGTCACACAATGCAGGGCTGCAGATGGGACTGGATATCATGCAGGATCCAGTCCCAGCTGATGATTTCTTGATACATGCCTCATCCTAGAATGGCCTGAACCTTCCTTTTAAGGTTCAGTTCAAATGTTATCTAACCTGTCACAATAGCATTCATCTCTTTACAGCTTCTATTAAGGGTAAATTGCTTTGGCTTCTCTATTCCTACAGCTTATTCCTTCTTGACAAGAAAGCACTGATTTCATTGCCTTTGGCTTGGTGATTTATATGCCTGCCTCTCCACCTTTTTATTTCAAAAATATATAAACTTAAAGAAAAATTGCAAGAATAGTACAATGAACTCTCAAATACCTGTTACTTAAATTTACCAACTGTGAATATGTTGTCATTTTACTTTATCTATTTTTAAAATTTTATTTATTTTTGACTGTGTTGGGTCTTCATTGCTCTGTGCAGGCTTTCTCTAGCTGCGGCGAGTGGGAGCTACTCTTCATTGTGGTGCATGGGCCTCTCATTGCGTTGGCTTCTTTTGTTGTGGAGCATGGGCTTTAGGAGCACGGGCTTCAGTAGTTGTGGCTCGTGAGCTCTAGAGCACAGGATCAGTAGTTGTGGCACATGTGCTTAGCTGCTCTGCGGCATGTGGGATCTTCCCACACCAGGGATCAAACCCGTGTCTCTGCATTGGCAGGTGGATTCTTAACAACTTTGCCACCAGGGAAGTCCTATCTGCCTATTTTATTTTAACATTTTTATTGGAGTATAATTGATTTACAATGGTGTGTTAGTTTCTGCTTTATAACAAAGTGAATCAGATATACATATACGTATATCCTCATATCTCCTCCCTCTTGAGCCTACCTCTCACCCACCTTATCCCACTCCTCTAAGTGGTCACAAAGCACTGAGCTGATCTCTCTGTGCTATGTGGCTGCTTTCCACTAGCTATCTATTTTACATTTGGTATACTGAGTTATTTGTAGTGAGGTGGATGGACCTAGAGACTGTCATACAGAGTGAAGTAAGTCAGAAAACTTACATATGCTAACATATATATATGGAATTTAAAAAAATTAAAAAGTGGTTCTGAAGAACCTAGGGGCAGGACAGGAATAAAGTCGCAGATGTAGAGAATGTATTTGAGGACATGGGGAGGGAGAAGTGTAAGCTGGGACGAAGTGAGAGGGTGGCATGGACTTCTATATCTACCTATTTTTAATAATTTGTTTTTATTGAACCATTTGAAAGTTAGTTGCAGACTCCATGACAATTCAATCCTACATATTTCACTACACATCTCCTAGGGAAAAAACATTCTCTTTTACAACTACAATAAAATTATCAAATCCAGGAAAATTAGCATTGAATCAATATTATTATCTAATATAATATCTATAGTCAAATTTCACCAACTGTTCCAGTAAGGTCCTTTATAACAATTAGTTTTCCTGTCTCAAGAGCCAATCCAACATTAACAGTTTGTTTCAGTTCCCATGTCTCTTCATTATCTTTTAATCTGAAACAATTCCTCAGCCTTTCCTTTCCTTTCATGACATTGATATTTTTATGACTACAAGCTAGATGATTTGTAGAATGGCCCCTAAATATATTTGTTTGATATTTTCTTATTATTATCCAATGTTGGCTGGAATAACACAGATATAATGCATCTTCCTCAGTGATATCAGGTGATATCAGTTTGTCCCGTTATTGATGATGTTAATTTTGATCACTTTATTACCATGGGACGTATCAGATTTCTTTCTGTAAAAGTAGCTCTTTCTCCCTTTGTAATTCTAACTACACATTTTAAATGAGTGTAGGATTCTAGATTGCTTATTTCATTATTCCCCTATAGTATCTAACATAAGGAGAAGAGAAGGGGAGCTCTCATTTACTGCTATCTTAGCATGAACCAAACATTAGACCAGGCACTTCATTATATTCTCTCCTCTTCACACTAACCCCATGATGTCAGTAATGTTGTCTTTTTTTTTTTTTTTTTTTTTTGCGGTAAGCGGGCCTCTCACTGTTGTGGCCTCTCCCGTTGCGAAGCACAGGTTCCGGATGAGCAGGCTCAGCCGCCATGGCTCACGGGCCCAGCCGCTCCGCGGCATGTGGGATCTTCCCGGACCGGGGCACGAACCCGTGTCCCCTGCACTGGCAGGCGGACTCTCAACCACTGCATCACTAGGGAAGCCCAGTAATGTTGTCTTAATTTCAAGTTATAGAATGAAGGTTCAAAGATTAGGTAATATGTCCAAGGTCACACAAATAATAAGGGGAAAAAAAAAACTGGGTTCAAACACATATCAGTCTCATTCCAGAACTCTACAATGCACCACCTACTTGAAAGGCCAAGAAATTGTGAATGAGATAGTGAGTGTATTAGTTTTCTATTTCTTCTGAAACAACATTTGTGGTAACAAACTTAATGATTTAAAAAATACAAATTTATTATCTTACAGTTCTAGAAGTAAAAATCCAAAATACCCCTCACTGGGCTAAAATTAATGTGTTGGCAAGGACTAGTCCCTTCTGGAGGCTCTAATGGAGAATACATTTTCTTCTCTTTTCAAGCTTCTAGAGGCTGCCTGCAATCCCTGAATCATGGCTCTTCATCACATCGCCTTTCTCCTCCTGCTTCCATTGTCACATCTCTTTAACTCTGATCTTTCTGCCTCCCTCTTATAAGGACTCTTGTGATTACATTGGCCTCACATACATAATTCTACATCTATAGGTCCTTAAGTTAACCATATCTTCAAAGTCACTTTTGCCATGTAAGTTAACAAATGTACAGATTCCAGGCATTAGGACAGGCACATCTTTGTGTGGGATATTAGTCAGCCTACCACAGTCAGTGAAGGAGTGTGGAAATGGCATTTTTTATCTCTGTGTAGAGCGCAGAAAGGAAACAGTTGACTTGATATTATTTTAATTATTTTCTTTAGAAAAGTTATTTTTCTTTATACAAGTAAAACATTTTCATTATTTAAAAACCAATAAGTACAAAATATATAAGTTAAAAGTAAAAATTGGTCCCCCTTCCCAATTTATCCCATTCTCTTCTTCAGAGATTACCATAGTTTATTGTCTTCTGGGTCCAGATTTCTTTCTCCCATTTGTTACACGTATGAGATACTACTTTACATACTCTCTGGTAATTTTTTTTTCAGTTTTTTTTCATTTCTTGGAGATTTTTCATTTGTTTAACAAAATAGTCTGGAAGATTTTTATTTAAAATAAAATAGCAAATTAAAAGAACATGGAAATGTTCTGCTGTAAGCAACTAGAAATTATACATAAAATATTTTAATGTGGCATCAAGCTTTTAAGAAACAAATTCCCTAGGTTCCAAAATGAAGATGGAATGGCAATGCAGAATAAAATATAATGAGCTGATGCTATAGAGTATGCATAGTTTTGGAGTCATACCAGGTGACAGTCAAGCATTTGGATCTTAATGCTTGGTCAGAGGCAGAAGACCAATCCTTGGTACTTGATTAAGCAGGATCTTAGAATTAATAATCTTACATAAAGCTGTGACCTTCAAAAAACTACCCATTTGCCCAGTTAGATCACAAGGAAACTTGCCTCTATCTGGGATATGGGCTAAAAAGTATGTTTCCTAACTTCATACCCGCTACTTTAGCTATAATCAAAAAGACAGATAATAACAAGCATTGGTGAGCATATAGAAGAACTGGGAGCCTAGTACACTACTTTTGGTAACATAATATGGTGCAGTTACCTTGGAAAGCAGCTTGTAAATTCCTCAAAAATTAAACATAGAGTTACCATATGACCTAGAAATTTAACTCCTAGGTGTATACCCAAGAGTAATTAAAAGATATACCCACACAAAAACTCGTACAAGAACATTGATAGTGACGTTATTTATAATAGCAAAAAAAGGGAAAACCACCCAAATGTCCATCAACTGATGAACAGTTAAATAAAATGTGATAAATCTATATAATGGAATATTGTTTGGCCATAAAAGGAATGAAGCACTGATACATGTACAACATTGATGAACCTCAAAATGACTATGTTCAGTTAAAGAAGCCAATTACAAAAGACCACATACTGTATGATTCCATTGATAGGAAATGTGCAGAACAGGCAAATACATACAGAGAGAAAGTAGATTAATAGTTGCCTAGGGCTGAAGAAGATGAGGAGTATTGAAGGTAATGACTGAAGGATACTACTTTAAAATATGTTCTACTATTATTCAGGTATGGTGAGGCCAAAAGATCAGGAAATAACCCATTGAAAATATAGCTTTTTGTTCACAGTTTCCAAGAGGAGTGGTATACCATGCCTTGATGCTCTACACAAGGCAGCATCAGGGTTAGACAGGAGGCAGGGAGTGGGGAGAACCACTAGAGCCTTCACTGCATTTGTTTGCAAAGGAATGGATGAGGTATAGTAAACAAACTTAGAATTGGCTAGTTTGAATAATTTCTGCAGTCTCTTGAGTGTAGGTGCTGTCTAAGAACAAGAAGATAAGCAGGAGATACCAGTATTAATCAAACAACAGGAGAGACTGTGATTCCCAGTAACCTGCTCTGTAGACAAAAGCTGCTGCTTTCACAACTGACGAAACCAATGGTCAGAACAGCTGCTGTGGACTCCTTGCAGATATTACCATTTTTTGCTCCACAGGTGTTTGTTTATACCAGAAAATACCATAAGCTCATTTGTTTATGCCAACTACCTGATTCCTTCCCTGATCCCTCCCATCCCCCACTTGCTGCCACTGCCAGACCCTGAGAACTCTACCAGCAGTCAGCCCTCTGCAGCTGTGTGAGTGCAAGATGCAAGCACGACCTCCACAGCTGACTACTACTACCATGAATGTGCTGGGGTTCAGCCTCTCCAGCTGTGCACACTGCCAGCCTGAGGCACATCACTAGCCTCCATTGTCATGTATTCATCCAAGGCAAGATCCTGCTGTCATAGTATACCATACCAATAGCCAAAGCCACCACAGATGCTTGATGGCCCAGATTTGGCCTTATCCTATACCACTGGTTTGCATCACTGGCTCATTTTCAAGTAACCCCCCTGCTGTCCACCTGCATATCCCCATCCCAACCCCCATCTCCAGGCTCCACTACCTTGTGCATGCCCACGGGGAGACTGCAGCCAAGGGAAGGCATGCCAAAAGCCAGATCCCCCACAAGTCCTTGAGGCGCAAGATATGGCTGTCTTCTGTCACAAGCCTACAACCCTGGGCCAAACTGCAGATAGACTCTCCAACAGAGCACCTTGATGTTCATAGCCTGACCCCCATCATTGGTCTCCACTACCATATGCCATGGCAAGATCCACTGGCCACAGCAGTGCACAATGACAGTGCCACCACAGCTGCCAGTACACCCACAGTTGGCCTCAACTCATGCTGCCTATACTGTCCCTTACTATTACATGTATGCTTGCAACCAACCTCTACCACTACACAGGCACTTGTAGCTGGTTCCTGAATTTAAGCATGTGCACACCACTGGATCTGGCCACTACTGCTGATTTCTCTAGTCACTAGCTTTTAAACCAGGAGGCAATGCTGAGAACCCCAACAGCCCTTATACACTCTGCAGAACTCTCAGAACACTGGCTAAGGACCATGCAGTTGTCAATGCTGTTGAACCACAATGGCCAGAGTTGATTAGTCACCATCCCCCACAGACCCAGTGCTGCTATAACTTGTGCACTTGGCTTCCTGCACCATTAGACCCAAGGTCACAACATGCTCTAGTGTGTTCCTACACACAGGTGAAGACCATTCCTCACAAATATCAGTCCATGAAATATGGAAGAGGTGACTGCTTCTTCAAATGTGCAGACATCTACTCAAGGCTACAGGGATCAGAATCAAGAAAGCATGACTCTGCAAAAGGAACACAGTAAGACTCCAGTAATTGGCCCACAAAGAAATTGAGATACAGGAATTGCCCAACAAAGAATCCAGAAGAATTGTTCTAAAGGTGATCAGAGAGCTACAAGAACAAACATAAACAATATAACAATACCAGGAAAACAATATAAGAATAAAATGAGAAGTTAAAAAAAAGAAAGAAAACATAAAAAAAGAAGCATAGACTTTGGAGCTGAAGAACACAGTGACCTAGCTAAAACATTCAATAAGCATCTTCAATGGAAGACTAGATCAAGAAAAAAAAAGAAAGAATCAGTGAGTTTGAAGACAGATCATTTAAAATTATCCATCAGAGGAGAAAAAAAAGAAAGGAAAAAATCTTATAGGTCTTATGGTACATGATTAAGAAAATCAATCTATGTGTCACTGGTGTCCCAAAAGAAGCAAAGAGGGATAAAGAGGTAGAAAGCTTATTTAAAGAAACAAAACTTGGTTACCATACTGCAGTCCAAGGGAGAACCCATCTTGGCATGAGGCAGAGGTGTGCAGAGCCGAGTGCTGCAAGAAGCTGATTTCGAGGCTCAACACCTTCCTCTCTGAGCTTACCCTGTTGAGTAATTAAAAATTTAAAAGACACAGACATGACCAACTGAGCTGAGGTATCTGGCACAGCGGTTTCAAATGAGGAGCTCTGGCCTTAGTGCCACATGTGAGGCCTCTGCATGTGATACCCTATGAGAAAGTGAAACTAGACGAAGCACAAAAGAAAAGGAGAAAGGGAGAGAGGACATGATGGTGGAGTAGAAGGACCTGAGCTCACCTCCTCTCATGAAAACACCAAAATCACAACTAACTGCTGAACAACTATTGACAAAAAAGGACTGGAATCTACCAAAAAGGATATTCTAATTCCAAAGGAAAATAAGCCACAACAAGACAGTAGGAGGGGCACATTCATGATACAATCAAAGTCCCATACCCACTCGGAGGGTGACCTACAAACTGGAAACTAATTATATTGCAGACATCCTCTCACAAGAGTGAGAATTCTGAGCTCTATGTCAGGCTCCACAGTCTGGGGGTCTGGTATCAGGAGGAGAAGCCCCCAGACCATATGGCTTTGAAGGCCAGCAGGGTTTGATCACAGGAAAACCACAGGATGGGGGAAACAGAAATGTCACTATTGGAGGGTATACACAAAGTTCTGTGCACACTGGGACCAAGGGGAAAAAGTGGTGACTTCATAGGAGCCTGGGTCAGACATACCTGCTGGTCTTGGAGGGTCTCCTGGGGAGGCAGCAGGCGGTGGTGGCTCACTGTGGGGGCAAAGTCACTGGAGGTGGTAGTTCTGGGGGGTATGCATTGACGTGAGCCCTCCATGAAGCCGCCATTTTCTCACCAAGACCTGGCCCTACCCAACAGCATGTAAGCTCAAGAGCTTGGATGCCTCAGGCCAAACAACTAACAGGGCTGGAACACAGCCTCACCCATCAGCAGACAAGCTGCTTAAAGTCGTCCTGAGCCCACAGCCACCTCTAAAAGCACCATTGGATATGGCCTTGTCCACCATAGAGACAAGACCCAACTTTACCCACCAGGGAGCAGACACCAGAAGCAAGAGGAATTACAACCCTGCAGCCTGTGGGACCACAAACACTGAAAGTCAGACTAACTAAGACAGCAGAGGAATATGTTCCAGACAAAGGAACAAGATAAAACCCCAGAAGAACAACTAAGTGAAGTGGAGATAGGCAATCTACTGGGAAAAGATTTCAGAATAATGAAAATAAAGATGATCCAAGATTTTGGAAAAAGAATAGAGGCACAGACTGAAAAGATACTAGAAATGTTTAACAAAGAGCTAGAAGATTTAAAGAACAAACAAAGGTTGAACAAAACAATAACTGACATGAAAAATACCCAAGAAGGAATGAATAGCAAAATAACTGAGGCAGAAGAACGGATAAATGAGATGGAAGACAGAATGTTGGAATCCACTGCCATGGAATAGAATAAAGAAAAAAGAATGAAAAGAAGTGATGACAGTCTAAGAGATCTCTGGGAGAACATTAAATGTAGCAAAATTCGGATTATAAGGGTCCCAGAAGGAGAAGAGAGAGAGAAAGGACCTGAGAAAATATGGGAAGAGATAAGAGCTGAAAACTTCCCTAACATGGGAAAGGAAACAGTCACCCAAGTCCAGGAAGTGCACAGAATCCCATACAGGATGAATCCAAGGAGGAACACACCAAGACACACAGTAATTAAGGTAACAAAAATTAAATACAAAGAAAAAATATTAAAAGCAACAAGGGAAAAGCAACAAATACAACATAATCCCAATAACGTTCTCAGCTGATTTTTTATCAGAAAATATACAAGCCAGAAGGTAGTTTCATGATATATTTAAAGTAATGAAAGGGAGAAACCTGAAACCAAGAATACTCTAGGCAGCAAGGCTCTCATTCACATTTGACAGAGAAATCAAAAGCTTTACAGACAAGCAAAAGCTAAGAGAATTCAGCACTACTAATCAGCTTTACAATAAATGCTAAAAGAACTTCTTTAGGCAGAAAAGAAAAATTCACAACTAGAAAAAGAGAAATTTACAAATAGGAAAACTCACCAGTAACGTCAAAAATACAGTAAAGGTAGGAAATCATCCAAACCAGCAATCATGAGAAGAGGAGAGTACAAATGCAGGATATATGAAATGCAAAAGAAATTAAGAGACCAGCAACTTAAAACAATATTGTGTGTATATATATATAGACTGCTATATCAAAACCTCATGGTAACAGCAAACTGAAAATCTACAATGGATACATACACAAAAAAAGAAAAAAGGAATCTAAACACAACACTAAAGAAAGTCATCAAATCAGATGAAAAAAGAACAAAAGTGTAAAGGAAGAAAAAAGACCTAGAAAAATAAATCCAAAACAACTAAAAAAATGGCAATAAGAACAAACATGTCGATAATTACCTTAAATGAAAATGGAATAAATGCTCCAAAGAAAAGACAATGAATGAATGAATACAAAAACAAAATACTTATATATGCTTTCTACAAGAGACTCATTTCAGATCTAGGGACACATACAGACTGAAAGTGAGGGGACAGAAAAAGGTATTCCATGCAAATAGAAACCAAAAAAATCTGGAATAGCAATACTAATATCAGACAAAATAGACTTTAAAATAAAGACTGTTACAAGAGACAAAGAAAGACACTACACAAAAATCAAGGGATTGATCCAAGAAGAAGATATAACAATTGTAAATATATATGCACCCAACATAGGAGAACCTCAATATAAAAGACAAATGCTAACAGCCATAAAAGAGGAAATAGTAACACTTATTGTGTTGGGGGATATGAACACCCGTGGAAAGTTCTTCCAGGTTGAAATGAAAAGACATTACTTAGAAACATGAACACATATGACAATAAACAACACATTGGTAAAGCAAGTATATAATCAGACTCAGAATACTATAGTACTGCAATATGGTAGTGTGTTAACCATTTAACTCTAGTGTAAAGATTGAAGGAAAAAAATAATAAAATAGATATAGCTTTAATAATTTCTAAAGAAAACTATAAAAAACATCACACCCCACTTTCAACAATGGATATATCATCCAACAGAAAATCATAAAGGAAACATTTCACTTTATGCCAAATGATCCTATAAGAGATTACAGATCTTTCAATCCAACA
Source organism: Monodon monoceros (assembly GCF_005190385.1). NCBI lineage: Eukaryota > Metazoa > Chordata > Mammalia > Artiodactyla > Monodontidae > Monodon > Monodon monoceros. Next base: position 52,047,277 of record NW_021703779.1, on the reverse strand, counting down.
GCAGCAGAATACACCTCCACTTCTAGTGCACACAGAATGTTCTCTAGGATAAATCATATGTTAGGCTATGAAACAATTCAGTACATTTTAAAAGATTGAAATCATAGCAATTTTATATTTTTTTTACCACAGTAGTATAAAACTAGAGATCAATAACAGGAGGAAAACTAAAGTACACAAATATGTAGAAACCAAAAACACGCTCCTGAACAACGAGTGGATAAAAGATGAAACCAAAAATATAAATTTAAAAGAGACATGGAAACATAACATATCAAAACTCATTGAATGTAGCAAAAACAGTGCTAAGAGGGGAGTTTATAACAATAACACCTACACTAAAGGAAAAAAATATCTCAAATAAACAATTTAAATTTACAACTCAAGGAACCAGGGGGAAAAAGCTGTAAATTAGCTGAAGGAGGAACTAACAAAAACGAGAGCAGAAAAGAAAAGAATTAGAAAATAGAAAAGTTCAATAAAACTGAGTTGGTGTTTTAAAAAGATAAAAAAATATTGACAAACCACTAGCTAGGCTTACCAGAAAAAAGAGAAATAACTGAGATGAATTAAGTTATAAATTAAAAGGAGACATTACAACTGAGACCACAGAAATACAAAGGCTCATAAGAGATCACTTTGAACAATTATACACCAACAAAGAGATGGATAAATTTCTAGAAACATAACATACCAAGTCTGAATGAGGAAGAAATAGAAAATCTGAACAGACTGATAATGAGTAAAGAATTTGAATCAGCAATCAACAAGCTCAAAACAAAGAAAAGCCCAGGACCATATGACATTGCAGGTGAATTCTACTAAACATTTAAAGAAGAATTAATGCAAATTCTTCTTAAACCTTTCAAAATAAATCAGACAGGGGAAAGAAACTGATTTTACAAGGCCAGCATCAGCATGACACCAAAGCCAGGAAAGAATCTAAGAAAACTACAGACACATCCCTTATGAATATAGATACAGAAGTTCTCAACAAATATTAGCAAACTAAATTCAACAGCACATTGAGAGGATCATTCACCCTGATCAATATGGATTTGTTCCTGGGATGCAAGATTGCTTTAACATACACAAATTAATAAATGGGATACATCACATTGATAGAATGAAAGACAAAAACGATAAAATTATCTCAATAGATCCAAAAGCATTTGACAAATTAAAACATTCTCTCACGATAAAAACTCTTCACAAATTGTGTGTAGAAGAGACATACCTTAATGCAATATATCCATATATGATAAACCACAGCTAACACCATGCTCAATGGTGAAAGGTTGAAAGATTTTTCTCTATAATCAGGACAAAGATAAGAGTGATGACTCTTTCCACTCCTATTCAATGTAGTAGTGGAATGCCCTACCCAGAGCAGTTAGGCAAGAATAAGTAATTAAAGGCATCCAAATTGGAAAAGAAATACTTTGTGCTGATGATAAAGTATTATATAAAGAAAATTCTAAACACTCCTCCAAAAACTATTAGACATATTAAACAAATTCATAAAGTTCCCAGATACAAGATTAACATAAAAAATCAGGTGAATTTCTATAAGCTAACAATGAACTATCCGAAAAAGAAATGGAGAAAACAATCCCATTTACCATAACATCAAAAACAATAAAATACTTAGGAATAAATTTAACCAAAAATGTGAAAGACCTATACTATAGATCTATGGTTTTGAAAAATCGAAACTATACGATATTTATGAAAGGAATTAAAGAAGACACAAATAATAAGTAAGATAGCCTGTATAAATAGATAAGAAGAGTTAATATTGTTAAAATGTCAATATTACCCAAAGTCATGTGCAAATTCAATGCAATTTCTATCAAAATCCCAATGGCATTTTTTCAAAGAAATAAAAAATACAATCCTAAAAGTTTTATGTAACCACAAAAGATGTAATAGCCAAAGTAAACTTGAGAAAGAGCCTAGCTGGAGGTTTTAGAAATCCTGACTTCAAACAATATTAAAAACCTATGGTACTCAAAACCATTTAGTCCTGTCATAAAAACAGACACATAGACCAATTGAAAAAATTAGGGCCCAGAAATAAATCCACACATATATGATCAACTAATATTTGATGAGGGAGCCTGTAATATCCAATGGGTAAAGGGTAGTGTCTTCAATAAATATTGTTGGAAAACTGGATAACCACATGCAAAAGAATAAAATTGAATTCTTGGGGTTTCCCTGGTGGCACAGTGGTTGAGAGTCCACCTGCCGATGCAGGGGACACGCGTTTGTGCCCCAGTCTGGGAAGATCCCACATGCCGTGGAGCGGCTGAGCCCATGAGCCATGGCCACTGAGCCTGTGCGTCCGGAGCCTGTGCTCCGCAACGGGAGAGGCCACAAGAGTGAGAGGCCCGCATACCGCAAAAAACAAAAGCAAAAACAAAAACAAAATTGAATGCTTATCTTACACCATTCACAAAAATTAAACCAAAATGAATTAAGAATGTAAACATAAGACCTGAAACAGTAAAACTCTTAGAAGAAATGTAGGAAAAATGGTCCTTGTCATTGGTCTTGGCAAAGTCGTTGTGTTTACGACACCAAAAAGTACAGGTAACAAATAAAAAATCAAGTGGGATTACATCAAACTAAAAAGTGCCTGCACAGATAAGAAATAAACAATATTAAAAGGCAAGCTATGGAATGGGAGAAAATACTTGCAAACCATATATCAGATAAGGGGTTAATATCCAAAATATATGAGGAACTCATACAAATCAGTAGCAAAAACAAACTATATGTTTAAAACACTGGCAAAGGACTAGAAAAGACATTTCTCTAAAGAAGACTTACAAATGGTCAACAAGTATATGAAAAGATGTTCAACATCACTAATCATTGGAGTAATGTAAATCAAAACCTCAATGAGATACTAATAAACCTGGTAGAATAACCATCATAAAAGGTTAAGAAATAACAAATACTAGCTCAGATGTTGAAAAAAGGAAGCCTTATGCATTGCTGGTTGGTAAGTAAATTGATACAATTACTATGGAAAACAGTATACAGCAATCCCACTTCAGGGCATATATCCAAAGGAGATAAAGGAACTTTCTCAAAGAGATACTGCACTCCCACATTTACATCAGCTTTATTCCCAATATACTGCTGAGCATAGTGCCCAGTCCCAATCATCTTGTAAGCCTGACCATAAAACACAGGCAACTGCAGAATCCATTTTAAAGGCTCATTGAACTGGGAATCAAGCCAGCATTCCCATCTAAACGTTCTCAAGGGAACATTAAATTGATTAAAATTAATGGACAGATAGTTCATGCCCAAAACAGGAAGACGCAATTTTTCAAGATGTCAGTTCTTCCCAACTTGATCCTTAGATTCAATGCAAAGCTAATTAATAACCCAGGAGGTTATTTTGTGGATATCAACAAATTCATTTTAAAGTTTATATGGAGAGACAAAAACACCAGAATAGCCCACATCACTGAAGGAGAAAAACAACACTGAAAGACTGATACTACCAAATACAAAGGCAATATAAAGCTATGGTCATCAAGAAAGTTTGGTATTGGCATAAGAATAAAAGAGTAGATAAATGAAATGGAATAGAAAGCCCAGAAATAGACACACATAAATATGGTAAATTGATTTTTGAAAAAGGAGCAAAGAAAATATAATAAAGCAGAGAAGTCTTTTCAACAAATAGTGCTGGTAAAAGTGGAAAATTAAATGCTGAAAAATAAATCTAGATACAGCCCTTACTGCCTTCACAAAATTCAACTCAAACTTGGTTACAGAGCTAAATGTAAAACACAAAATTATAAAGCCCCTAGAAGATGGCATAGAAGAAAACTTACATTATCTAGACTATAGTTATGACTTTTTAGGTAAAACACTAAAGGCATGATCCACGAAGGAAATAATTGATAATCTAGGCTTCATTAAAATGAAGAACTCCTGCTCTGCAAAAGACAATGTTTGGAGGGAGTGAAATAAGTATCAGAGTGAAGCGAGATGTTCCCTTTTTATCTCCCATTCAGTCTACAACCAGTAAAACACCCACAGCTCAACAAAGTTTCTTCTGCCCAACACACCAGGGCTCTGGAAAATACCACACATCTGTACATCTATAGTTGAGTGGACTGGAACACATAGAGTAGACAGAACCAGGGAACAGCAAAGATGGTGCCAGTGATCCTGAACCCCCCAGCCAGAGCAGCTGAGCCCACAGCCCCAGAGAACCCAGTAACACAAAGGAGGCAGTGCACACAATTCGGGCCTCCTGGTTATAGCAGCAGAAATGAAGGCACCAGGCAATGCTTATGACAGAGGCAGTGGAGGGGGAAAAAATGTCAATTATCAAATATAACCAGAAGCAGTCCAGATTAGAGAAAACTAAAACTTGTGCTATAACACCACCTACTGAATAACAAAAGACATACATGAAAAGAAACGAAATTGAGTTATTTGTAGTGAGGTGGATGGACCTAGAGTCTATCATACAGAGTGAAGTAAGTCAGAAAGAGAAAAACAAATACCATATGCTAACACATATATATATAGAATCTAAGAAAAAAAAAAAGGTCATGAAGAACCTAGGGGTAAGATGGGAATAAAAACACAGACGTACTAGAGAATGTAAGTAACATTTTTACATGTAACATGTAACAATGTGTCAAAAAGAAAATGGCAATTATTCAGAAACCAAAGTTAAAATAATGGAATATTGCATTCTGATAGAGAATTCATAACAGTTGTCATAAAGAAACACAAAGAGCTACAAGAAAACTCAGAAAAGCAGTTCAACAATCTCAGGAATACAATTAATGAGCAGAAGGCATACTTTACCAAAGATATTGAAACTATAAAAAAAAAATTCTAAGGCTAATGAACTCAATAAATTAAGTGAAAATGCACTAGAAAGCATTGGAAATAGAACAAATCATACGGAAGGGAGAATACCGAGCTCAAGGATAGAAATCTATAAATGATGCAGGAGGAGAGGAGAGAGATTTAAAGATCAAGAAAAAAAAGGCAGAGGATAATGAAGAGGAGGAGTAGAAGAAGAAGAATAAATTTTATGCAAACTATCTGACTCATTCAGGAAGGACAACATTAAGATAATGGGTATCCTAGAATGAGAAGAGAGGGAGAAGGGAGCAGAGAATCTATTTAAAAAAATAATAGGTAAGATCTTCCCATACCTGGGGAAGGAACTGAATGTACAAGTCAATGAAACTAAGGAAACATTTAACATCACACAAAAAGACCTTCTCCAAGGCAAATTATATTAAAACTGTCAAAAGTCAATGACAAAGAAAAAAATTTACAGGAAACTGGGGGGAAATGGTAGCCTACAAAGGAATCCTCATTAGGCTATAAGTTGATTTCTTGAGCGTCGGTGTGGGTGACTCTTCCTGCAGCAATGTGGGTTTGAGGAGGCAGCTTGTGGGGGTGAGGCATTTAGGTGCGTGGCCTTCCCACTCTCGTTGGGTGAGGTAACACAGACCTTGGAGGCAGATTTGTTCAGCTTTTACTCCAGTCCCAAAATTTAAGTGCTCTATGGCTTTGGGCAACTCAGGTAGCATGAATCTCATCAGCACCGAGAGAAAACTTCACTGAAAACTCATTGCAGAGTGGTGGGGGAAGCCAGATTCCATGATGGCAGCAGTAAGTTTTGTGGCAAGATCATGGCTTGCAGGCCACCCTGGGAGGTCTCATCTTCCTGTAGCTTGTAGACCCTCAGGCTTAAGAGCTGTTTCAAGCACACAACCTTGAGAGACTAAGGTGTCCTTGACACCACCTGTACTGAATCCATGACTAAATCCAGTGACGCCTCTATATAAGCATTTAAGATTCTGGCAGCACATGCAGAGACCTACTCTTTTAGCCAACAGGTGCTGGAGACAGCCTCAAAGACAAATTGCTATCAAGTCAGCCTGTTCTAATTGAACAGCTATTGTAGATTCTCATAATCTGACTTCATAATGGAGACTACCACATTCACTGCCATGTAGCTGCCAGGGTCTTGGTGCTCCGGCCGGGTGTCAGGCCTGAGCCTCTGAGGTGGGAGAGCCAAGTTCAGGACACTGGACCACCAGAGACATCCTGGCCCCACATAATGTCAATCGGCAAGAGGTCTCCCAGAGATCTCCATCTCAACACTAAGGCCCAGCTCCACTCAATGACCAGTAACCACCAGTGCCGGAAACCCCATGCCAAACAACTAGCAAGACAGGAACACAACCCCACCCATTAGCAAAGAAGATGTCTAAAATCACACTAAGTTCACAGACACCCCAAAACACACAACCAGACACAGTACTGCCCAAAAGAAAGACGAGATCCAGCCTCATCCACCAGAATAAAGGCACCAGTCCCATCCACCAGGAAACCTAAACAACCCACTGAACCAACCTTAACCACTGGGGGCAGACAACAAAAACAATGGGAACTACGAACATGCAGCCTGTGAAAAGGAGCCCACAAACACTGTAAGGTAAGCAAAACAAGACAGAGAAACACACAGCAGATGAAGGAGCAAGGTAAAAAACCCACCAGACCAAATAAATGAAGATGATATAGGCAGTCTACCTGAGAAAGAATCAGAATAATGATAGTAAATATATCCGAAATCTTGGAAATACAATAGAGACAACACAAGAAACATTTAACAAGGACGTAGAACTAGAGAGCAAACAAACAATGATGAAAAGCACAATAAATGAAATGAAAATTTCTCTAGCAGGAAGCAATAGCATAATAACTCCAGCAGAAGAACAGATAAGTGACCTGGAAGATAAAATAGTGAAAATAACTACTACAGAGCAGAATTAAAAAAAAAAGAGAATGAAAAGAATTGAGGACAGTCTCAGAGACCTCTGGGACAATATTAAATGCAACAACATTCGAATTATAGGGGTCCCAGAAGAAGAAGAGAAAAAGAAAGGGACTGAGAAAATATTTGAAGAGATGATCATTGAAAGCTTCCCTAATATGGAAAAAGAAATAGTCATGCAAATCCAGGAAGTGCAGAGAGTCCCATACAGGACAAATCCAACGAAAAACATGGCAAAATACATATTGATCAAACTATCAAAAATTAGAAACAAAGAAAAAATATTAAAAGCAGCAAGGGAAAAGCAAGAAATAACATAAAAGGAAATCCCCATGAGGTTAACAGCTGATATTTCAGCAGAAATTATGTAAGCCAGAGGGAGTAGCAGGACATATTTAAAGTGATGAAAGGGAAAAACCTACAACCAAGATTACACTACCCAGCAAGCAACTCATTCAGATTCAATGGAGAAAATAAAACTTTTACAGACAAGCAAAAGCTGAGAGAGATCAGCACCACAAAACCAGCTTTACAACAAATGCTAAAGGAAATTCTCTAGGCAGGAAACAAAAGAGAACAAAAAGACCAACAATAACTAATCCAAAACGATTAAGAAATGGTAATAGGAACATGCATATTGATAATTACCTTAAATGTAAATGGATTAAAAACTCCCCAAAAAAGACAGTGACTGGCTGAATAGATCCAAAAACAAGACCCGTATATATGCTATCTATAAGAGACCCACTTCAGACCTAGGGACACATACAGACTGAAAGTGAGAGGGTGGAAACAGATATACCACACAAATGGAAATCAAAAGAAAGCTGGAGTAGCATTCTCATATCAGACAAAATAGTCTTTAAAATAAAGACTATTACAAGAGACAAAGATGGACACTACATAATGATCAAGGGATCAATCTAAGAAAATGATGTAACAAGTGTAAATATTTATGCACTGAACATAGGAGCACCTCAATACACAAGGAAAATGCTAACAGCCAAAAAAGTGGAAATTGACAGTAACACAATAATAGTAGGGGACGTTAACCCCCCACTTTCACGAATGGACAGATCAACAAAAGTGAAAATAAATAAGGAAACACAAGCTTTAAATGATACATTAAACAAGGTGGACTTAATTGATATTTATAGGACATTCCATCCCCAAACAACAGAATGCACTTTCTTCTCAAGTGCTCATGGAACATTGGCCAGGATAGATCATATCTTGGGTCACAAATCAAGCCTTGGTAAATTTAACAAAATTGAAATCATATCAAGTGCATTTTCTGACCACAAAGCTATGAGACTAGATATTAATTACAGGAAAGAAACTATAAAAAGTAAAAACACATGAAGGCGAACGAATACGCTACTAAAAAACCAAGACCTCGCTGAAGAAATCAAAGAGGAAATCAAAAAATACATAGAAACAAATGACAGTGAAAACACGATGGCCCAAAACCTATGGGATGCTGCAAAAGCAGTTTTAAGAGTGAAGTTTATAGCAATATAATCCTACCTCAAGAAACAAGAAAAATCTCAAATAAACAACCTAACCTTACACCTAAAGAAATTAGAGAAAGAAGAACAAAAAACCCCCACAGTTAGCAGAAGAAAAGAAATCATAAAGATCAGACCAGTAATAAATGAAAAAGAAATGAAGGAAATGATAGCAAGTATCAATAGAACTAAAAGCTGGTTCTTTGAGAAGATAAACAAAATTTATAAACCATTAGCCAGACTCATCAAGAAAAAAAGGGAGATGACCCAAATCAACAGAATTACAGATGAAAAAGGAGACATAACAACTGACACTGCAGAAATACATAGGATCATAAGAGATTACTACAAGGGACTATATGCCAATAAAATAGACAACCTGGAAGGAATGAGCAAATTCTTACAAGAGCACAACCTTCTGAGACTGAACCAGGAAGAAATAGAAAATATAAACAGACCAATCACAAGCACTGAAATTGAAACTGTGATTAAAAATCTTCCAACAGCACTTCCCTGGTGGCGCAGTGGTTGAGAGTCCACCTGCTGATGCAGGGGACACGGGTTCGTGCCCCGGTCCGGGAAGATCCCACATGCCGTGGAGCAGCTGGGCCCATGAGACATGACCACTGAGCCTGCACTTCCAGAGCCTGTGCTCCACAATGGGAGAGGCCAAAACAGTGAGAGGCCCGCGTACAGCAAAAAAAAAAAAAAAAAAAAAAAAATCTTCCAACAAACAAAAGGTCAGAAGGACCAGATGGCTTCACAGCCTTCACAGGTGAGTTCTATCAAACATTTAGAGAAGAGCTAACACCTATCCTTCTCAAACTCTTCCAAAATTTCACAGATGGAGGAACATTCCCAAACTCATTCTACGAGGCCACCATCACCCTGTTACCAAAACCAGACAAAGATGTCACAAAAAAGGAAAACTACAGACCAATATCACTGCTGAACATAGATGAAAGAATCCTCAACAAAATACTAGCAAACAGAATCCAACAGCACATTAAAAGGATCATACACCATGATCAAGTGGGGTTTATTCCAGGAATGCAAGGATTCTTCAATATATGCAAATGAATGAATGTGATAAACCATATTAACAAATTGAAGGAGAAAAAACATATGATCATCTCAATAGATGCAGAAAAAGCTTTTGACAAAATTCAACACAGATATATGATAAAAACCCTCCAGAAAGTAGGCATAGAGGGAACTTACCTCAACATAATGAAGGCCATATAGAGAAACCCACAGCCAACATCGTTGTCAATGGTGAAAACATGAAACCATTTCCTCTAAAATCATGAAGAGGACAAGGATGCCCACACTCACCACTATTATTCAACTTAGATTTGGAAGTTTTAGCCACAACAATGAGAGATGAAAAAGAAATAAAAGGAATCGAAATCAGAAAAGAAAACTAAAATTGTCACTGTTTGCAGATGAGAAGATACTATAGAGAATCCTGAAGATGCTACCAGAAAAGTACTGGAGCTAATCAATGAATTTTGCAATGTAGCAGGATACAAAATTAATGTACAGAAACCTCTTGCATTCCTATACACTAGTGATGACAATGAAAAAGAAATTAAGGAAACACTCACATTTACCATTGCAACAAAAAGAATAAAATACCTAGGAATTAACCTACCTAAGGAGACAGAAGACCTGTCTGCAGAAAACTATAAGACAATGATGAAAGAAAATAAAGATGATACAGACTGATGGAGAGATATACCACATTCTTGAATTGAAAGAATCAACATTTTGAAAATGACTATACTACCCAAAGTAATCTACAGATTTAATGCAATCCCTATCAGGCTACCAATGGCTTTTTTCACAGAACTAGAACAAAAAAATTTTCAATTTGTATGGAAACACAAAAGACCCTAAATAGCCAAAGCACTCTTGAGAAAGAAAAATAGAGCTGGAGGAATCAGTCTCCCTGACTTCAGACTAAATTACAAAGTACAGTAATCAAGACAGCATGATACTGGCACAAAACCAGAAATATAGATCAATGGAACAGAATAGATAGCCCAGAGATAAACGCACACCCACATGTTCACCTTATCTTTGATAAAGGAGGCACGAATATATGCCTCTCTTGTTTTGGAGCACAGTCTCTAGGCACATGGGCTGCAGTAGTTGTGGCACGTGGGCTCAGTAGTTGTGTCTCATGGACTGATGAGTACAGGCTCAGTGGTTGTGGCACACGGTCTTAGTTGCTCCATGGCATGTGGGATCTTCCCAGACCAGGGCTCGAACCTATGTTCCCTGGATTGGCAGGTGATTCTTAACCACTGTGCCACCAGGGAAGTCCCTATGTAGACATTAAAAAAAAAAAAACCTCATGGTAACAACAAGATATAAGAAAATGGAAAGTGAAAAAAAATCATAGAAAAATATCAAACTAAAATGGCAGAGAGAAACAAAAGGAAAAATAAATAATGGAGATATAGAAAAACCAGAAAATGAAAGATAAACGGCAGTACTAGTTCTCATTTGTCAATGATTACCCTAAATGTAAATGGATTAAATTCACCAATCAAAAGACACAGAGTGGCTGGATGGATTAAAGAACAAGACCCACTTACATGCACCCTGTAAGAAACTCCCCTCAGCTCTAAAGGCAAATATACTCTCAAAGTGAAGGGATGAAAAATGATACACCAAGCTATTGTCAGCCCAAAGAAAACAGATGTAGCCATATATATGTCATACAAATTAGACTTCAAGGAAAATAATGTAACAAGAGACAAAGACAATAATTATAGGAAGATGGCGGAAGAGTAAGACACGGAGATCAACTTTCTCCCCACAGATACACCAGAAATAAATCTACACGTGGAACAACTCCTACAGAACACCTACTGAATGATGGCAGAAGACCTCAGACCTCCCAAAGGGCAAGAAACACCCCACGTACCTGGGTAGGGCAAAAGACAAAAAAGAAAAAACAGAGACAAAAGAATAGGGATGACACCTGCACCAGTGGGAGGGAGCTGTGAAGGAGGAAAGGTTTCCACACAATAGGAAGCCCCTTTGTGGGCGGAGACTACGGGAGGCAGAGGGGGGAGCTTCAGAGCCATGGTGGACAGCACAGCAACAGGGGTGCAGAGGGCAAAGCGGGGAGATTCCCGCACAGAGGATCGGTGCCGACCGGCACTCACCAGCCTGAGAGGCTTGTCTGCTCACCCGCTGGGGCAGGCGGGGCTGCGAGCTGAGACTCAGGCTTCGGTCGGAGTGCAGGGAGAGGACTGGGGTTGACGGCTTGAACATAGCCTGAAGGGGTTAGTGCACCACGGCTAGCCAGGAAGGAGTCCGGGGAAAAGTCTGCACCTGCCGAAGAGGCAAGAGACTTTTTCTTCCCTCTTTGTTTCCTGGTGCGCGAGGAGAGGGGTTTAAGAGCGCTGCTTAAAGGAACTCCAGAGACGGACGCGAGCCGCGGCTAAAAGCACAGACCCCAGAGACGGGCGGGAGATGCTAAGGCTGCTGCTGCCGCCACCAAGGGCCCTGTGTGCGAGCACAGGTCACTCTCCACACCCCTCTTCCATGGAGCCTGTGCAGCCCGCCACTGCCAGGTTCCCGGGATCCAGGGACAACTTCCTCGGAAGAACGCATGGCAGGCCTCAGGCTGGTGCAACGTCACGCCAGCCTCTGCTGCCGCAGGCCCGCGCAGCACCCTGTGCCCCTCCCTTCCACTGGCCTGAGTGCGCCAGAGTCCCCGAATCAGCGGCTTCTTTAACCCCGTCCTGTCTGAGCGAAAAACAGACGCCCTCCGGCGACCTACATGCAGAGGCAGGGCCAAATCCAAAGCTGAGCCCCTGTAAGCTGTGAGAACAAAGAAGAGAAAGGGAAATCTCTCCGAGCAGCCTCAGAAAAAGCGGATTAAATCTCCACAATCAACTTGATGTACCCTGCATCTGTGGAATACATGAAGAGATAACAAATCATCCCAAATTGAGGAGGTGGACTTTGAGAGCAAGATCTATAATTTTTTCCCCTTTTCCTCTTTTTGTGAATGTGTATGTGTATGCTTCTGTGTGAGATCTTGTCTGTATAACTCTGCTTCCACCATTTGTCCTAGGGTTCTCTCCATCCATTGTTTTTTTTTATTTGTTTTTCTTAATAATTAATTTTAATTTTAATAACTTTATTATACTTTTCTTTCTTTCTTTCTTTCTTCCTTTCTTTCTTTCTTCCTTTCTTTCTTTCTTCCTTCCTTTCTTCCTTCCTTCCTTCCTTTCTTTCTTTCTTTCTTTCTTTCTTTCTTTCTTTCTTTCTTTCTTTCTTTCTTTCTTTCTTTCTTTCTTTCCTTCCTTCCTTCCCTTCTTTAGACAATGAACCATTCCAAATTGAGGAGGTGGACTTTGAGAGCAAGATTTATGATTTTTTCCCCTTTACCTCTTTTTGTGAGGGTGTATGTGTATGCTTCTGTGTAAGATTTTGTCTGTAGAGCTTTGCTTCCACCATTTGTCCTAAGGTTCTATCCGTCCCCCTTTTTTTTTAATAATTATTTTTAATTCAATAACTTTATTATACTTTACTTTACTGTATCTTCTTTCTTTCTGTCTTTTTTCCTTCCTTCCCTCCTTCCTTTCTTCCTTCCTTCCTCCCTCCCTCCCTCCTTTCTTTCCTTCTTCCCTTCTTTTCTTCTTTCTTTCTTTCTTTCTTCCTTCCTTCCTTCTTTCCTTTCCTCCTTTCTTTCTTTCTTTCTTACTTTCTTTCTTCCTACTTCTACTAATTCTCTCTACTTTTTCTCCCTTTTATTCTGAGCCATGTGGATGAAAGGCTCATGGTGCTCCAAACAGGAGTCAGGGCTCTGCCTCTGAGGTGGGAGAGCAAACTTCAGGACACTGGTCAACAAGAGACCTCCCAGGTCCACATAATATCAAATGGTGAAAATCTCCCAGAGACCTCAATCTTAACACCAGCACCCAGCTTCACTCAACGACCAGCAAGCTACAGTCCTGGACACCCTATGCCAAACAACTAGCAAAACAGGAACACAACCCCACCCATTAGCAGAGAGGGTGTCTAAACTCATAATAAGTCCACAGACACCCCAAAACACACGACCAGATGTGGACCTGCCCACCTGAGAGATAAGATCCAGCCTCATCCACCACAACACAGGCACTAGTCCCCTCCAACAGGAAGCCTACACAACCCACTGAACCAACATTAGCCACTGGAGACAGACATCAAGAACAACGGGGACTACAAACCTGCAGCCTGCGAAGAGGAGACCCCAAACACAGTAAGATAAGCAAAATGAGAAGACAGAAAAACACACAGCAGATGAAGGAGCAAGATAAAAATACAACAGACCTAACAAATGAAGAGGAAATAGGCAGTCTACCTGAAAAAGAATTCAGAATAATGATAGTAAAGATGATCCAAAATCTTGGAAATAGAATGGACAAAATGCAAGAAACAGTTAACAAGGACCTGGAAGAAATAAAGATGAAACAAACAACAATTAACAACACAATAAATGAAATTAAAAATACTCTAGACGGGATCAATAGCAGAATAACTGAGGCAGAAGAACAGATAAGTGACCTGGAAGATAAAATAGTGGAAATAGCTCCTGCAGAGCAGAACACAGAAAAAACAATGAAAAGAACTGAGGACACTCTCAGAGACCTCTGGGACAATATAAAAGGCAGCAACATTCGAATTATAGCGGTTTCAGAAGAAGAAGAGAAAAAGAAAGGGACTGAGAAAATATTTGAAGAGATTATAGTTGAAAACTTCCCTAATATGGGAAATGAAATAGGTAATCAAGTCCAGGAGGCACAGAGAGTCCCATACAGGATAAATACAAGGAGAAATATGCCAAGACACATATTAATCAAACTGTCAAAATTAAATAGAAAGAAAGCATATTAAAAGCAGCAAGGGAAAAACAACAAATAACACACAAGGGAATCCCCATAAAGTTAACAGCTGATCTCTCAGCAGAAACTCTGCAAGCCAGAAGGGAGTGGCAGGACATACTGAAAGTGATGAAGGAGAAAAACCTGCAACCAAGATTACTCTACCCAGCAATGATCTCATTCAGATTTGATGGAGAAATTAAAACCTTTACAGGCAAACAAAAGTGGAGAGAGTTCAGCACCACCAAACTAGCTTTACACCAAATGCTAAAGGATCTTCTCTAGGCAAGAAACACAAGAGAAGGAAAAGACCTATAATAACGAACCCAAAACAATTTAGAAAATGGGAATAGGAACATACATATTGATAATTACCTTAAATGTAAATGGATTAAATGCTCCCACCAAAAGACACAGATTGGCTGAATGGATACAAAAAAAAGACCCATATATATGCTGTCTACAAGAGACCCACTTCAGACCTAGAGACACATACAGAATGAAAGTAAGGGGATGGAAAAATATATTCCATGCAAATGGAAACCAAAAGAAAGCTGGGGTATCAATTCTTATATCAGACAAAGTAGACTAAAATAAAGACTATTAGAAGAGACAAAGAAGGACACTACATAATGATCAAGGGATCGATCCCAGAAGAAGATACAACAATTGTAAATATTTATGCACCCAACATAGGAGCACCTCCATAAATAAGGCAAATACTAACAGCCATAAAAGGGGAAATTGACAGTAACACATTCATAGTAGGGGACTTTAAGCTCCCACTTTCACCAATGGACAGATCATCCGAAATGAAAATCAATAAGGAAGCACAAGCTTTAAATGATACATTAAACAAGATGGGCTTAATTGATATTTATAGGACACTCCATCCAAAAACAACAGAATACACATTTTTCTCAAGTGCTCATGGAATATTCTCCAGGATAGATCATACCTTGGGTCACAAATTTAAGAAAAGTGAAATTGTATCAAGTATCTTTTCGGACCCCAACACCATGAAACTAGATATCAATTACAGGAAAAGATCTGTAAAAAATAAAAACACATGGAGGCTAAACAATACACTACTTACTAAAGAAGTGATCACTGAAGGAATCAAAGAGGACATAAAAAAATACCAAGAAACAAATGATGGAGACACAACGACCCAAAACATATGGGATGCAGCAAAAGCAGTTCTTAGAGGGAAGTTTACAGCAATACAAGCCCACCTTAAGAAGCAGGAAACATCTCGAATAAACAACCTAACCTTGCACCTCAAGGAATTAGAGAAAGAAGAACAAAAAAAACCCAAAGTTAGCAGAAGGAAAGAAATCATAAAAATCAGATCAGAAAGAAATGGAAAAGAAATGAAGGAAACAATAGCAAAGATCAATAAAACTAAGAGGTGGTTCTTTGAGAAGATAAACAAAATAGATAAACCGTTAGCCAGACTCATCAAGAAAAATAGGGAGAAGACTCAAATCAATAGAATTAGAAATGAAAAAGGAGAAATAACAACTGACACTGCAGAAATAAAAAAGATCATGAGAGATTACTACAAGCAACTCTATGCCAATAAAATGGACAATCTGGAAGAAATGGACAAATTCTTAGAAATTCACAGCCTGCCAAGACTGAATCAGGAAGAAACAGAAAATATGAACAGACAAATCACAAGCACTGAAATTCAAACTGTGATTAAAAATATTCCAACAAGCAAAAGCCCAGGACCAGATGGCTTCACAGGCGAATTCTATCAAACATTTAGAGAAGAGCTAACACCTATTCTTCTCAAACTCTTCCAAAATATAGCAGAGGGAGGAACACTCCCAAATTCCTTCTACAAGGCCACCATCACCTTGATACAAAAACCAGACAAGGATGTCACAAAGAAAGCAAACTACAGGACGATATCACTGATGAACATAGGTGCAAAAATCCTCAACAAAATACTAGCAAACAGAATCCAACAGCACATTAAAAGGATCATACACCATGATCAAGTGGGGTTTATTCCAGGAATGCAAGGATTCTTCAATATACACAAATCTATCAATGTAATAACCCATATTAACAAATTGAAGGAGAAAAACCGTATGATCATCTCAATAGATGCAGGGAAAGCTTTTGACAAAATTCAGCACCCATTTATGATAAAAACCCTGCAGAAAGTAGGCATAGAGGGAGCTTTCCTCAACATAATGAAGACCATGTATGACAAGCCCACAGCCAACATCATTCTCAGTGGTGAAAAACTGAAAGCATTTCCACTAAGATCAGGAAAAAGGCAAGGTTGCCCACACTCACCACTCTTATTTAACACAGTTTTGGAAGTTTTAGCCACAACAGTCAAAGAAGAAAAGGAAATAAAAGGAATCAAAATCGGAAATGAAGTAAAGTTGTCATTGTTTGCAGATGACATGATACTATACATAGAGAATCCTAAAGATGCTACCAGAAAACTACTAGAGCTAATCAATGAATTTGGTAAAGTAGCAGGATACAAAATTAATGCACAGAAATCTCAGGCATTCCTATACACTAATGATGAAAAATCTGATTGTGAAATCAAGAAAACACTCCCATTTACCACTGCAACAAAAAGAATGAAATATCTAGGAATAAACCTACCTAAGGAGACAAAAGAGCTGTATGCAGAAAATTATAAGACACTGATGATAGAAATTAAAGATGATACAAATGGATGGAGAAATATACCATGTTCTTGGATTGGCAGAATCAACATTGTGAAAATTACTCTACTACCCAAAGCAATCTACAGATTCAATGCAATCCCTATCAAACTACCACTGGCATTTTTCACAGAACTAGAACAAAAAATTTCACAATTTGTATGGAAACACAAAAGACCCCGAATAGCCAAAGCAATCTTGTGAACAAAAAATGGAGCTGGAGGAATCATTTTTCCTGACTTCAGACTATACTACAAAGCTACAGTAATCAAGACAGTATGGTACTGGCACAAAAACAGAAAGGTAGATCAATGGAACAGGATAGAAAGCCCAGGGATAAACCCACGCACATATGGACACCTTATATTTGATAAAGGTGGCAGGAATGTACAGTGGAGAAAGGACAGCCTCTTCAATAAGTGGTGCTGGGAAAACTGGTCAGGCACATATAAAAGTATGAGATTAGATCACTCCCTAACACCATACACAAAAATAAGCTCAAAATGGATTAAAGACCTAAATGTAAGACCAGAAAGTATCAAACTCTTAGAGGAAAACATAGGTAGAACACTCTATGACATAAGTCACAGCAAGATCCTTTCTGACCCACCTCCTAGAGGAATGGAAACAAAAACAAAAATAAACAAATGGGACCTAATGAAACTTCAAAGTTTTTCACAGCAAAGGAAACCATAAACAAGACCAAAAAACAACCCTCAGAATGGGAGAAAATATTTGCAAATGAAGAAACTGACAAAGGATTAATTTCCAAAAGTTACAAGCAGCTCATGCAGCTCAATAACACAAAAACAAATAACCCAATCCAAAAATGAGCAGAAGACCTAAATAGACATTTCTCCAAAGAAGATATACAGACTGCCAACAAACACATGAAAGAATGCTCAACATCATTAATCATTAGAGAAATGCAAATCAAACCTACAATGAGATATCATCTCACACCAGTCAGAATGGCCATCATCAAAAAATCTAGAAACAATCGATGCTGGAGAAGGTGTGGAGAAAAGGGAACACTCTTGCACTGCTGGTGGGAATTTGAATTGGTTCAGCCACTATGGAGAACGGTATGGAGGTTCCTTAAAAAACTACAAGTAGAACTACCATATGACCCAGCAATCCCACTACTGTGCCTATACCCTGAGAAAACCAAAGTTCAAAAAGAGTCATGTACCAAAATGTTCATTGCAACTCTATTTACAATAGCCCAGAGATGGAAACAACCTAAGTGCCCATCATCCCATGAATGGATAAAGAAGATGTGGCACATATATACAATGGAATATTACTCAGCCATAGAAAGAAATGAAATTGAGCTATTTGTAATGAGGTGGATAGACCTAGAGTCTGTCATACAGAGTGAAGTAAGTCAGAAAGAAAAAGACAAATACCGTATGCTAACACATATATATGGAATTTAAGAAGAAAAAATATGTCATGAAGAACCTAGGCGTAAGACAGAAATAAAGACACAGACCTACTGGAGAATGAACTTGAGGATATTGGGAGGGGGAAGGGTGAGCTGTGAGAGGGCGAGAGAGAGTCATGGACATGTACACACTACCAAACGTAAGGTAGATAGCTTGTGGGGAGCAGACTCATGGCACAGGGATATCGGCTCGGTGCTTAGTGACCCCCTGGAGGGGTGGGATAGGGAGGGTGGGTGGGAGGGAGACACAAGAGGGAAGAGATATGGGAACATATGTATATGTATAACTGATTCACTTTGTTATAAAGCATAAATTAACACACCATTGTAAAGCAATTACACCCCAATAAAGATGTTAAAATAAAATAAAAGTATAATCTTCTAAAAAAATAAGATTAACTATGCTAAATGTTGTTAAGGATATAAAGACACCAGAAATTTGAAAAAAAAAATCTAGAAACAATCAATGCTGGAGAGGGTGTGGAGAAAAGGGAACAGTCTTGCACTCCTGGTGGGAATGTGAATTGGTTTAGCCACTATGGAGAACAGGATGGAGGTTCCTTAAAAAACTACAAATAGAACTACCATATGACCCAGCAATCCCACTACTGGGCATATACCCTAAGAAAACCAAAATTCAAAAAGAGTCATGTACCAAAATGTTCATTGCAGCTCTATTTACAATAGCCCACAGATGGAAACAACCTAAGTGCCTATCATCGGATGAATGGATAAAGAAGATGTGGCACATATATACAATGGAATATTACTCAGCCATAAAAAGAAACGAAATTGAGCTATTTGTAATGAGGTGGATAGACCTAGAGTCTGTCATACAGAGTGAAGTAAGTCAGAAAGAGAAAGACAAATACCGTATACTAACACATATATATGGAATTTAAGGAAGAAAATGTCATGAAGAACCTAGGGGTAAGACAGGAATAAAGACACAGACCTACTGGACAATGGACTTGAGGATATGGGGAGGAGGAAGGGTGAGCTGTGACAGGGCGAGAGAGAGGCATGGGCATATATACACTAAAAAACATAAGGTAGATAGCTAGTGGGAAGCAGCTGCATGGCACAAGGATATAGGCTTGGTGCTTTGTGACCACCTGGAGGGGTGAGATAGGGAGGGTGGGAGGGAGGGAGATGCAAGAGGGAAGGGATATGGGAACATATGTATAACTGATTCACTTTGTTATAAAGCCTAAACTAAGGCACCATTGTAAAGCAATTATACCCCAGTAAAGTTGTTAAAAATAAATAAATAAATAGCCAGGACATGGAAAAAAAAAGAATTATATAATGATAAGGGGAGTAATTCATCAAGAAGACTAAGAATTATTAATAGATATACACCTAATACAGGAACAGCAAAATATACCAAGCAATTTGTAGCAGACCTAAAGTGAGAAATTGACAGCAACACAATAATAGGGGAATTTAATTCCCCAATTACAGCAATGAATAAGTCATCCAGAAAGAAAGTCAACAAGGAAAGAGCAGATTTAAATCAAACATTAAATGAGATGGATTTGATAGATTTATAGCTAATATTACATCCAAATATAGCACATTACACATTTTTATCAACTACACATGGAACATTCTCAAACATAGACCATATGTTGGAATGCAAAATAAGTCTTAATAAAATTAAGACTAAAATCGTATCAAACATCTTTTCCAATCACAATGGTATGAAATTAGAAATCAACTACAAGAAGAAAGCTGGAAAAATCACAAATGTGTAAAGATTGAACCACATGCTACAGAACAACTATCAAGTCAAAGAAGAAATCAAATGAGAGATTAAAAAACACCTGAAGATGAATAAAAATGAAACTGTGACATACCAAAATCTATGGGATGCAGCAAGAGCTGTCCTAAGAAGGCAGATTATAGCAATACAGGTTTACCTCAAGAAACAAGAAAAATCTCAAAGAAACATTCTAACCTTATACCAAAAAAAAAAAAAACTAGAAAAAGAAGAAAAAAGAAAAGCAATGCCTAAAGTCAGTAGAAGGAAGGAAATAATAAATATCAGAGTGGAAATAAATAAAATAGAGGCTAAAAAGCAATAAAAAAGATCAGTAAAACCAAGAGTTTTTTCTTTCAACTAAGAGTTAACTAAGAGTTATGTCTGAAAACATAAACAAAATTGAGAAACTTAGCTAGAGTCACTAGGAAAAAAACAGAGAAGTTTCTGATAAACAAAATCAGAAATAAAAATGGATACCATAGAAATACAAAGGATTGTAAGGCAATATTATGAACAGCTCTTTGTGAACAAAAGAGACAACTTAGAAGAAATGGAAAGATTCTTAGAATCATGGTACTTCCCAACTGAATCATGAAGAAATAGAAAATCTGAATGGACAGATAACAAGTAAAGAGATTAAAACAATAACTACAAACTCCCAAGAAACTAAAATTCAGGACCAGTTTCACAATGAATTCCACCATTCAAAGATTTAATAACTATACTCAAACTCTTCCGAAAAATTGAAGAGGGAATGCTTCCTAAATTTTTTGAGGCCAACACTACCCTGATATCAAAACCAAAAAGTAAGACACAATAAATGAATCATACAGGTCAATATTTCTGATGAACATAGATGCAAAAATCCTCAAAAAAATTAGTAGCAAACAAAACTCGATAATACTTTAAAAGAATCATACAGCATTACCAAATGGGATTTATTTCAGTGATACAAGAATTGTACAATGTTAGTGATGATCCTATTTGCAAAGCAGAAATAGAGACACAGATGTAGAGAACAAATGTAGGGATACCAAGGTGGAAAGGGATGGTGGTAGGAATTGGGAGATTGAGATTGACACATATACAGTATTTATACTATGTATAAAATAGATAACTAAAGAGAACATACTCTATAGCACAGGGAGGTCTACTTAATGCACTGTGGTGATCTGAAAGGGAAGGAAGTCCAAGAGGGAGGGGATATATGTATATGTATGGCTGATTCATTTTACTGTACAGTAGAAACTAACACAACATTGTAAAGCAACTATACTCTAATAAAAATTAATTTTAAAAAATAATGGTACAACATTTGCAAAGCAACCAATGTGAAACGTCAAATTAACAAAATGAAGTAAACAGTTACAGAATCATCTCAATAGATGAAGAAAAAGCATCTGACAAGATTCAGCACCCGTTTACATTAAAAACTCAATAATATGAGTATAGAAAAAAGTACCTCAATATAATAAAAAGCCATATATAACAAACCTGCAGCTGATATCTTACTCAATGGTGAAAAACTGAAAGTTATCCCTCTAAGATCAGAAATGAGGCAAGCATGCTCAGTTTTGCCACTCTTATTTGACATAGTATTGGAAGTTCCAGCCAGAAAAATTATGCAAGAAAAAGAAATAAAAAGCATCCAAATTGGAAAGTAGGAAGTAAACCTGTCCCTATTTGAAAATGTTGTGATTTTATGTGTAGAAAACCTTGTAGACTCTACAAAACAAAAAAGAAACTATTAGAAATAGTAAATGAATACAGTAATGTTTCAGAGTACAAAATCAATATACAAAAACTGTGGTGTTTCCGTACACTAAGCTAGTAGAAAGAGAAATTAAGAAAACCCTCCAAATTAAAATCACAACAAAAATAATAAAATGTCTCAGAATAAATTCAATCAAAGAGATGAAAAATGTGTACCTTGAAAACTATTAAATATTCTTGAAAGAAATTGAAGACACATAAAAATATATGTTGTTCTCAAGGATTGGAAGAATTTACACTGTCAAAATGCCCATATTACCTAAAGCAATCTACAGATTCAATGCAATCCCTATCAAATTCCAAATGACATTTTTTTACAAGATAGAACAAAAAATCCTAAAATTTGCATGGAATTTCAAAAGATCCCAAATAGCCAAAACAATCCTGAGGGAAAAAAAGAACAAAACTGGAGATATCACACGTACTGATTTCAAACTATATTACAATGTTATAGTAATCAAAAGAGCACTGTAATGTCAGAAAAACAGACATATAGATCAATGTTAAAAATTCGAGAACCCAGAAATAAACCTACACCTATATGGACAATTAAATCTAGGCAAAGGAGCAAAGAATATACAATGGAGAAAGAATGGTCTCTTCTATAAATGGTGTCTGGAAAACTTGGGAGACTCATGAAAAAGGATGAAACTAGACTATCTCACATCATACAAACAAATCAACTCAAAATGGATTGAAGACTTGAATGTAACATCTTTAACTATAAAACTCCTAGAAGAAAACATAGGAGGTATGCTCTTTGACATTTACATTAACAATGTCTTTCTGTATATGTCTCCTCAGGCAAGGGAAACAGAACCAAAAATTTAAAATAGGACTACATCAAACTAACATCCTCCGGTGCAACAAAGAAAGTGAAAAGACAACCTACCGAATGGGTAAAGATATTTGCAAATTATATATCTGATAAGAGGGTAATATCCAAACTATATAAAGAACTCATAACTCAACAACAAAAAATAAACAGCCTGGTTTAAAAGTGGGCAAAGGAGATGAATAAACATTTTTTCAAAGAAAACATACAGATGGCTAAAAGGCACATGAAATATGACACCAATTAGAGAAATGCAAATCAAAATAACTGAGATATTTTGTTAAGCATGTTAGAATGGTGATTACCAAAAAGGTAAGAAATAACAGGTGTGGAGAAATGGGAACCCTCAAACATTATTAGTGGGAATGTAAATTGTGCAGCTGCTGTGTAAAAGAGTATAGAGGTTCCACAAAATTTCAGAATAGAACTACCACATGATTCAGCTATTCCACTTCTAGGTATTTATCTGAAGAATACATAAAAAATAATTTGAAAAGACATATTCATTTCTATATTCATTGCAGCATTATTTACAATAGCCAAGATATGGAAAAAACCTTAGAACAATAGTAGCCATTTGCAGATGAATGGATAAAGAAGATGTGGTATGTATATCTATTATCTATCTATCTGTCTATCTATCTATCATCATCTATCTATCCACATACTCACATACAATGTGATACTACTCAGCCATTACAAGATGAAATCTTGCCATTTGCAACAATGTGGGTGGACCTTGAGGGTATTAAGCTAAGTGAAATAAGGCAGACAAAGATAAATACGGTTTGATTTCCCTGATATGTGAAATATAAAAAGCAAGAAAACAAAGAAACAAAATAAGTGAACAAACCAAACCAAGGAAAAACACACATGTAGATATAGATAACCAAATAGTGGTTACCAGAAGGGATGAGGGGAGTGAAAAACAGGTAAAGACAGTCAACCATATGTTCACAGATAAAAGCTAAATTCTGGGGGTGACCACACTGCAGCATATACAGAAGTTGAAATATAATGTTGTATACAGAAAACTTATATAATGTTATAAATCAATATTACCTCAAAAAGGCAAAGTCAAGAGAATGAGACAATAAGACAGACTAGGAGAAGATATTTGAAAAAGATATATCTGATAATAGACTGTTACCCCAATTATCAAAATTCAACAGTAAGAAAACAAACAATCCAATAAAAACAGGCCAAAATCCTTATCAGACCCTCACTAAAGAAGATATACAGATGGCCAATAAGTATATAAAAGGATGCTCGACATAACATCATCATTAAAATGCAAATTAAAACAGGAATGGGACAGCACTAAACACGTATTAGAATGGCCAAAATCTGGAACACTGACATCAAACGTTTTGAGGATGTGGAGAAACAGGAAATTTCCTTCATTGCTGCTGAAATATAAAATTGTATATTCATATTGGAATACAGTTTGGACATTTCTTACAAAAGTAAAAGTATACTTAACATACAATACAGACTAACAAATGCTAAGCAGCATAAAATTTTTTAGTTGATTTACAATATTGTGTTAGTTTCAGGTGGAAAGCAAAGTGATTCAGTTATACACATGCATATATCCATCCTCTTTCAGATTATTTTCCAAATAGGTTATTACAGAATATTGAGTAGAGTTCCCTATGCTATACAATAGGTCCATGTTGATTATTTATTTTATATATAATACTGTGTATATGTTAATCCCAAACTCCTAACTTATCCCTCTCCTCCACATTTCTCCTTTGTAAAGACAAGCTTGTTTTCTAAGTCTATGAGTCTGTTACTATTTTGTAGATAAATTGTATCATTTTTTCACATTACACATATAAGTGATATCATTAAGATATTTGTCTTTCTCTCTCTGACTTACTTCACTTACTATGATAATCTCAAGGTCCATCCATGTTGCTGCAAATGGCATTATTTCATTCTTTATTATGGCTGAGTAACATTCCACTGTATATATATATATGTATATACCATATCTTCTTTACTCATTCTTCTGTCAATGGACATTTAAGTTGCTTCCATGTCCTGGCTATAGTAAACAGTGCTGCGATGAACATCAGGGTGCATGTATCTCTTTGAATTATGTTTTTTTATGAATATATGCCCAGAAGTGGGTGTGCTGGACCATATGGTAGTTTTATTTTTAGGTTTTGAAGGAACCTCCATACTGTTCTCCAAAGTGGCTGTACCAATTTACATTTTCACCAACAGTGTAGGAGAGTTTCCTCTTCTCCACACCCTCTCCAACATTTATGTTTGTAGACTTTTTTTGAAATGCATTTTATTTAACATCTTTATTGGAGTATAATTGCTTTACAATGGTGTGTTAGTTTCTGCTTTATAACAAAGCGAATCAGTTATACATATACAAATGTTCCCATATTTCTTTCCTCTTGCATCTCCCTCCCTCCCACCCTCCCTATCCTACCCCCCTAGGTGGTCACAAAGCACATGGACATATATAAACTACCAAACGTAAAATAGATAGCTAGTATGTTTGTAGATTTTTGATGATGGCCATTCCGACCTGCATGAGGTGATACCTAATTGAAGTTTTGATTTGCATTTCTCTAATAATTAATTATATTGAGCAAAATTTCATGTGCATATTGGCCATCTGTATGTCTTCCCTGGAGAAATGTCTATTTAGACTTCTGCCCATTATTATTATCATTTTTTATATTGAGCTGCATGAGCTGTTTTTCTATCTTGGAGATAAATCATTTGTTGGTAACATAATCTGCAGTATTTTCTCCCAGTCCATGTGTGGGCTTTTCATCTCGTTTATGGTTTTCTTTGCAAAAGCTTTTAGGTTTAATGATGCCACATTTGTTTATTTTTGTTTTTGTTTATTTACCTGTTTTTATTTTATTTTATTATTTTTTAACAACTTTACTGGAGTTTAATTGCTTTACAATGTTGTGTTATTTTCTGCTGTATAACAAAGTGTAACTATATGTATACATGTATCCTCATATCCCTAAATACTATAAAACACAATGGTGTTTTAGTTTCTACTTTATAACAAAGTGAATCAGTTATACATATACATATATCCCCATATCTCTTCCCTCTATCATCACCTGCCCTCCCACTCTCTCTATCCCACCCTTGTAGCTGGTCACAAAGGACTGAGCAGATCTCCAGGTGCTATGCGACTGCTTCCCACTAGCTATCTAGTTTACATCTGATAGTGTTTATATGTCCATATATACACTACCACTGGCTCACGTTGTCCCAGCTTATCCTTTCCCCTCCCGGTGTCCTCAAGTCCATTCTCTAGTAGATCTGCATCTTTATTCATGTCCTGCCACTAGGATTTTAATGACCATTTTTTTTTATTTTTTAGATTCCATGTATATGTGTTAGCATATGGTATTTTTTTTTCTCTTTCTGACTTACTTCACTCTGTATGACAGACTCTGGGTCCATGCACCTCACTACAAATAACTCAATTTCATTTCTCTTTATGGCTGAGTAATAGTACATTGTATATATGTGCCACATCTTCTTTATCCATTCATCTGTCAATAGACAATTAGGTTGCTTCCATGTCCTGGCTGTTGTAAATAGAGCTGGAATGAACATTGTGCTACATGACTTTTTGAATTATGGTTTTCTCAGGGTATATGCCCAGTAGTGGGATGGATGGGTCGTATGGAAGTTCTATTTTTAGTTTTATAAGGAACCTCCATACTGTTCTTCACAGTGGCAGTATCAATTTACATTCCCACCAACAGTGTATGAGGGTTCCCTTTTTTCCACACCCTCTCCAACATTTATTGTTTGTAGATATTTTGATGATGGCCATTCTGACTGGTGTGAGGTGATATCTCACTGTACTTTTGATGTGCATTTCTCTAATCATTAATGAAGTTGAGCATTCTTTCATGTGTTTGTTGGAAGTCTTCATATATTCTTTGGAGAAATGTGTATTTAGGTCTTCTGCCCATTTGTGGATTGGGTTGTTTGTGTTTTCAGATATGGAGCTGCTGGGCTGTTTGTAAATTTTGGAGATTAATCCTTTGGCAGTTTCTTCATTTGCTAATATTTTCTACCATTCTGAGGGTTGTCTTTTCGTCGTGTTTATGATTTCCTTTGCTGTGCAAAAGCTTTTTAAGTTTCATTAGGTCTCATTTGTTTATTTTTGTTTTTATTTCCATTCCTCTAGGAGGTGGTTAAAAACGGATCTTGCTGTGATTTATGTCATAGAGTGTTCTGCCTATGTTTTCCTCTTAGAGTTTGATAGTGTCTGGCCATACATTTAGGTCTTTAATCCATTTTGAGTTTATTTTTGTGTATGGTGTTAGGGAGTGTTTTATTTCATTCTTTACATGTAGCTGTCCAGTTTTTCCAGCACTACTTATTGAACAGGCTGTCTTTTCTCCATTGTATAGCCTTGCCTCCTTTATCAAACATACAGTGACCATATGTGCGTGGGTTTATCTCTGGGCATTCTATCCTGTTCCATTGATCTATATTTCTGTTTTTGTGCCAGTATCATACTGTCTTGATTACTGTAGCTTTGTAGTATAGTCTAAAGTCCAGGAACCTGATTCCCTCAGTTCCGTTTTTCTTTCTCAAGATTACTTTTGCCTTTCGGAGTCTTTTGTGTTTCCATACAAATTGTGAAAAATTTTTTTCTAGTTCTGTAAAAAATGCCAGTGGTAGTTTGATAGGGATTGCATTGAATCTGTAGATACCTTTGGGTAGTATAGTTGTTTTCACAATATTGATTCTTCCAATCTAAGAACATGATATATCTCTCCATCTTTTTGTATCGTCTTTAATTTCTTTCATCAGTGTATTATAATTTTCTGTGTACAGTTCTTTAGTCTCCTTAGGTAGATTTATTCCTAGGTATTTTATTTATTTTTTGTTGCAATAGTAAATGTGACAGTTGTCTTACCTTCACTGTCATAGTTTTCATCATTAGTGTATAGGAATGCAAGAGATTTCTGTGCATCAATGTTGTGTCCTGCTACTTTACCAAATTCATTGATTAGCTCTAGCAGTTTTCTGGTAGCATTTTTAGATTTCTCTATGTATAATATCATGTTATCTGCAAACAGTGACAGTTTTACTTCTTTTCCTATCTGGATTACTTTAAATACTTTTCCTTCTGTGATTGCTGTGGCTAAAATTTCCAAAATTATGTTGAGTAATAGTGGTGAGAGTGGGCAACCTTGTCTTGTTCCTGTTCTTAGTGGAAATGGTTTCAGTTTTTCATGATTGAGGACGATGCTGGCTTTGGGTTTGTCATATATGGCCTTTATTATGTTGAGGTAATTTCACTCTGTGCCTTCTTTCTGGAAGGTTTTTAGTCATAAATTGGTGTTGAATTTTGTCGAAAGCTTTCTCTTAATCTCTTTAGATGATCATATTTTTTCCCCTTCAATTTGTTAATATAGTGTATCTCATTGATTGATTTGTGAACATTGAAGAATCCTTGCATTCCTATGATAAACCCCAATTGATCATGGTGTATGATCCTTTTAATGTGCTGTTGGATTCTGTTTGCTAGTATTTTCTTGAGGATTTTTGCATCTATATTCATCAGTGATATTGGTCTGTAGTTTTCCTTATTGGGGACATCTTTGTCTGGTTTTGATATCAGGGTGATGGTGGCCTCGTAGAATGAGTTTGGGAGTGTTCCTCCCTCTGTTATATTTTGGAAGAGTTTGAGAAGGATAGGTGTTATGTCTTCTCTAAATGTTTGATAGAATTCGCCTGTGAAGCCCTCTGGTCCTGGCCTTTTGTTTGTTGGAAGAATTGTAATCACAGTTTCAATTTTAGTGCTTTTGATTGGTCTGTTCATATTTTCTGTTTCCCTGGTGCAGCCTCAGAATGTTATGCATTTCTAAGAATTTGTCTATTTTTTGCAGGTTGTCCATTTTATTGGCATAGAGTTGCTTGTAGTAATCTCTCATGATCCTTTGTATTTCTGCAGTGTCAGTTGTTACTTCCCCTTTTTCATTTGTAATTCTGTTGATTTTAGTCTTCTCCCTTTTTTTATTGATGAGTCTGACTAATGGTTTATCAATTTTGTTTATCTTCTCAAAGAACCAGCCTTTAGTTTTATTGATCTTTGCTATCGTTTCCTTCATTTCTTTTTCATTTATTTCTGATCTGATCTTTATGATTTCTTTCCTTCTGCTAACTTTGTTCTTTTTTGTTTGTTTTTCTTTCTCTAATTGCTCTAGGTGTAAGGTTAGGTTGTTTATTTGAGATGATTCTTGTTTCTTAAGGTAGGATTGTATTGCTATAAACTTCCCTCTTAGAACTGCATTGCTGCAACTCATAGGTTTTGGGGTGTCATGTTTTCATTGTCATTTTTTTTCTAGTTATTTTTTGATTTCCTCTTTGATTTCTTCAGTGATCTCTTCGTTATTAAGTAGTGTATTGTTTAGCCTCCATGTGTTTGTATTTTTTACAGATTTATCCCTGTAATTGGCACCTAGTCTCAAAGCGTTGTAGTCTGAAAAGATACTTGACATTATTTCAATTTTCTTAAATTTTCCAAGGTTTCACTTGTGAACCAAGGTATGATCTATCCTGGACAATGTTCCATAAGCACTTGAGAATAGAGTGTATTCTGTTGTTTTTGCGTGGAATGTCCTTTAAACATCAATTAAGTCCAGTTTTTTTAATGTATGTTTTAAAGCTTGTCTTTCCTTATTTATTTTCATTTTTGGTTATCTGTCCATTGGTGGAAGTGGGGTGCTAAAGTCCCCTACTATGTTTGTGTTACTGCTGATTTCCCCTTTTAAGGCTGTTCGTATTTGCTTTATGTGTTGAGGTGATCCTATGTTCAGTGCATAAATATTTACAATTGTTATTTTTTCTTCTTGGATTGATCCGTTGATCATGATTTAGTGTCTGTCTTTGTCTCTTGTTATAGTCTTTGTTTTAAAGACTATTTTGTCTGTTATGAGAATTGCTACTCCACCTTTCCTTTGATTTCCATTTGCATGGAATATCTTTTTCCATCCTCTCATTTTCAGTCTGTATGTGTCCCTAGGTCTGAAGTGGGTCTCATGTAGATAGCATATATATGGGTCTTGTTTTTGTATCCATTCAGCCAGTGTATGTCTTTTGGTTAGAGCATTTTATCCATTTATATTAATGTAATTATCAATATGTATGTTCAAATTACCATTTTATTAGTTGTTTTGGGTGTATTACTGTAGGCCTTTTCTTTCTCTTGTGTTTCCGGCCTAGAGAAGTTCCTTTAGCATTTGTTGTACAGCTGGTTTTGTGTTGCTGATTTCTCTTAGCTTTTGCTTGTCTGTAAATCTTTTAATTTCTCCATCACATCTGATGTGATCCTTGCTGGCTAGAGTAATCATGGTTATAGGTTTTTCTCCTTCATCACTTTAAATATGTCCTGTCACTCCCTTTTGGCTTTCAGAGTTTCTGCTGAAAGATCAGTTGTTACCTTCTGGGGATTCCCTTATGTGTTATTTGTTTTTTTTTCCCATGCTGCTTTTAATATTTGTTCTTTGTATTTAATTTTTGGTAGGTTGATTAATATGTGTCTTGAAGTGTTTCTCCTTTGATTTATCCTGTATGGAACACTCTGTGCTTCCTGCACTTGATTAACTATTTCCTTACCCATATTAAGGAAGTTTTCAGCTCTAATCTCTTCAAATATTTTCTGAGTCCCTCTCTTTTTCTCTTCTTCTGGGACACCTATAATTTGAATGTTGGTGTGTTTATCATGGTCCCAGTGTTCTCTGAGTCTGTCCTCAATTCTTTTCATTCTTTTTTCTTTACTCTGCTCTGCAGTAGTTATTTCCACTATTTTATCTTCCAGGTCACTTATCCGTTCTTCTGCCTCAGTATTCTGCTATTGATCCTTTCTAGAGAATATTTAATTTCATTTATTGTGTTGTTCATGATTGTTTGTTTGCTCTTTAGTTCTTCTAGTTCTTTGTTAAAAGTTTCTTGTATTTTCTCTATTCTATTTCCAAGGTTTTGGATCATCTTTACTATCATTATTTTGAATTCTTTTTCAGGTAGGCTGCCTATTTCCCCTTCATTTGTTAGGTCTAGTGGGTTTTTACCTTGATCCTTCATCTGCTGTGTATTTTTCTGTCTTCTCCTTTTGCTTAACTTACTGTCTTTGGGGTCTCCTCTTCGCAGGCTGCCGTTTCGTAGTTCCCGTTGTTTTTTATGTCTTCCCCCTGTGGCTAAGGTTGGTTTAGTGGGTTGTGTAGGCTTCCTGGTGGAGGGGACTTTTGCCTGTGTTCTGGTTGATGATGCTGGATCTTGTCTTTCTGGTTGGCAGGTGCACATCTGGTGGTGTGTTTTGGGGTGTCTGTGACCTTTTTATGATTTTTGGAAGCCTCTCTGCTAATGGGTGGTGTTGTGTTCCTGTCTCGCTAGTTGTTTGGCATAGGTTGTACAGCACTATTACTTGCTGCTCATTCAGTGGAGCTGGGTCTCGGCATTGAGATGGAGATCTCTGGGAGATTTTGGCCAGTTGATATTACGTGGAGCTCTGAGGTCTCTGGTGGATCAATATCCTGAACTTGGCTCTCCCACCTTAGAGACACAGCCCTGATGCCTGGCTGGAGCACCAAGAGCCTGTCATCCACACTGCTCAGAATGAAAGGGAGAAAAAAAGAAAGATAAAGATAAAATAAAAAGTTGTTAAAATAAAAACGAAAAATAATTATTGTAAAAATTTTTTTAAGTAATTAAAAGAAAGAATGAAATAATGAACAACCAAACCAAAAATAAATTCCACCAATCATAACAACTGCTGAAAACTATACTAAAAAGCAAACAAACAGAAAAAAACTCAAAAAAAAAGACAGACAGAACCCTAGGACAGATGGTAAAAGCAAAGCTATACAGACAAAATCACACACAGAATCATACGCATACAAAATCACAAAAAGAGGAAAAGGGACAAAAAATATATATATATCATTGCTCTCAACATCCACTTCCTCAATTTGGGATGATTCATTGTCTATTCAGGTATTCCACAGATGCAGGGTACATCAAGTTGACTGTGGAGATTTAATCCGCTGCTCCTGAGGCTTCTGCAAGAGATTTTCCTTTCTCTTCTTTGTTCACACAGCTCCTCGGATTCAGCTTTGTCTTTGGTCCTGCCTCTGTGTGTAGGTCGCCTGAGGGCGTCTCTTCTTTGCTCAGGCAGTAGGGGGTTAAAGGAGCAGCTGCTTAGGGGGCTGTGGCTCACTCAGGCCAGGGGGAGTAAGGGGTACGGAGTGCAGGGCAAGCCTGCCCCTGCAGAGGCTGGCGTGACGTTACTCCAGTCTGAGGCATTCCCTGTGTTATCCTGGGGAAGTTGTCCCTGGATCACGGGACCAAGGCAGTGGCGGGCTGCACAGGCTCCCCAGAAGGGAGGTGTGGATAGCGACCTGTGCTTGCACACAGGCTTCTTGGTGGCTGCAGCAGCAGCCTTAACATCTCATGCCCATCTCTGGGGTCCATGCTGATAGCTGCGGCATGCACCCATCTCTGGAGCTCCTTTAAGCAGCGCTCTTAATACCCTGTCCTTACGCACCAGGAAACAAAGAGGCAAGAAAAAGTATCTTGCCTCTTCGGCAGTTTCTGACCTTTTCTTGGACTCCCTCTCGGCTACCTGTGGAGCACTAACCCTCTTCAGGCTGTGTTCACAGAGCTAACCCCAGTCCTCTCCCTGGGATCTGACTGAAGCCAGAATCTCATCTCCCAGACCCTACCCGTCCCAGCGGGTGAGCAGACAAGCCTCTCCGGCTGGTGAGTGCTGGTTGTCACCCATCCTCTGTGCAGGAATCTCTCCACTTTGCCCACTGCAGCCCTGTTGCTACACTCTCCTACGTGGCTCTGAAGCTTCCCCCCCCCCCCGCCTCCCACAGTCTGCACCGGCATAGGGACTTCCTAGTGTGTGGAAACCTTTCCTCCTTCACAGCTCCCTCCCACTGGTGCAGGTCCCTTCCCTATTCTTTTGTCTCTGTTTTTTTTCTATTTTCTTTTGCCCTACACAAGTATGTGGGGAGTTTCTTGCCTTTGGGGAGGTCTGAGGTCTTCTGCCAGTGTTCAGTAGGTATTCTGTAGGAGTTGTTCCATATGTAGATATATTTCTGATGTATTTGTGGGAAGGAAGGTGATCTCCACGTCTTATTGTTCTGCCATCTTGAAGCTACTTTCCTGAGTTTATTTTTGTGTGTGGTGTTAGGGAGTGTTCTCATTTCATTCTTTTACATGTAGTTGTTCAGTTTCCCCAGCACCATTATTGAAGAGGCTGTCTTTTCTCCATTGTATATTCTGGCCTCCTTTATCAGACATAAGGTGTGTGGGTTTATCTCTGGGATTTCTATCCTGTTCCTTTGATCTATACTTCTGTTTTTGTGCCAGCACCATACTGCCGTGATTACTGTAGCTTTGTAGTATAGTCTGAAGTCAGGGAGCCTGATTACTCATTCTCCATTTTTCTTTCCCAAGATTGCTTTCATTATTTGGGGTCTTTTGTGTTTCCATAGAAATTGCAAAATTTTTTGTTCTACTTCTGTGAAATATGCCATTGGTAGTTTGGTAAGTATTGCAGTGAATCTGTAGATTGCTTTGGGTAGTATTGTAATTTTCACAATGTTGATTCTTTCAGTCTAAGAACATGGTATATCTCTCCATCTGTTTGTGTCATCTTTAATTGCTACTGTCAATGTCTTATAGTTTTCTGCATACAGGGCTTTTTTCTCCTTAGGTAGATTTATTCCTTGCTATTTTATTCTTTCCATTGCACTGGTAAATGTGAGTGTTTCCTTAATTTCTCTTTCATATTTTTCATCATTAGTGTATAGGAATGCCAGAGGTTTTGGTGAATTAATTTTGTATCCTGCTACTTTACCAAATTCATTGATTAGCTCTAATTGTTTTCTAGTAGCATCTTTATGATTTTCTATGTGTAGTATCTTGTCATCTGCAAACAGTGACAGTTTTACTTCTTTTGTGATTTGGATTCATTTTATTTCTTTTTCTTCTCTGATGGCCATGCCAAAAACTTCCAAAACTATTTTGAATAATAGTGGTGAGAGTGGGCAACCTTGTCTTGTTCCTGGTCTTAGAGGAAACTGTTTCAGTTTTTCACCTTTGAGAACAATGTTGGCTTAAGGTTTGTCATATATGGTCTTTATTATGTTGAGTTAGGTTCCCTCTATGCATACTTTCTCCAGTGTTTTTATCATAAGTGGGTGTTGAATTTTGACAAAAGCTTTTTCTGCATCTATTAAGATTATCATATGGTTTTTACCCTTCAATTTCTTCATATTGTGTATCACCTTATTTGGTAGAATCCTTGCATTCCTGGGATAAACCGCACTTGATCATGGTGTACTATCCTTTCAGTGTGCTGTTGGATTCTCTTTGCTAGTGCTTTGTTGAGGATTTTTGTATCTATGTTTATCAGTGATATTGATCTCTTATTTTCTTTCTTTGTGACAACTCTGGTTCTCGTGTCAGGGTCATGGCAGCCTCCTAGAATGAGTTTGGGAGTGTTCCTCCCTCTGCTATATTTTGGAAGAGTTTGAGAAGGAGAGGTGTTAGCTCTTCTCTAAATGATTGATAGAATTCACCTGAGAAGCCATATGGTCCTGGGCTTTTGTTTGTTGGAAGATTTTAAATCACAGTTTCATTTTCAGTGCTTGTGATTGTTATGTTCATATTTTCTCTTTATTCCTGGTTCAATCTTGGAAGGTTGTACTTTTCTAAGAATTTGTCCATTTCTTCCAGGTTGTCCATTTTATTGGCATATAGTTGCTTGTAGTTATCTCTCATAATCCAGTGTATTTCTGCAGTGTGAGTTGTTACTTCTTTTTCATTTCTGATTCTGATTTGAGTCTTCTCCCTGTTTTTCTTGATGAATCTGGCTAGTGGTTTATCAATTTTGTTTATCTTCTCAAGGAACAAGGTTTTAGTTTTATTGATCTTTGCTATTGTTTCCTTCATTTCTTTTTCCATTTATTTCTGATCTGATCTTTATGATTTCTTTCCTTTTGCTAACTTTGGGGTTATTTTTGTTCTTCTTCCTCTAATTTTTTAGGTGTAAGGTTAGATTGTTTATTTGAAATTTCTTTTGTTTCTTGAGGTAGGATTGTATTGGTATAAACGTCCCTATTAGAAATGCTTTTGCTGCATACCATAGATTTTGGGTGGTTGTGTTTTCATTGTCATTTGTTTCTAGGTATTTTTTGATTTCTTCAGTGATGTCTTGGTTATTTAGGAGTGTAGTGTTTAACCTCCATGTGTTTGTGTTTTTTACAGGTTTTTTTCCTATAACTGATACCTAATTTCACAGCATTGTAGTCAGAAAATACACTTGATATTATTTTAATTTATTAAATTTACCAAGGCTTGATTTGTGACCAAAGACATGGTCTATCCTAGAGAATATTCCATGAGCACTTGAGGAGAAAGTGTATTCTGTTGTTTTTGGGTGGAATGTCCTATATTTTTTTAATAAGTGTATTTATTTCATTTATTTATTTTTGGCTGCAAAGGGTCTTCATTGCTGCATGTGGTCTTTGTCTTGTTGTGGTGAGTGGGGGCTACTCTTCTTTGTGGTGTACTGGCTTCTCATTGTGTTGGTTTCTCTTGTTGCAGAGCAAAGGCTCTAAGCAGGCAAGCTTCAGTAGTTTTGGTACATGGGCTCAGTAGTTGTGGCTCATGGGATCTAGAATGCAGGCTCAGTAGTTATTGCTCAAGGGATTAGTTGGTCCATGGCATGTGGGATCTTGCTGGACCAGGGCCCAAACCTGTTTCCCATGCATAGGCAGGTGGATTCTTAACCACTCTTCACCAGCGAAGCCTGGAATGTCCTATAAATATCGATTAAGGTCATCTGGTCTAAGGTGTCATTTAAAGCTTGTGTTTCCCTATTTATTTTCAATTTGGATGATCTGTCCATTGGTGAATGTGGGGTGTTAAAGTCTTCTACAGTTATTGTCTTACTGTTGATTTCCCTTTTTATGGCTGTTAGCATTAGCCTTATGTTTTGAATTGTTCCTATGTTGGGTTCATAAATATTTACAATTACTGTATCTTCTTCTTGGTTTGATCCCTTAATTTTTATGTAGTGTCTTTCCTTGCCTCTTGTGATAGTCTTTTTTTTTTAAACAACTTTATTGGAGTGTACTTGCTTTACAATGGTGTGTTAGTTTCTGATTTATAACAAAGTGAATCAGCTACACATATACATATATCCCCATATCTCCTTCATCTTGCATTTCCTTCCCACCCTCCCTATCCCACCCTTCTAAGTGGTCACAAAGCATGGAGCTGATCTCCCTGTGCTTTGTGGCTGCTTCCCAATAACTATCTATTTTACATTTGGTAGTGTATATATGTCCATGCCACTCTCTCACTTTGTCCCAGCTTATACATTCTCCTCTCCATGTCCTCAAGTCCATTCTCTACGTCTGTGTCTTCATTCCTGTCCTGTCCCTAGATTCTTCAGAAACTTATTTTTTTCTTTCTAGATTCCATATGTATGTGTTAGAATATGGTATTTGTTTTTCTCTTTCTGACTTACTTCAGTATGCATGAGAGACTATTTGTCCATCCTGTGATAGTCTTTATTTTAAAGACTTTTTTTCTGATATGAGTATTCCTACTCCAGTTTTCTTTTGATTTCCATTTGCATGGAATATGTTTTTCCATCCCCTCCCTTTCAGTCTATACGTGTCACTAGGTCTGAAGTGGGTCTCTTTTAGACAGCATATATACGGGTCTTGTTTTTGTACTCATTCAGCAGTTCTGTGTCATTGGGTTGGAGCATTTAATCCATTTACATTTAAGGTAATTATTGATATGTATGTTCCTATTCTCATTTTCTTAATTGTTTTGGGTTTGCCATTGTAGGTGTTTTCCTTTTCTTGTGTTTCTCACCTAGAGAAGTTAGTTTAGCATTTGTTGTAAAGCTGGTTTGGTGGTGCTGAATTCTCTTAAATTTTGCTTGTCTGTAAAGGTTTTAATTTGTCTGTGAGATCTGAATGAATTCCTTGCTGGGTAGAGTAATCTTGGCTGTAGGTTTTTCCCTTTCATCACTTTAAATATGTCCTGTCACTCCCTCTGGCTTGCAGAGTTTCTGCTGAAAGATCAGCTGTTAACCTTATGAGGATTACCTTGTATGTTATTTGTTGATTTACCCTTGTTGCTTTTTTTTTTTACCCTTGTTGCTTTTAATATATTTTCTTTGCATTTAATTTTTGATAGTTTGATTAATATGTGTCTTGGCGTGTTTCTCCTTGGGTTTATCCTACATGGGACTCTCTGTGCTTCCTGGACTTGATTGACTATTTCCTTTGCCCTGTTGGGGAAGTTTTCAACTATAATCTCCTCAAATATTTTCTCAGACCATTTTTTTTCTCTTCTTCTTCTGGGGAGCCTACAATTTGAATATTGGTCCACTTACTGTTGTCTCAGAGGTCTCTGAACTGTCTTCATTTTTTTTTCATTCTTTTTTCTGCTATGCTGCATTTTCCACCATTATATCTTACAGCTCACCTGTCTGGTCTTCTGCCTCAGTTATTCTGCTGTTGAGTCTTTCTAGTGTATTTTTCATTTCAGTTATTTTGTTTTTCATCTCTGATATCTGTTCTTTACTTCTTCTAGGTCCTTGTTAAACATTTCTTGTATCTTCTCAGTCCGTGCCTCCATTGTTTTTCCAAGATATTGGATCATCTTTACTATCATTACTCTTAATTCTTTTTTAGGTAATTTGCCTATTTCTTCTTCATTTATTTGGTCTTGTGAGTTTTTATCTTGCTACTTTGTCTGGAAGATATTTCTCCATCTCTAATTTTGTCTAATTTACAGTATTTGTGGTCTCCTTTCCCTAGACTTCAGAGTCGTAGTTCCTCTTGCTTCTGTTCTCTGCCACCAGTGGTGAGGTCGGTCCAGTGGCTTGCATTGCCTTCCTAATGGGAGGGACTGGTTCCTGTGTTCTGGTGAGTGGAGCTGAGCCTTTTCCCTCTGATGAGTAGGCCTATGTCAGGTGTTGTGTTTTGGGCTGTGTGTGAACTTAGTATGACTGTAGGTAGTCTGTGTGCTATTGGGTGGGTTTGAGTTCCTGTCTTCTTTGTTGTTTGGTGTGAGCCATCCTGTTCTGGGAACTGCAGGTAGTTGGGTGGAGCTGGGTCTTGGGTTCAGATAGAGGTCTCTGTGAGAGCTTTCAGCAATTAATATTCTCTGTATGGGGCTGGGATTTCTCTAGTGTTTCAGCATCCTGGGAGAGGTGCTCCCACCCCAGTGCCTCAGGCCTGACTTCTGGTCAGGGAGCCAAGACACTGCAAGTTGTTCATCATGGCAATAAGGTGGATTAAGAAAAATTAAAAGTAAAGACTAACAAAACCCCAGACAAACTAAAATCAAACAAACAAAAACAGAAACAAGGAAACTTGCACATACACAAAAGAAACAAAAACAGAACCAAATAAAGCACAAAGCTAGAGAACAACCAGACAAACAAAGGAAGCCATGAATGAAATCAAATAATTAAAAAGAAAACTAAGAAAAACAAGAAACGAAAGAACAAAACCAAAGCAGAGTGCCCACTGAAGGATGAAGCAAAGAAACAAAAAAAGAAACTGACAAGAATGATAAAAAAAGAAAAAGGGGAAAGAAGACAAAACAATGGAAAAGCAACATAGAAATAGAAATATTAAAGAATACATAATAATAAATATATTAAAGAAAAGTAAAGACAAACAAAACCCTAGACAAATGGTAAAAACAAAATCAAGCAAACTATAACAGAAACCAGGAAACACACACACAAAAGAAACAAATATAGAACCAAATAAAACAAAAAGCAAGAGAACAACCAAGCAGAAGAACCCAAAAACGAAATCAAACAATCAGAGTCAAAACTAAGAAAAACACAAAACCTAAAAACAAATGCAGGTCTTCCCTGGTGGTGCAGTGGTTGAGAGTCTGCCTGCCGATGCAGGAGACATGGGTTCATGTCCTGGTCCGGGAAGATCCCACATGCCGTGGAGAGGCTGGGCCTATGAGCCATGGTTGCTGAGCCTGTGTGTCTGGAGCCTGTGCTCCGCAATGGGAGAGGCCACAACAGTGAGAGGCCCACGTACTGAAAAAAAAAAAATTCAAACCAGTGTGTCAACTGAAGAATAAAGTAAAGAAACAGAAGAAACTGATAAAAATGATTTTTAAAAAAAGGGGGGAGGAAAGCACAGAACAACAGAAAAGGAAAGTAGGACTGGAAATATAAAAACTATATATAAAAGTATATTAAAGAAAATGAAGAAGAAAAATAAGGGAAAGGCACACAGAACAATGCAGAAGCAAAGTAAAAATAGAAATATATAATAAAAATTACAAAATACAAAATGTGTTATAAAACACGAAGATACCAAAAGACTAAATAAAAAAGAAATACTAAAACAGCAAAACAAAAACCTGAACCAACAACAGAATGAATCAAAACATAATAAAAATAATAGTAATAATTATGTTTCCTTGTGGTCTCAGCTGTAAGTGTCCTTGCACACGCCATGAGCCACACCAACACTCTGCCTCTCCAAGAGGCCCTCCTCTGCCACTGGGTTGGTGTCTGGTCCTACTGTGGGCTCTGTGGGGACCACTCAGACTCTTGCATGTGCTTGCCCCCAAAGTCCACAGCTGCCAGAGCTAGACCATTTTCATTTTCATTTGTGGGAGCACTCATTGTCTACTCAGATATTCCACAGATGCAAGGTCTACCTAGCTGATTGCAGGGATTTAATCTGCAGCTTGTGTAGGTGATGGAAAGATTTTAGATCCTTTTCCTTAGTCACCCCATCCTTGGGGTGCTTCCCTCTAAAGTCTAATTCCTGCGTGTGCTTACCCCCAATGTCCATGGCTACCAGAGCTAGACCTTTTTCATTTGTGGCAGCACTCACTATCTACTCAGATATTCCATAGATGCAGGGTCTAAGTAGCTGATCACAGGGGTTAATTTGCAGCTTGTAGAGGTGATGGAAAGATATTTGATTCTCTTCCTTAGTTGCCCCATCCCTGGGGTTCAGCTTTGGTTTTATCCCCACCTCTGCATGTGGTCCAGCCACAAGAGTCTTGTCCTGAGGCTGCCTTGGAGCTCTTGGGTCTGCCTCAGTGAGGACAGGGTGCAGAGGTGGTATGACTGCTTGGATTGTGGGACCCTCAGTAGTGCCACATGCACAAGGAAGCCAGGGCCACAAGCACAAGAGATATGGCCCTAGTGAGGGCCTTTTCTGTTGCCTGGAGTAAGGCGTGTGAGGGTCAGCCCTGAGAACGCTTTTTCTATTGTCTGTCAGCAGGTGCTGGCGTGTTGGGAGAGAGAGGCTACAATAGTGGCTCCTCTCCCTGCGTGTGACTCAGCAGTAGTGCCCTGCTTCCATGGCAGTCCGGTCTTCCTCCATAGGCATTCCTTGCTGTAGATTTCCTCCTTCCAGCCGCTTCATTCCATCTCCCCACTGCCACAAACAGTTCTCACCCTGGGCCTGTTCTCCAGTCCCCATGCTCCAGCTCCCAGCCCCCTTGCACAGCTGTCTACATATGTCCCAGTCCAGGGTATGTAGGGCCACAGTATGGACCATCTGTGTAGTTCTCACTCTGTCCTCTCTGCCACAGATTGGCCTCTTCACCCTCTACTGACAGCTTCAAATGCTGCCCTTCTGTCCCAATCGACCTCCCCATTGGAGAGGGGGTTTCCCCATCAGCGAGGTGCTTTCCCCCGATTCAGGAATCTCTCCTCTGCTTCAGCTCCCTGGCCC
Source organism: Monodon monoceros (assembly GCF_005190385.1). Taxonomy (NCBI): domain Eukaryota; kingdom Metazoa; phylum Chordata; class Mammalia; order Artiodactyla; family Monodontidae; genus Monodon; species Monodon monoceros. The sequence continues at coordinate 52,006,735 of NW_021703779.1, read as the reverse complement.
TGAGGTGCATGTCCCATCCCACGGCCTCTCCTTCCCTCTCCCTTCTTTCCTTCATCCTACCCAGTTATGCAGGGATCTTTATAGTCCTTTCCAGTGTCCAAGGTCTTCTGCTGGTGTTCACCTGGTGTTCAGTGAGAATTGTTGTATCTATAGATGTATTCCTGATGCATCCATGGAGAGAGATTAACTCCACATCCTCCTACTTCTCCACCATCTTGGGATGTCTATCCTTCATTTTAGCTTGAAGCATTCCTTTTAGCATTCCTTATAAGGCAATTTTAGTGGTGATGAACTCCCTCAGATTATTTTTTCCTCTAAAAGTATCTGTATGTGTTCTTTGTTTCTATAGGACAGCTTTGTCAGGTAAAGTATTCTTTGTTGGAATCTTTTTTTCAACACTTTGAATATATCATCTGTCTCCTGGCCTGTAGGTTTCTAGTGAGAAATTCCCTGATCCTTATGGGGATTCCCTTGTAAATTACATTTTTTTTTTCCCCCTGGTCCTTTTAAGATTCTCTTCGTTTCTTTGAATTTTGATAGTTTTATTATAGTTTGTCTTGGAGAGAATCTCCTTAGTTGTTATTGTTTGGAGACCTATGAGCCTCATGAACTTGAATAACCAAATATCTTCCCATATTTGGGAAATTCTCAGCTATTATATCTTTAAATAATCTTTCTTTTTTCTTTTCCTTCTCTTCTCCTTCTGGAACTCCAATAATTTTTAAAATGGTTCTTTGATGGTATCCATATATTACATAGACTCTATTCACTCTTTATCATTTGGTTTTCTTTATTCTCATCTGATTGGATAATTTCAATGTTCATGTCTTCAATTTCACAGGTTATTTCCTCTGTTCACTCAAGTATGCTGTTGAAGCTCTCTATTTCATTTTCATTTTATCCTTGTATTCCTTAGCTCCAGAATTTCTATTTCGTTCTTTTTTATGATTTCTGTCTCTTTGTTAAACATCTATTTTTTTTCATGTTTTTTTTCCTGATTTCATTGATTATTTTTTCTGTGTTTTCTTTTAGCTCATTGAGTTTCCTTAAAACAAGTATTTTGAATTATTTATCTGTTAAATCACAGCTCTCCATGTCTTTGGATACAGGAAAATTAATTTGATCCTTTGATATTATCATGTTACCTTGATTTTTTATGTTCCTTGAAGTTTTAACTTGCCATTTTCATATTTGCAGTAGCAGTCACCTCCTTCATTCTCTACTAAATGCCTTCATAAGAGAGATACCTTCTGTCAGCCCTGCTATTGATACTGAGGATTTCAGAACTTTTATATATACACCTGCTCCATGCTTCCTGATCCCTCTTGTGTCAGAATTCTTAAGCTTGGTTCCTTCTCTGGATCTTGCAATGTACCAGACAGAGTGCTGCTTACAGCCTCATTTTTGTGTTCACAAAGGTGGTACTAAATCTTAAGTTTTTGTGTCTTTCTCTGTCCCCAAGGTTTCACCAACTTTCTGCACATGCTCACTAGGCATTAGCCAAAGCCTGCTTACTCTGATATCCAAAACAATAATAGTAAGCTGGCCACAGGTTGGAGGAGTGTTTGAGTGAGGCAAGTGGAGAACTTCAGCTTCCCATGTGCCATTTATGGGTGTCTGTGGGTGAGGCATTCCCAGCAGCTTGTGGGTCTGCTTATTGATAGATCCTGTGAAATATTTAGTATATCTCTGTTTGTTTAATGTCTTCTGAGAGTTCTAATTGCCTTCCTCTCCTCCTCTTACCACTCCCCAGTCATGTAGATCACAGTTCAGTGATGGGATGAGACAGAAATGATCCCCTTTGGCAGCAGACCATACAGCTAAGGAAGCTGGGTGCTCATTTACACGTTCTCCCTTTCCCTTGTGGGATAAATTATGAGCCAAGGAAGATCTCTCTTGGCTCTAACCTGTGTCACCATGTGGGAGAGGTGATGCAGGTAGTCAGTCTGCTTCTCTCACCTATTTCAATGCATTAAAACTCATATTTTTCTGGTCCAGATGTGTTCTGCAACCTCTTGGAAACATGTACTTTCACAAAGTTTCTCTCATCTGTGGGTGACTATGTCAGTATTTTCCAGGGACACCTGAACTCTGGGTGAGAGGAGCTGGAGCAACTTCACATGCCACTGCAGGCTGCACAGCCAGAACCAAGTTTTGTCTGCCCATTACTCTACATGTGGGTGGGCAAGGTTCCTCCTGGATTACTTGGTATGTGGTGGTGGATTCCACAGATCCTTCAAAGGCACATATATCTGTGGATGGATACCAAATTTTTGTTGTTGAGAGGAGGGACAAAAATGAGGGACATCTTATACTACAATGATTATGACATCACTTAGGGTGTGTCTTATGGCCAAGAATGTGATCTATTTTGGCAAATGTTCCATGTGAACTTGAGAATAACGTGTATGCTGTTATTTTTAGATGAAGTAGTCTATAGATGCCCATTATATATAGTTGAGTGATGATATCATTGAGTACAACTATGCCCTTACCGATATTATATCTGATGGATGTGGAGTATGTTTTTAAATTCTCTGAGTATGATAGTGGATTCATCTAGGCCTCCTTACATTTCTATCAATTATTGCCTCATGCATTTTGATGCTTTCTTTTGGGGTGCATACATAATAAAGATTGATATGTCTTTTTGAAGAATTTATCCCATATCATTATGACATGTCCTTCTTTATCCTTGATAAATTTCCTTGCATTGAAGTTAGTTCTGTCTAAAATTAATATTGCTACTTTTGCTAGCATCTGATTAGTGTTAGCATAATATACTTATTGCTATTTATTTATTTTTAATCTATATGTGCCTTTACATTTAAAGTAAGTTTATTGTAGAAAATATCTACTTGGAACTAGATTTTTGACCCACCTGGACAATCACTGTCATTTAACTGGTGTATTTATTTATTTTTTTAAAAAAATTTTATTGAGATATAATTGTCATAATAACATTATATTAATTTCAGTTATACAACATAATGATAACCAGACAATAAGTCTAACTAACAACAATCACCAGGAGAACCTTCAAGATGGTGGAGGAGTAAGACCTGGAGATCACCTTCTCCCCGCAAATACATCAGAAATATATTTACATGTGGAACAACTCCTACAGAACACCTACTGAACGCTGGCAGAAGACCCCAGACTTCCCAAAAGGCAAGGAAATCTCAACATAACTGGACAGGGCAAAAGGGAAAAGAAAAATAAAAGAGAGACAAAGGAATTGAGACAGGATATGTGCCTCTGGGAGAGAGCTGTGAAGGTGGAAAATTATCCACACAGTAAGAATCCCCCTCACTGGTGGGGATAGGGAAGTCTCAGAGGAGAGCACAGAAGCAGGGGTGTGGAGGGCAAAGCAGAGAGACTCCCACACAGAGGACTGGAACGATGCCAATCAACACTCCGTAGCCTGAGTCGCTTGTCTGCCAACTGGAGCAGGTGGGGCTGGGTGCTGAGGCTCGGGCTTCAGAGGTCAGACCACAGAGAGAGGACTGGGGTTGGCTGCATGAAGAAAGCCTGGGGTGGGGGTATGCCATAGCTGACAGAGTCCAGGAAGAGGCCTGGGCTTGCTGGAGTGGCAAGGGACCATTGTTGAGGGATGCACGAGGAGAGGGATGGGTCCGCCATAGGAGCTTCTTTCTCTGTGTGCTCACAGGTGGCAAGGTGCTACCTGCGCAAGCTCTGGGGATAGGCACGAGACATGGCTGCTATCTTGAACACCAGAGGTGAGCGCAGATGGCTACCACTGTTGCCGCTGCCACCAAGGGTCCAGTGAGCAAATGCAGATCACTGCGCACAACTTCCTGGGAGCCTGTGCAGCCCACCACTGCCAAGGGTCATGCCACACGATCTGGGGCCAACTTCCCCAGGAGAGCACCTGGTGCAACTCAGAAAATTGCCACTTCCTGATGGCCTCTGCCACTGCAAGCATTCCTTGCACATCCCAGTTTTGACTGCATTATCCCTTCCTCTCCCCAGCCTGAGTGAGCAAGTGAGCTCTAATCAGCTGCTGCTTTCTGCCCCTCTTGCCTGGGTGGGAAACAGATGCCTGAAGGTGGCCCAATCACAAAGGTGGGGCCAAAATCAAAGCTGAACCCCAGTGGTGGTGCTACCAAAGAAGAGGAAGGGAAATCTTTCCATGCAGCCACAGGAACAGCAGATTAAGCCCCCACAATTAACTTGGTAAACACTGCATCTGTAGAAAATAGGAATAGACAACGTGTTCTCACAGTTGAGGCTGTGGACTTTGGGGACTATGGACTGTGTAGACTTTGGGGGAAAGTACACACAGCAGGAATAAGGCCAAGTCAGAGAAGGAACTGACCATACAGTGCCACAACAGGTCCAGGGACCTACCTAGAAGTATTGGAAGACTTCCGGGGTAGGCAGAGATTGGCTGTGGCTCACTGTGGGGGCAATGACACTGACAGCTGAGACCCAAGGAAAATATTAGTAGTATTTTTTGTTTCATTTTGTTCTATTTTTCTTTTTTTCATTATTCTTTTAATTTTTTATTTATTTTTATTTTCTTTTTATACTTATTTGAACATAATTTTTATTTTCTTTCTATTTCTTATTTTTTAACATCTTTATTGGAGTATAATTGCTTTACAATGTTATATTAGTTTCTGGTGTATGACAAAGTGAACCAGATACACATATACATATATCCCCATGCAACCTCTCTCTTGTGCCTCCCTCCCACCCTCCCTATCCCACCCTTCTAGGTGGTCACAGAGCACAGACCTGATCTCCCTGTGCTATGCAGCTTCTTCCCACTAGCTATCTATTTTATATTTGGCAGTGTATATATGTCAATGCTACTCTCTCGTCCCAGCTTACATTTCCCCTTTCCTGTGTCCTCAAGTCCATTCTCTACATCTGCATCTTTACTCCTGTCCTGCCCCGGGTTCATCAGAACCATATATTTTAGTTTCCATATATATGTGTTAGCATATGGTTTTGTTTTTCTCTTTCTGACTTACTTTACTCTGTATGACAGACTCTAGGTACATCCACCTCACTACAAATAGCTCAATTTCATTTCTTTTTACAGCTGAGTAATATTCCATTGTATATATGTGCCATATTTTCTTTACCCATTCCTCTGTTGATGGACACTTAGGTTGTTTCCATGTCCTGGCTATTGTAAAGAGTTCTGCATTGAATATTATAGTACGTGTCTCTTATTGAATTATGGTTTTCTCAAGGTATATGCCCAGTAGTGGGATTGCTGTGTCATATGGTAGCTCTATTTTTAAGTTTTAAGGAACCTCCGTACTGTTCTCCATAGTGGCTGTATTAATTTACATTCCCACCAACAGTGCCAGAGGGTTCCCTTTCTCCACATCCTCTCCCTCATTTATTGTTTGTAGATTTTTGATGATGGTCATTCTGACCAGGATGAGGTGATACCTCATTGTGGTTTTGATTTGCATTTCTCTAATGATTAGTGATGTTGAGCATCCTTTCATGTGTTTGCTGTCAATCTGTATATATTCTTTGGCAAAATGTCTATTTAGGTCTACATTTTTGTTATATTGTGTTTTATCCTTGTTTTAGTTTTTTCCCCATTGTTTTACTTTTTTATCTTTTTAAACTATATTTTCTATTTTTACTTTACTTTTCTGGTGTGTTGTGTTTTCCTCTTTCTTTTGTTTTTAGCTTTTGTTTGATCATTATTGTGTGTTTGTTTTATGCTTTCTTTGCCTTTTTTTAGTTTGCTATCTGCCTTTGAATTTTGGAATTTTTTTGTTGTTGTTAGTTTAGTTTTTAGTGTTTGCTTTCATTGTGGCGTTTGTTTATTTGTTTGGTTGCTCTCTTTTTTGTTTTCTCTCTTTCTGTGTGTGTGTGTTACTTTTTGTGTCTTTGCTTTTGCTTTTACCATTCATCTTGGGGTTTTGTTTGTCTGTTCATTTCCTTTTTTTCCCCCAATTTTCTTCTGTGCCATGTGGCTTGCAGGGTCTTGGTGCTCTGGTCAGGGGTTGGATCTGAACCTCTGAGGTGGGAGAGCCAATTCCAGGAGGTTTGACCTCCAGATAAGTCCAAGCCTCAGGGAATGTTAATCAGTGAGACCACTCCCTGAGGTCTCCATCTCAATACTAAGTCCTGGATCCACCAAATGGCCAGCAAGCTCCAGTGCTGAACACCTCATGGCAAACAAATAGCAAGACAGGAAAACAACTCCACCCTTTAGCAGACAGGTTGCCTCAAGTGATACTAAGCTCACAGAAACCTCAAAACACACCATCGGATGCCCTGCCCATCAGAGGGAGAAGATACAGGTCCACCCACTGCAAAACCAGCACCAATCCCCCCCATAAGGAAGCATAAACAAGTCACAAGATCAACCTCAGCCACTGGAGGCAGACACCAGTAGTAAGAGGAAATATGACCCTGCAGCCTGCGGAAATGGGACCCCAAACACAGTAAGTTAAACAAAATGAGAAGACAGAGAAATATGCTGCAGATGAAGGAGCAAAGTAAAAACCCACAAGATGAAGTAAATGAAGAGGAAATATGCAGTCTACCTGAAAAATAATTCAGAGTAATGATAGTAACGATGATCCAAAATCTTGGAAAAAGAATGGAGGAAATACAAGACATGTTTAACAAGGACATAGAAGAACTAAAGAACAAACAAACAGTGATGAACAACACAATAACTCAAATTACAAATACTCTAGAAGGAATCAATAGCAGAATAACTGAAGCAGAAGAATGGTTAAGTGAGCTGGAAGATAGAATGGTAGAAATAACTAAATAACTAACACAAAGCAGAATAAGGAAAAAAGAATGAAAAGAATTGAGGACAGTCTCAGAGACCTCTGGGACAACATTACACCCACCAACATTCAAATTATAGGGTTCCCAGAAGAAGAAGATAAAGAGAACATGTCTGAGAAAATATATGAAGAGATTGTAGTCAGAAACTTCCCTAACAAGGGAAAGGAAATAGTCAGTTAAGTTCAGGAAGCACAGAGAGTCCCATACAGGATAAATTCAAGGAGAAACATGCCAAGACACATATTAATCAAACTATCAAAAATTAAATGCTAAGGAAAAATATTAAAAGCAGCAAGGGAAAATCAACAAATAACATACAAGGGAATCCCCATAAGGTTATCAGCTGATTTTTCAGCAGAAATTCTGCAGGGCAGAAGGGAGTGGCAGGATATATTTAAAGTGATGAAAGGGAAAATCTACAGCCAAGATTACTGTACCCAACAAGGACCTCATTCAGATAAGACAGAGAAATCAAAAGCTTTACAGACAAGCAAAGGATAATAGAATTCAGCACTAACAAACAAGCTCTACAAAAAATGCTAAAGGATCTTCTCTACATATTAAACACAAGAGAAGAAAAAGACCTACAAAAACAAACCCAAAACAATTAAGAAAATGGTAATAGGAACACATATATTGATAATTACCTTAAATGTGAATGGATTAAATGCTCCAACCAAATGACACAGACTGGCTGAATGGACACAAAAACAAGACCCATATATATGCTGTCTACAAAAGACCCACTTCATACCTAGGAACACATACAGACTGAAAGTGAGGAGATGGAAAGAGATATTCCATGCAAATGGAAGTCAGAAGAAAGCTGGAGTAGCAATACTCATAACAGATGAAGTAGACTTTAAGACTATTGCAAGAGACAAGGACGGACACTATATAATGATGAAGGGATCAATCCAAGAAGAAGCTATCACAAATATAAATATATATGCATCCAACATAGGAGCACCACAATACATAAGGCAAATTCTAAGAGTTATAAAAATGGGAAATTAACAGAAACCCATTAATTCCTGGGGAGTTTAACACCTCACTTACACCAATGGACCGACCATCCAGACAGAAAATTAATAAGGAAACACAGTTTCAAATGACACAATAGACCACATAGATTTAATTGATATTTATAGGAAATTCCATCTGAAAACAGCAGCATACACTTTCTTCTCAAGTGCAAACAGAATGGTCCCCAGGACAGATCACATTTTGGCTCACAAATCAAGACTCGTGAAGTTTAAGAAAATTGAAATGCATCAAGCATCTATTCTTACCACAACTCTATGGGATTAGAAATAAATTACAAAAAAAACTGTAAAAAACAAACACTTGGAGGCTAAACAATATGTTATTAAACAACAAATGCATAACTGAAAATATAAAAGAGGAAATCGAAAAATACCTAGGGACAAATGACAATGAATACATGACGACCCAAAACCTATGGGATGCAGCAAAGGCAGTTCTAAGAGTGAAGTTTAAAACAATAAACTCCTACCTCATGAAACGAGAGGTACCTCAAAATAACAACCTAACCTTACACCTAATGCAACTAGAGAAAGAAGAACAGACAATCCTAAAGTTAGTAGAAGAAAGAAATCATAAAGATCAGGGCAGAAATAAATGAAATAGAAACAAAGAAAACAATAGCAAGGATCAATAAAACTGAAAGAGGGCTCCCCTGATGGTGCAGTGGTTGAGAGTCTGCCTGCCAATGCAGGGGACATAGGTTCGTGCCCCGGTCCGGGAAGATCACACATGCCATGGAGTGGCTGGGCCCATGAGCCATGGCCACTGAGCCTGCGTGTCCAGAGCCTGTGCTCTGCAATGGGAGAGGCCACAACAGTGAGAGGCCTGCGTACCGCAAAAATAAAATAAAATAAAATAAAATAAAACTGAAAGATGGTTCTTTGAAAAGATAAACAAAATTGATAAAAATTTTAGCCAGACTCATCATAAAAAAGAGAGAGAGGACTCAAATTAATGACATTAGAAATGAAAAAGGTGAAGTTAAATGGACACTGCAGAAATGCAAAAATCCTAAGAGACTACAGAAGCAACTATATGCCAATAAAATGGTCAACCTGGAAGAAACTGACAAATTCTTAGAAAGGTATAACATTCCAAGACTGAACCAGGAAGAAAGAATATATGAACAGACCAATCACAAGCACTGAAATTGAAACGGTGTTGAAAAAATCTTCCAACAAACAAAAGTCCAGGACCAGATGGTTTCAGAGATGAATTCTATCAAACATTTAGAGAAGAGTTGACTTATCCTTCTCAAACTCTTCCAAAAAATTTCAGTGGAAGGAGCACTCCCATACTCATTCTACGAGGCCACCATCACCCTGATACCAAAAGCAGATAAAGATATCACAAAAAAGATTTACAGACAAATATCAATGATGAATATAAAAGTAACTATCCTAAACAGAATACTAGCAAACAGAATCCAGCAACACGTTAAAAGGATCATATACCATGATCAAGTGCAATTTATCCCAGTGATGCAAGGCTTCTTCAATATATGCAAATCAATTAATGTGATACAACACATTCACACATTGAAGAATACAAACAATATGATCGTGTCAATACATGCCAAAAATCTTTTGACAAAATTCAACACCCATTTATGATAAAAATGCTCCAGAATGTGGGCGTAGAGGGAACCTACCTCAACATAATAAAGGCCATATATGACAAACCCACAGCAAACATATTCTCAATGTTGAAAATGTAAAAGCACTTCCTCTAAGATCAGAAACAAGAAAAGGATGTCCACTCTTGCCACTATTATTTAATACAGTTTTGGAAGTCCTAGCTGTGGCAATCAGAGAAGAAAAAGAGATCAAATGAATCCAATTTGGAAAAGAAGAAGTAAAACTTTTACTCTTTGCAGATGACATGATACTATACATAGAAAATCCTAAAGATACCACCAGAAAAGAACTAGAGCTAAACAATGAATTTGGTAAAGTTGCAGAATACAAAATTAATGCACAGAAATCTCTTGCATTCTATACACTAACAATGAAAGATCAGAGAGAGAAATTAAGGAAACAATCCCATTCACCATTGCAACAAAAAGAATAAAATACTTAGGAATAAACCTACCTAAGTTGGTAAAAGTCAGAAAACTATAAAACACCGTTGAAAGAAATGAAACATGACACAAACAGATGGAGAGATATAACCATGTTCTTGGATTGGAAGACTCAATATTGCAAAAATTACTTTACTACCCAAAGCAATCTACATATTCAGTGCCATCTCTATCAAATTATCAATGGCATTTTTCATAGAACTAGAACAAAAAATCTTAAAATTTGTATGGAGACACTGAAACCCAGAATAGCCTAAGCAATATTGAGAATATAAAACAGAGCTGGAGGAATGAGGCTCTGTGACTTCAGAGTATAATACAAAGCTACAGTAAACAAGTCAGTATGGTACTAGCACAAAAACAGAAATATAGATAAATGGAATAGGATATAAAGCTCAGAGATAAGCCTACACACCTATGGTCAACTAATCTATGACAAAGGAAGCAAGAGTAAACAATGGAGAAAAGACATCCTCTTCAATAAGTGGTGCTGGGAAAACTGGACAGCTACATGTAAAAGAATGAAATTAGAACACTCCCTAATTCTGTACACAAAATCAACTTAAAATAGATTAAAGACCTAAATGTAAGACCAGACATTATAAAACTCTTGGAGGAAAACATAGGAAGAACACTCTTTGACATAAATCACAGGAAGATCTATTTTGACCCACCTCCTAGAGAAATGGAAATAAAATACTAATTAAACAAATGGGACATAATGAAACTTAAAAGCTTTTGAACAGCAAAGGTAACCATAAACAAGATGAAAAGACAACCTTCAGAATGGGAGAAAATATTTGCAAATGAAGCAACTGACAAATAATTAATCTCCAAAATATACAAACAGCACATGCAGCTCAGCATCAAAAAAAGTAACAACCCAATCCAAAAGTGGGAAGAAGACCTAAATAGATATTTCTCCAAAGAAGACATACAAATGTCCAAGAGGCACATGAAAAGATGCACAACATTACTAATTATTAGAGAAATGCAAATCAAAACTACAGTGAGGTATCATCTCACACCAGTCAAAATGGCCATCATCAAAATAATCTAGATAAATGCTGGAGAGGGTGTGGAGAAAATGGAACCCTCTTGCACTGTTAGTAAGAATGTAAATTGATACAGCCACTATGGGGAACAGTATGGAAATTCCTTAAAAAACTAAAAATAGAATTACAATATGACCCAGCAACCTCACTGCTGAGCATATACCCTAAGAAAACCATAATTTGAAAAGACACATGGATCCGTATGTTCATTGCAGCCCTATTTACAATAGATGGGTCATGGAAGCAACCTAAATGCCCATCAACACATGAATGGATAAAGAAGATGTGGTACATGTTTACTATGGAATATTACTCAGCCAGAAAAAGGGGATGAAATTCGGTTATTTGTAGAGAAGTGGATGGACCTAGAGACTGTCATACAGAGTGAAGTAAGTCAGAAAGAGAAAAAACAATACCGTATATTAACGCATATATGTGGAATCTAGAATAATGGTACAGATGAACTGCTTTTCAAGGCAGAAATAGAGACACAGTTGTAGAGAACAAAAGTATGGACACCAAGGGGGAAAAAGGAGGTGGGATGAATTGGGAGATTGGAATTGACGTATATACACTAATATGTATAAAGTAGATAACTAATGTGAACCTGCTGTATAGCACAGGGAACTCTACATTGCTGTACAGCAGAAACTAACACAACCTCGTAAAACAACTACACTCCAATTTAAAAAAAAATAACCATACTTAGTAAAACTTTTTTGCCATGTGTTTTAAAACTGAGCAAACTTGTGCACCTACTTATGAAATTATAGAGTCAAAATAAAGAAGGTAATGAATATTGAATGCATATGTTAAATATTTGATGTAATAATTTTATGCATGTATTTTTTAAACTCTCTCTGGAGAAATTTATGTTATTATATTTTATTTTTCTATTGGAGAAGAGTTATTTACAGTGTTATATTAATTTCAGGTATATAATTTAGTAATTCAATATTTTTATAGATTATACTCCATTTAAAGTTGTTACAAAATATTGGTTATATTTTCTGTGCTTTACATTACATACTTGTTTCTTACTTATTGTATACTTAGTGTTTTTTACCTCTTAATCACCTTCCCTTTTCTTGCAATTCTCCCCACCCCACTGGTAACCACTACTTTGTTTTCTATATGTATGAGTCTATTTCATTTATTCTTTTGTTTTATTTTTTAGATTCCACATATAAGTGAAAACATACAGCATTTGACTTTCTCTGTCTGAATGACTTAACAAGCATAATAACCCCCAGGTCCATCCATGTTGTTGCAAATAACAAAAGTTCATTCTTTTTTTTTTTTTTTTTTTTGCGGTATGTGGGCCTCTCACTGTTGTGGCCTCTCCTGTTGTGGAGCACAGGCTCAGGACACGCAGGCTCAGTGGCCATGGCTCATGGGCCTAGCCGCTCTGTGGCATGTGGGATCTTGCTGGACCAGGGCATGAACCTGTGTCCCCTGCATTGGCAGGTGGACTCACAACCACTGTGCCACCAGGAAAGCACCAAAAGTTCATTCATTTTTATGGCTGAGTAAATTTCCATTGTATATATATATATACCACATCTTATTCATCCATTTATCTGTTGAGGGACACAGGGTGCTTTCATAACTCGACTATTGCAAATAATGCTACTATGGACATTGGGGTACATATATCTTGTCAAATTAGTGTTTTTGTTTTCTTTGGATATATACGCAGGAATGAAATTGTGGTATCATATGGTAGTTCTATTTTTCATTTTTTGAGGAATATCCATACCATTTCTATGGTGGCTGTAAGAATTTTCAACCCACCACCACTGAACTAGGGTTCCCTTTTCTCCACATCGTTTCCAACATTTCTTATCTGTGGTCTTTTTGAAAATAGCCATTCTGACCAATGTGAGGTGATATGTCATTGTGGTTTTGATTTTCATTACCCTGGTAATGAAAGATGTTGAGCATATTTTCATGTGGCTGTTAGCCATCTGTATGTGTTCTTTGGAAAATATCTATTCAGGTCTTCTGCCCGCTTTTTAACTGGGTTATTTTTAGTTTTTTGATATTGAGTTGTATGAGCTGTTTAAATATCTTTGATATTAAGCAATTATTGTTCACATAATTTGCAAATATTTTCTCCTATTCCATAGGTTGGCTTTTTGTTTTCTCAATGATTTCCTTTGCTGTGCAAAACCTTTTAAGTTTAATTAGGTCACATTTGATTATTTTTCCTTTTGTTTCACTTGCCTGAGGAGAGAGATCCAAAAAAAATATTGCTAAGACATGCCAAAAAGTGAACTGACTATGTTTTATTCTAGGAGTATTATGGTTTCTGGTGTTACATTTAGGTCTTTAATCCATTTTGAATTTGTTTTTGTATATGGTGAGAGAAATTTTTCTAATTTTATTCTTTTACATGTAGCTGTTCAGTTTTTCCAGCACAACTTATTGAAGAAACTGTCTCTGCCCATTGTATATTTTTGTCTCCTTTGTTGTAGATTAATTGACCATATGCACGTGGGTTTTTTTCTGGGCTGTCTATCCTGTTCCATTGATCCGTGTGTCTTTTTTTTTTTTTTTTTTTTTTGCAAGTAACATAGTGTTTTGATTACTGCAGATTCATGGTATAGTATGAAGTCAGGGACTGTGATGCCTCCAGCTTCGTTTTTTTCCTCAAGACTGCTTGGCTATTCATGATCTTTTGTAGTTCGATATAAATTTTAGGATTATTTGTTCTAGTTCTATGAAAAATGTCATGGGTATTTTGATAGGGATTTAATTAACATGTAAATTGTTTTGCAAGTATGTACATTTTAACAATATTAACTCTTCCAATCCATGAACACAAGATATCTTTCCATTTTTCGGTATCATCAGTTTCTTTCATCAGTGTCTAATAGATTTGAGAATATAGGCCTTACACCTCTTTTGTTAAGTTTATTCCTAAGTATAATACTCTTATTGATATGATTGTAAATGGGATTGTTTCCTGTGCTTTCTCTTTATGATAGTTCATTATTATTGCACAGAAAAGCAACAGAGTTCTGTATATTAATCTTCTTTCCTGTCACTTTAGTGAATTCATGGATCAGTTCTAATAGAGTTTCGGTGGAAACTCTAGGGTTTTCTATATAGAGCATCATGTTATCTGTAAATATAACAGTTTACATATTCCATCCAATTCTGATGCTTTTCATTTTTTTTTTCTTGTATGATTGCTCTAGCTAGGACTTCCAATACTATGTTAAATAGAAGTGGCGAGAGTGGGCATCTTTGTCTTGTTTCTGATTTTAGAGGAATACTTTTCAGGTTTTCACCATTGAGTATGATGTTAGTTGCAGTTTGGCATAAATGACCTTTATTATGCTAAGATATATTCTCTCTATACTAACTTTGTTGAGAGTTTTATCATGAACAGGTGTTTGATTTTGTTAAATGCTCTTTCTGCATCTACTGAGATGAACATGTGATTCTTATCCTTTGTTTTGTTAATGTGATATATCACAATTATTGAATTGTAGATATTGAGCCATCCTTGCATCCCTGGACTAAATCCCACTTGGTCATGGTGTGTGATCCTTTCTATATATTATTGAATTTGGTTTGCTAATATTTTGTTTAAGATGTTTACATATATATTCATCAGGGATATTGGCCTGAAATTTTCTTGCTTTTTAGTGTCTTTGTCTGATTTTGGTATCAGAGTAAGTGTGGTCTCATAGAATGAATTTGGGAATGTTCCCTCCTCTTCAATTTTTTGGAATATTTTGAGAAGTATAGAAATGCACTCTTCTTAATGTTTGGTAGAATTCACCTGTGAATCTATCTAGTCCTGGACTTTTGTTTTTTGGGAGTTTTTAAATTGCTGATTCAATTTCAGTAGCAGTAATTGGTCTGCTCAGATTATCTATTACTTCCTTATTCAGTATTGGAAGATTGTTTCTAGACATGCATCCATTTCTCCTAGGTTGTCCAATTTGTCTGAATTTAACTGTTCATAGGTTTCTCTTGTGATTGTTTGTATTTCTGTGATATTGTCCATAATTTCTCTTATTTCATTTCTTATTTTGTTTATTTCAGCCCTTTCTCTTATTTTCTTAATGAGCCCAGTTAAAGGCTTATCAATAATGTTTATGTTTTTAAAGATTCCACTTTTGGTTTCATTGATCTTTTCTATTTTTGTAGGGTCTCTATTTTGTTTATTTTCCCTCTCATATTTATTAATTATATCCTTCTGCTGAATATGATCTTTGTTTGTTTTTCTTTTTCTCAATCTTTTAATTGGTAGTTTCGGTTGCTTGAGATTTTTCGTTTCTTGAGGTAGGCCTGCCTCACTACAAACTTCCCTCTTAGAAGTACTTTTGCTATGTCACATAGATTTTGGAAAGTTGCACTTTTATTTTCATTGGCCCCAAGACCTTTTCTGATTTCCTCTATGATTTCTTTGTTGACCTATTGGTTTGTTAGTAGCATGCTGTTTGTTCTCCACATGTTTACTTCTTTTTTCCATTTTTCTTCCTGTAATTTATTTCTAGTTTTATTCCATTGTGGTTGGAAAAAAATGCTTGATATAATTTCTATGACCTTAAATTTGTTGAGACTTCTTTTTTTGGACTAGCATATAATCTGTCATGGAAAATGTTCCATATTAACTTGAAAAGAATGTGTTTTCTGCTGTTTTTGAGTGCAATGTCCTGTAGATATCTATTACGTCCAACTGGTCTATTCTGTCATTTAAGACCATTGTTGTCTTATTCATTTTCTGTCTGGATTTTCTGTCCTTTGATGTCAGTGAGGTGTTAAAGTTTCCTACTATTATTGTATTTTCAATTTCTCCCTTTATGTCTGTTAATATTTGCTTTATGTATTTAGGTTCTCCTATAGTAGGCACATACATGTTAATGAATGTTATAGCCACTTCTTGTACTGATCCCTTTATCATTACATAATGTCCTTTGTTTTTTGTTATAGGCTTTCTTTTCAATGCTACTTTGCACTTCATTTTCATCTCCATTTGCATGGAATATCATTTTCTATCCCCTCACTTTCACTCTGTCTGTATCTTTAGATCTGAATTACATCTCTTGTGGACAACATATGGATGGGTCATCCATCCATATGTTGCCTACAAGAGACATATGGTCACCCACCCTACGGTTGGGCATTTTGTTTATTCACATTTAATGCAGTTATTGATATGTATGTACTTATTGCCATTTTGTTATTTGTTTTCTGGGTGTTTTTGTAGTTATTTTTTTCTTTTAATCTATCCCTTTGTAGTTTGATTATTACCTTTACTGTTATGTTTTTGTTCCTTTCTCTCTAGTTTTTGTATATCTATTGTAGGTTTTTTTTTTACATCTTTATTTGAGTATAATTGCTTTACAATGGTGTGTTAGTTTCTGCTTTATAACCAAGTGAATCAGTTATACATATACATATGTTTCCATATCTCTTCCCTCTTGTGTCTCCCTCCCTCCGACCCTCCCTATCCCACCCCTGCAGGCAGTCACAAAGCACCGAGCTGATCACCCTGTGCTATGCGGCTGCTTCCCACTAGCTATCTACCTTACGTTTGGTAGTGTATATGTGTCCATGGCTCTGTCTCTCTCTTTGTCACAGCTTACCCTTCCCCCTCCCCATATCCTCAAGTCCATTCTCTAGTAGGTCTGTGTCTTTATTCCTGTCTTACCCCTAGGTTCTTCATGACATTTTTTTCTTAAATTCCATATATATGTGTTAGCATAAGGTATTTGTCTTTCTCTTTCTGACATACTTCACTCTGTATGACAGATTCTAAGTCTATCCACCTCATTACAAATAGCTCAATTTTGTTTCTTTTTATTCCATTGTATATATGTGCCACATCTTCTTTATCCATTCATCCGATGATGGGCACTTAGGTTGTTTCCATCTCCGGGCTATTGTAAATAGAGCTGCAATGAACATTTTCATACATGACTCTTTTTGAATTATGGTTTTCTCAAGGTATCTGCCCAGTAGTGGGATTGCTGGGTCATATGATAGTTCTATTTGTAGTTTTTTAAGGAACCTCCATACTGTTCTCCATAGTGGCTGTACCAATTCACATTCCCACCAGCAGTGCAAGAGTGTTCCCTTTTGTCCACACCCTCTCCAGCATTTATTGTTTCTAGATTTTTTGATGATGGCCCTTCTGACTGGTGTGAGATGATATCTCATTGTAGTTTTGATTTGCATTTCTCTAATGATTAATGATGTTGAGCATTCTTTCATGTGTTTGTTGGCATCCTGTATATCTTCTTTGGAGAAATGTTGATTTAGGTCTTCTGCCCATTTTTGGATATTGTAGGTTTTTGATTTGTGGTTACCATAAAGTTCATATATGTTGACCTAAAGCTATATCTACTCTTTTAAATTTATAGTCATTTAAGTTCAAACACATTCTAAAAGCTCTATTTTTTAACCCCCCCAACTTTTGTGGTTTTTATGTTATACTTTACATCTTTATGTCTACCCCTTAAGTGTTTATTTTAGTTATAGTTGATTTAAAAAATTTTGTCTTCTAACCTTCGTATGATCTTATTTAAGTGGTTGATTCACAGCCTTTTCTATGTATTTGCTTTTACCAGTGGGATTTTTGCTACAATTTCACCTGTTATTTCTTATTGCTTGTTGTAGCACTTTTCACTTAAAGAAGACCCTTTAACACTTCATGTAAGGTTGCTTTAGTATGGATGAACTCTTAAGTTTTGATGGTCTGAGTTTTTTTTTTTTAATCTCTCCTTCAATTATGAATGATAATCTTTCTGTGTAGAGTATCCTAAGTTTAATTTTTTCCCTTTCAGTGCTTTAAATAAAACATGTCAGTTCCTCCTGGCTTGCAAAGTTTTCTGCTGAAAAATCAGCTGATAGCCTTATGGGCTTTTTTTCTTGTATGTGACTTTTTTTTTCTCTTGCTGTCTTTAAAATTCTCTCTAACTTTTGCCATTTTTTATGATATATCTTGGTGTGGGTCCCTTTGGGTTCATCTTGTTTACAACTTTCTGTGCTTCCTATTTCTGGATATTTGTTTCCTTCTTCAGATTCAGGAAGTTTTCGGTCATAATTTCTTCAAACACATTTTCTACTCTTTTCTCCTTCTCTTCTCCTTCTGGGACCCCTATAGTACAATGTTAGTATGCTTGATATTGTCCCAGATTTCCTTAAACTATTCTAATTTTTAAAATTATTTGTTTTCCTTTTTTGCTGTTCAGATTGTGTGATTTACCTCATTGTATCTTCCAGATCACTTATGCTTTCTTGTTTATCACCATCTGCTGCTATCAATCTGGTGTATTTTTTCTTTTTAGTTATTGTATTCTTCAGCTCTGACTGGTTCTTTTTTATATTTTCTAGATCTTTGTTAAAATTCTCACTGAGATTATCTATTCTTTTCCCTAGTTCAGTTGGCGTTCTTAGTACTATTGCTTTGAACTCTTTATCAGTCAACTTATTTATTTCTGTTTTATTAAGTTTTTTTTTCTTTTTCAGTTCTTTTCCTGTCCCTTAACTTGAAACATATTTCTTTGTCTTCTCATTTTGTTTAATTTTCTCTATCTCTATGAAATTAGGTGAAACAGTTACCTATCCATCCCACTCTTGAATATGTCCTTGTGTAGGAGCATCCCTATGCAGTCTGCATGTAAGCATGGGCCATGTCTTCCTCCAGGGTGTGTTGGCAGACACTGTCTTAGTAGGAGGAAGGGCTGGAGATGGAGGTGCTAGTGCCAGAGCCAGATGCAAACCAATCTTTCTTCTATGATAATTAGCCATCATCCACGCCCCATCAATAGTGTGGTCTTGGTCCATGGGGCTGGAGCAAGAGCCTTAAGGAATTTTACTTTCTCCTGGCTGAATGACAGTCTCCTCTTTATTTTGTGATATTGCTGAGGCCTGAGGTCTTGGGGCTGCACCTGTGCTGGTTTCACTTTTTTCCAGGTGTTTTTGCCTTGGTTAGAGACTGGGTCAGGGCTGGAGAGGTTGTTGCTATTTCACTGAGCTGGCCCCACCCTCTCCCATATGTACACAGGGATGCGTGCTCTGAATATGGAAGTCTCCAACCTGGATTTAGTCTCACTCCCTTCTGAGAGTGTGCAGGGTTGTGTTATCTGGCAGTTGTGGTCTCCACCCTTTGGCTTGCCTTGCTCCCTTCCAAGTGTGTGCACCAATGTGAGTACTGGCAATGACTGCTTCCACACTGGTCAGTGTCCAAGCCAGCTATATTCCATCCATATGTGCACTGTCTCATTGGCAATGGAAGCCACTGCCTTAGTGGGGAGCAGCACCAGAGCAAGAGGGCCTGGAGCAAGAGGCTGGTGCAGTCAGAGCGGATGTGCTGGGAGGTCCTGGCAGACTAGCCAGAGCCCCAGGCAGTTTTCAATTTGCTGCCCCCATGTTATGGCTGAGAGTAAGCAAGTCTCTGTGTTAATTCTTTCAGGGTGGAAGTTAACTTTCTTACAGACCTCTGGTAAGCCCCACTGGTTTTCACACCAACTAAGGGGGCTCATCTTTCTCATCAGCGCATCTCAGGGCTGAGGTGCCCAATATGTGGCTTGAACCTCTTGCTCTCCAGGGAGAATCCCCAAGCCTGTGATATCCTCCTCCTCTTCTGTTTCCTCTGTGAGGAGTGCAGGTTCTGACCAGATTGCTCCTTCACCCTTCCCATCAGACTCCGTGTGGATCTTTCATTATAGTCTTGGTTGTAGAAGAGCTGGTCTGCTAGTCCCCAGGTTGACTTCAGTGAGAGCTGTTTTACATGTAGTTGCACTTTTGATGTTTTCATGAGGGAGGTGAGCCCAGCATTCTCCTGCTCTGCCATCTTGATCTCTTCATTGGTGTACTTAAACGATTGATGTTCAAAAAGGTTATTGATATAGTTGGATTAATTCTTTAATATTCTTTACTGTTTTCTAATTGTTGCCTTTATAGTTTGAACCTATGTTTGTTTTCCCCTCCTTTTCTTCATCTTATGGTTTTAAACTAATCATTTAATATGATTCCATTTTTCTACTTTCTTAGTGTATAAGTTGTACTTATTTTTTTAACTTTTCTTAGTGATTACCATAGAGTTTGCATTATACATCACACCTAATCCAAGTTCAAATAACACTATTATCACCTCATGGGTAGTGTGTGTACCTTACAACACCAAAATAATTCTAATTCCTCCCTCTTTTTCCTTGTACCATTGCTGTCATTTGTTTCACTTATTATAAACATGCACAAGAACACATAATCAAATATATTGTTATTTTTTTCAACAAACTGCTTCTGTTAGATAAATTAAGAGTAAGAAAAATAAAATTTTTATTTTACCTTCACTTATTCCTTCTTTGATTCCCTTCTTTACTTCATGTAGATCCAAGTTTCTGACCTATATATTTTTTTCTTCTCTGTAAAGAACTTATTTTAACATTATTTTGCAAGTCAGCTCTACTGGCAACAAATTCCCTCAATTTTTTATATGTCTGAAAAAGTCTTTATTTCTCCTTCACTTTTGAATGATAATTTCTCAGGGTAGAGAATTCTAGGTTGACAGTTTCTTTCTTTCTCTCTCTCAACACTAAGCATTTCTCTCCATTCTCTTTTTGCTTATATAGTCTCTGAGAATTTGGATGTGATTCTAATCTTTTACATTTATAGTTGAAGTGTTGTTTTTCCTGTAGCTTCTTTCAGGAGTTTTCTTTATCTTTGATTTTCTGTAATTTCAAAATGGTATGGCTCAGTGCAGTTTTGTGGCACTTATCCTAATTTGTGTCCTCTGAGCTTCCTGAGTCTGTAATTTGTTGTCTGATATTAAGGAATTTTTCAGTCATTATTGTTTCAAATATTTCTTTTGTTTCTTTCTTTCTTCTCTTTCTGATATTCCCATTACACGAATGTTACTTTTTTTTTTTTTTAGTTTTCCCATAGTCCTAAATATTCTTTTCTTTTCAGTCTTTGTGCTCTTTGCTTTTCAGTTTTTGAGGATTCTATTGCATTATTTTCTACCTCAGAGATCCTTTATTCAGTTGTATCCAGTCTACTAGTGAGCTCATCAAAGCCATTCTTCATTTTGGTTGTAGTGTTTTATTTATTTATTTTTAAACTCTAGCATGCCTGTTTTGGTTCTGTCTTAGGATTTTCATCTCTTTGCTTACATTTACTATCTACTCTTACATGCAGTATACTTTATCACTAGAGCACTGAGCATATTTATCATTGTTGTTTTAAATTCCCAGACTAATTCCAACATTCCTGCTATGACCTGTCCTGATGCTTTTGTGTGTGTGTTTGCGGGGGAGAGATGTTTGCCTTGGTACATCTTATAATTTTTTCCTTAATAGCCAGACTTGTACTGGGTAAAAAGCACTGGGTAAAATGTAAATAGGCCTTTAGTAAAGTGGTGTAAGGTGTGGGGGTAGGGAAAATATTCTGTAGTCCTAAAATTACATATTAGTTTTTTAGTGAGCCTATGCCTATGCTTTTAGACTGTTAAATTCACAAATGTTTCTCAGGTTTTTTACTTCCCCTTAGTTGAGTGAGATTGGCTTAGAATGGGCTGGAATTGGGTATTTTCCTTATTTCATGTGGAAAGCTAGATTCAGCTATAGTTCGGTATTTCCCTTCTCCCAGGTCAGTTAGGTTCTGATAATACCCCAGCAGGGTAGCTTCTCATTAACTAATTTGCTCTGGTGGCAGGCTTTTTTTTAGAAGAACAGATTGTTCTGGCATATTTCAAAATGATTCATTTTCCCTGTCCCCTACTATAAGCAAGATTATATTTTTCTCCAATATTTACTGTTACAACTTTGTTGAGTTCCTGGAGTTAAATCTCACAGTATTGTAAAGGACCCCGTCTGATTTTGTCCCAATTGAGTTTTCAATTTCAGAGTTGTCCACACTGAGCTTCCAGCGATTCATCAATTACAGTTCAGGTAATTGGTTCCCAAGTGGATTCTGCTCATGAGTCTCTGCTCAGGCAAATCATGACTCCCTGTATGTGCCTCCAGTCTTGGGTACAAGCAGTTTGCCCAGTGCTCTCCCATTCTAATAGATCCAAGAAGAGTTGTTGATTTTTCAGTCTGTTCAGCTTTTTACTTGTTGATAGGATAGAGTGGTGATCTCTAAGCTACTTATATGAGGAACTGGGACCAGAAGTTTGATATGTTGACTCCCTCCCAGCTTTTTTGATGTATTACAAATGAAATTTGTACAGATCAAGATGGTGACATAATTTCCCTCATGGGAAGACCAACTAGCAACTATCCATAGAAAAGGCACCAGAGTGAAAATCCTGGAACCCAGGGGTGAGGCTGAGGCAACCCCTGGACCACAGAGACTGAGAAGGACTGCTTTGGAAGGGTAAGAGGGGTGGCTACACTCTGATCACATCACCTCCCCCAAACCCCAGGCCAGCACAGAAACATACCAAGAGGACCCTACTGAGCCTATGGTTTCTCCAGTGGGAAATAAAGAGCCCAAAGTGGACATAGAGCTTTCCCAGCATTGTGGGTCACTTCCTAGGAGGCCCACTCATGTCTAACCTCATGGGGTGGCAGTAAAATTTTCAGGGCTTGACCACTGTAGATAAGATTGTGACAGAGAAGTGAGTGGAGCTTACAGCAACCACCCTTCACATGTTGGCAGCTATGTCCCATGGACGCTGCTGGTTCCACAGTCAGGTCTGCATTTGGTAGGTCTGTTACCAAGGGTGTTTAAGGGTTTGGCTTCCACTGGGTCCCTTATTGTGCTCCTGGTGGGTCTCTAGGTGGGCAGGCCTTCCTTAGGACTACAGTAGAGCATGGCTAGAGGTGGGTGACAGGACTACTTCACGAATGACAGTCAGTCCAAGGTCAGAGGCATGTGTTACCAGGGGCACAGAAGAACATCTATTCTCATGGGTCCCTTGGAAGAAGGGGCTGATGGCAGGCTCATGGAAAAGCAGACTGGAGCCAAGTCTACAGGAGGACAGAGAATTTCACATTTGTAATGACCCATTGTTTTTCCACCTCTGCACTTGTTGAGGGGGCCAAAAGTCACCCAGAGCAGTGCTCAACTTTAACATTCACATGAATCTCCTGAGTGACTTGTTAATATTCAGGTTCTGATTCAGTAGGTCTTGAGATGATCCTTGAGATTCTGAATTTCTAACAATCTTCCAGATGATATTGTTGCTGCTGGTCCACAGATCATCCTTTTATTAACAAGATTATAGGACAATGGCCTTGGACCTTGACCCTGACATTTAGAGGCTTCTCTATTAAATGCCCCAAAGAGGTCCTCAGTAGCTACAACGTGGAGGTGACTGCAGCAACCACTCATTATTCACCCAATGGGGCATTAGCACACCAACAGCCTTATAGCCCCTTATTGTGCCTAGATCCTGTTGGAATTTGAGAGAAAGGTGAGCTCTGTAGGGCAGATCAGTCTAACCATTTTCCAGGAAGGTCTCACTTCACCCACATTGGTTTCCCCATATCTCAGCTTTGTATGTTTTGTCCATCAATCCAATCCCATATGCCTACTGTCTTCCAAAAAATCCTCAAACTTCCTGGTTTGTTCTTTGTACCCTTCCTGGTTGTCCAGCACTGCTATAGACTATTTTAAATTTTACACTGTTTTTGTCATTTCAGTGAGATCTGTGAAGGGTAGGAGAGAAGAATGTATGGGCTCAGTTTGTCATCTCAGAGCAGAAGTCCTACTTTTGATTTCATAGTAATTGAAGTCTCTTCTCCCACCTACTATTTGAGGCCTGATTTGTTCCAATAGAAAAAAAAATGTGGCTAGTTCCCGTTCTGAGCCATTTTCAGGAAAAAAAACAACAACAACAAAAAAACAAAAACAAAAAAACCTGAGAGCAGATACAAATGGAGAAGGTTATAGGAGAAAGCCACTTCCCTTCATAAAAATCAACTCAGAATCTTTAATTGCAGACCTTGGCAGGGAAATGGCTGCCTATGAAGTGGCCCTAATCTACCCACCCCGTTTTACTTTACTTCCAGGGCATGTTTATTTCAATTTCCATTGTCATCACCATACCTGACCCCAGGGTGACATTGATTCTCCTTGGACACTCTGATCCAAGCGTAGACAAATTCCTATGCCTTGGTTTCCTCAGTAAGTAGTAGTATCAATAGCAATAACAGTAATTATAACAACAGTTTCTCTTCTTTACCCTTCTTATATGCCAGGTACTGTGCTAGGAACTTGGGATGAATTTTCTAATTACTTCCTCTTAGTTATCCTGGAAGGTGGCTAAGATTATTATCTCCAATTTGATGAAACTAAGGTACCATGAGGTTAAGTAGCCTACTCAGGTAGCAACTCGCAGCCAGAGTTAGAACCCAGGTCTCTGTGAGCCCAGAGTCACAAACTTAATCATTTTGCTAAACTGAATATTAAAATATCCCAGCTCACCTATATGTAAATATATTACCATTAGCTCCTGGATTCCCACTTGACAGGCTGACATCCTCCCCAGTGACTGAGGCCAGCCAAAGCCTCTACCTGCAGGAATAGAGGATCTGTGACTCTAAGAGAAATAGTGGAAAGACCCCATTTGCCAAATGGATTCAACTCAAATACTAGACATACCTGATAAAAATGTATCAGCCTAAAACATATAGACATGATGTGGGACTTTGTGGATGACAATCCTCTATTTTACATTCAATCAGCAGATTTATATTCTTCGTTATTCTTAAAAGTCCATCTTTTGCTTCCAAACAAGTAAAAAGCATATTAAAGAAACCCAAAGTTCACAGGTTACTAACTCAGCACTCAATCTGTTGTGTTCACTGTTTTGTAAATTAACCATGACACTAAAATCTCTCTATGCACTGGTTGAATCACTTTTAATTAATATGAGAGCAGTAGGTTCTTCAGAAAAACAATACCTCCACTTATCAAAATGTGGTATTCTTCCAAAGGAAGTGAATATCATGTTCAAGGCATCTTTTTTCTTCACAAAACAAAACATTTTGAGGGAGCTGTTTTTCCCATAGTGACAACATGAAGATTTGAATAACTTCATCAGAGCAGGACTTCTCCTGATCAGCTAACCTAAAACCACTCAGAGAAGGCCGTGATGAGTTTTCACAATGGATCCACTTTTCCAGATATTTGAGTTTGCTTTGTGTGAACAATCAGAGCCTCTGAGGTGAATGCATAGATCACATGAACCAGTAAACGGACTTTGCAACATGAATGCTATTCCCACACTGAAAAACTTAGCAATTTTTGTTTTTGTTTTTTTCTTGTGGAGTTTTGGTAGGAAATGAGATGAAGTAACTATAATAGGAAAAAATTCATGATATATAACTGTCATATTTTTTGACAGAAATCTGCCAAATATTCTTTACCTTAAAAGGACACTATAAAATGCCATAATCATTTTTTAAATTGACTTAATTAGAAAAGACCAAATGTATATATAAAGGATAATGCATGGACCCATCAATTTGTTTTCTGACGCCTGCTGGCAGGGAAGACAACAGAGGGTTGATGGAGAGAAGGCTGGAAGCCAGGCAGAGGAAAGAGGAAGGTCACTGTCATTTATTTGAGAAAATTCTTTCATATAGGCATGGGGTTGGGGGCAGTGGAACAAGGGTTTCTCCTTGAGGCAGATTTGGAGAGCTGTGTTGTGGAATTCTTCAATAGCATAGGAGCAGGAAAGTGTTGCATTAAGGCCACCTTCTTTTTATCTGTAACAGCTTTATTGTGATATAATTCACATAACATAAATTTCAAACTTTAAAAAGTATACAATTCAATGCTTTTAGTATATTCACAGAATTATGTAATCACTAACACAATCAATTTTAGATAATTTTTATTACCGCAAAGGAAATCCATTAGCAGTCACTCCCGTCTACTTCCCAGCCCTTGGCAACCAGTAATTCACTTTCTGTCTCTATGGATTTGCTTATTTTTGATATTTCATATAAATGGAACCATAAAAAAGCCTTTTGAGTTTGGCTTCTTTCACATAGCATAATGTTTCATCCATTGTAGTATCAGTATCATATCAGTATTTCATTTCTTTTATGGTTGAATAATATTCTGTTATAGAGATATAACACATTTTATCTATCCATCACTTGATGGACATTTGGTTATTTCCACCTTTGGCAATTATGAATAAAGCTTCTATGAACATTTATGTACAAGGTTTTGTGTAGACATGTTTTCATTTCTTTTGGGTATATCGTTAGGAATGGAATTGATGTTGATATGGTAACTGCATGTCAAACTTTTTGAGAAACTGTAAGGCCCCACTTTTAACAATTTGAGTGTTTACTATGTCTTGGGCATTGTGGTATTTTCCATGTTAGCTGTAAACTGATTTACTCCTTATAACAATTGTGCAAAGTAATTACTAACTACTTTTATTCCCATATGACAGGTGAGGAAAATGAGGCTCAGAGAGGGGATGCCATCTGTTTATGGTCCCACAGCTAGGAAGTGGATGATGGAGCTGGGATTCGAACTCAGGCAGTTTGGCTCCAGAGTTTTTGGAGGAGGAGATGGCCAGACAGAAATAAAAATTCTTGCTCTGAAAAAAAATGATGATTTCAGATTAGCATATTTGTTTTATAGCAGAGGTTTGGAATTTGGCTTTCACTGACTAATCTTTTTAGTTTAACCAAGTGGTTAAAAGTGCAAACCCTACAGCCAGATGGCTTGGGCTTGAGTCCAAACTCTGTCACTCACTACTTGTATGACTTTGGACAATTTACTTAACCAATATGTGCCTCAGTTACCTCATATGCAAAATAGTTAAATAATGGTATTTTTCTTATAGGGCTACTGTGAGGATTAAATTGATTTAATACATGTAATGCACTTAGAATAGGGCTTGTGTATATGGTAAGTGCTCAGTAAATATTAATGAAATATGGACAAGCATTTCCAAACTTTTTTGATCCTGTACCCCATCAGTAAAGCATTTCTGAGCACAACTTCCCAATATAGGTGTATTTATTATAAGCATGTGCTACTGACAATCCATTTTAATTATTGGGACAGATTAAGTTCCTTCTTATTTTTTAAATAATAGAGAAGTTTTAATATTTTCTTCTGTATTCCTCATGGATGATCTTGTGTCCTTTACTCTGACCATGTACCCTGTCCCAGATGGAGTACCCAGGTCTGGAGTGAGAGAAGAACTGACTTATCCCAGGTTTTTTAATATTGCTATGATACAGGGTTTCTGGACCTGTGTCTCTACGTATGTGGGTAGGGGAAGGGATAGGAGCAAGCAAGATGAAGAAGGAGCTTCTAAGGGTTACAAGAATGAGCTCTTTCTATTAGGGGTTTCCTCTGGGGAAAGGGGAGTGTCTGGTTACCTATAAAACAATGAGAGGTTTCCATTTTATAGACAAGTACACCCTACCAGGTAAACGGAATGACCTCAATCTCTCTCTGGGCAGGTATAAAATTCAGGTGAGTACTTGCTGTGTTGGGCTTCTTTTAGTCCTCAGAACTGAGGACAGCAGAAGAGGCCAGTAAAGACTCCCTGTCTCAGCTATGTTGGGCTTCTGGTCTCAGTGAGCACAGAGGACATGCTGAACCCAAAAAGAACAGAGTGAAACTTTCAAGATTCCTCTGGACCATTCTGCCTCTCCTTTCAGGGAAAAGGGAGCTGGACAGGGATTTAGCAGAATTTGAGTCACCCCCCTCCTTCAGTTTAGAGAAGAGGAAACTATGATCCTGGAAAACCTCCTTCACTCTTTCCCTTCTCTGAACCTCACAGTGATTTAGTGTAATAATAATAATAATAATAATAATAATAACAGCCTTCATTTTACTGAGCTACTACTGTTGTAGTTGCTTTACACGTATTAACTTATTTTATCATCATAACAAACTCCTATGAGCAACAGACATGCTTTTGGCCTCAAGTGAAATCAAACTTATCTAACTGTAATCTAATTCAGTTGGCGTTTCTTTTCTTCACATAATAATCCAGAGGTAGGTGGTTGCTGAATATTTCTGTAATTTGCTAACGTCATCAGAGACCCAGTCTCTTATCTTTTTTTGCTACCATCCTTAGTATGTATAGATCTTTAGCCTCATGCTTGTTACTTCATGGTCACAGATGGCCACCCTATCTCAAGGTATCACATCTGCATTCAAAATAGGGAAAAGAAAAGAGGTGTTGGTGCCAGCTGTATTTCATCTCTTTATCAGGAGACAAAAGATTTATCAGAAACCAGCCCCCTATCAGCAGGCTTTCTCTAGCATTTCCTTAGTTAGGTGTTGGTCACAAGGTTACCTTTTGCTGCAGGAGAAGCTGGAAAAATAAATATTTAACTGAGCACATTGTTGCCTCAAAATTGGGGTTTGAGTTGCAAATAAGAAAGGATAAATGGATACTAGAAAGGCAATCAACAATTTTCAGTAATATATAAGTACTATTAGAATCCTTATTTTACAGATAGGGAAACTAAGGCATGGAGTAGTTAAGTAACTACCCAAGGTCACACAGTCAATTAACAGTAGAGCTATGATTTGAACCCAGGCAGTCTGGCTCCATACCAGTGTTTCTGGAACATTCTTTGTGACAACCTACCTTTAATATTGACAAGCTACCTTTAATATTTAATACTTTTAATATTGCATCCCAGTATACATACCTTTCAAATTCAAAACACTACATACATTTTCTATCTACAATATTCTATTTTCTATTCTATTCTATTCCATTCTATTATTTCATTTTTTAAAATGCTGGTCATGTTCAACTAAACTGATTTCTTGACCTGCAACTTGAAAATAATTTTACTGCATTGCTCTTCCAAAACCACCATTTCCCTAATGGGATTTCTGGGGTACCAAGAAAAACTTCCTGGTGTTATGTCACTCTCTAAAGTCCTGCCTGAAATGCCACCATTTCTTTTTTCCCCTAGATATTTGCCTCTTATTGAGTCTGATCCAAGAAGGGGATGTTTTGAGGGTTCCTGTTTTATACAGCCAGACACAATTCCTGACTCATAAAATCACCAATGGTTCAGTGAGAATGGTAGCACTTCACATGATACACAGTGAGCACTAATTCATGTGTATTAGCTGAATCTCCCCAAGAAGCATATCCCCTGATACGAGGGGATTAGGGAAGTGATGCAGGGAGGTGAAAGCAGGAAATATGGGGTGTGTTATTAAACCAGCTGCTACAGTGGGCAACTGAAGCTTAATCCCTGGGGAAACTCTGGGGAAAAGTGTCAAATAAAATTTTCAATTATCATCCCTGAGGAGCAAGGGAACCAGGACATTTATACCCTTCCCCCATCAGTCATTGGTTAAGGGCTATTCCCAGGGCAGGGGAGACAGTAATTCCCAGGTACTTCTGGCCTGCTATATTCTGGACAAAGTGGGTTCTATCAGCCTGAGGGACGCCTTCCAACAAAGACACAGGTTCTGGATATTGAAAGTTAGGTTGGTGTGTAAGGAAATGGTAAGGGAGATAGATGGAACAGCAACAGCATCTGCTACAACATGTTAGCTTGCATCCTTATCAATATTATCCTCAGTTCACATATATATTCAACAGTTCTTGAGTGTCTGGTCTATTGCCATGTTGCTGTGACCCTGATCAGTAAAATAGGGAAAATATTTATACCTACCCCTTAGGATTATGGTGAGAACCTATCACAAAGCTTAGCATATTAGCAAGTGCTCCATAAGTGCTAGCTAATATTTATTAATAATAAAAGGGATTTTCAGTTGATCATGTTGTTTAACCTATGAAATGGGGACAGTACATATACCTATAGGTATGGGGCTGGAAATAAATGTGGACTGCATTAGCTAAGGCTGAACAGGAGACAGAGGGTATGGAATCTGGTGACCAGGAAGCTGGACAGCTAGGAGGTGTCTCGTTGAAGCTATATTGTGGTTGGTTTGCTACCAGAGCTTGGAAGTTCCCATCTCTCTCCCCAGGAATACACACTTACAAAGGAATTTGTACTTGAGTATGATTTACCACTCCATAAGCACCATGCAGATAGGAATACTATCTAATTTGTTCACCTCTAGCATGCAAGTAAATATTTGCTGGATTGATAAACAAATGGGGCTTCCCTGGTGGCGCAGTGGTTGAGAGTCCGCCTGCCGATGCAGGGGACATGGGTTCGTGCCCTGGTCCGGGAAGATCCCACATGCCGCAGAGCGGCTGGGCCCGTGAGCCATGGCGGCTGAGCCTGCTCGTCTGAAGCCTGTGCTCCGCAACGGGAGAGGCCACAACAGTGAGAGGCCCACGTACCGCAAAATAAATAAATAAATAAATAAATAAACGAATACAAAGTCATATACAGAGACTCTGACCTTATCTACCAGGATTTTAGTTGTGCTATTCCCTCCACTTTGGCATACCCTCTATTCCTCTTCCCAGTCCCTGCCCCGTGCCTTTTCCACATGTGTGTAGTAAAAAATTTATCCTAGCCCAAAGACAGGTCTGACCTTTGCCCTCAGCTTCTGGGAAGTAATCTCTTAGCCCTTGAAATGTCATGTCTGATAGGAGTATTTTTGTTTGCCTGGGGGCCTTGGGTCAACTGATAGTCTAACAATGTTATTTAGGATGGGGTTTTGGGCCACATCAACAATGTGATTTAGGGTGGGGGCTCTGAGTTACCTGGTATCAGCTCATCTTCTGAGAAGACTGGAGATGGGGATCAGCCAGAGGGGCAGTGATGGAGCCCCAACAAAATCTTTAGAAGCTTGGGTGTGCTTTCCTGGTTGGCAATACTCCATGAATATTGTCACATATTTATGCTGAAAAGTAACATTGTCCTGACTCCACAGGGGTAGGAAAACTGAAGCTCCCTGTTTGGTACTTTCTTATACTCTGCTCTGTGAGCCTTTCTGGTGGATTATCGAAGCTAAGGGTGTTATTTGGGACTCCTGGACTTTCAGTTGGTGTCAGAAGGGAGGGTTGTCTTGTGTGAACTGTTTCCCTTAACTTCACAGTTGCTCAAACGTTAACATGGTAGAAATTTCCCTGTCTTCTGAGACTTAGTTCAAACATTTTCTTCTTTGGTAGAGACTTCTAATGTTCATCCATATCTAGTTCTCCTGCCCTTCTGAGTTCATAGGACTTTTAGTTTTCTGTTCCCTTGAAGTTGGATGAAGCCATGTGATCAGTTCTGGCTAGAGAATTTACCTGTAAGTGAGAAACAATCTAGGGCTCTCTTTCCAGCTGTGATGATTATGGAAATATGTCTTGAGATGGAGGTGTAGTAAGGCAGAAGCAGCCCAGATTGTGTACTATCACATAGGTGATAGCTGCCCCAGAGAGTCACCTGGACTCACAGCAGGATTTGTATGAGCAAGAAATAAATTCTTGTATGTTAAAGCCATTAAGACTTGGGGGAAAATCTGTTACTACAGCACAACTAATCCTGATTGCAAAGATCTTCCTCAATCACAATTAACCACTCCATTTTTTGAGTTCTTCCAGGCCCACATCCATCCTTGTTATGGTCCATGCTTATGTGTTCTCACTAAATTCTGAGTGACTGTAGATATTTTATTTTAGTCATCTTGGTATTTCTTGTGTACCTGGCCCAGATTACATATTCAGGATATGCAAGTTGAATCTAATTCAGCTGGTTGGCAGCATGGCTGTTGTGGAGATGGACATAAACCTGCCTAAACAATCTGCCTTAAATGATGTACTGGTGAGCTAAACAGAAGTAATAGAGGCTTCTGAAGAACACAGGGACACTCTATGGCCATGTACCATTCCTTTCTTCCTCTTCCCCAACTATATGAGAAAACAGTGTCCATGTGACACTCATGGCCTACTGGAGAAGGAAGTCACAGTTCAAGAGAGAAATGGGAGAGATGGAATCAGAATAGAGTGCTTCCAGGGAACATGAATTTTACCTCCCAACACCCCCTCTAACTGTGTTGCAAACCCAGATGGTCTAATCTACCTATGGTCAGGCTGAACTGTTGCCCTGCAGGTGGTTGGACTTGGTGGAATGATGAGGTCTCATTTTGTTATCTTGGGCCTGGTAGGTAAAGGCCCGGGCAAGCAAGATCTACCTCACCAGTCCCATATCCTATTCAGGACAGAAGTCTCTGGGAGCCAGGGGTAAGAAGGTCATCATAAATAAGGAAATCCCAAAGGGTCTAAAAGTGAAGTGGGTCAAGCAGCAGAGTGGTGGTCTCTGACTGAAACACTGAAGTAAGCCAAAGCCCACAGCAGAGACCTTAGGCCTCCTCCCCCTTGCTCTTGGTACTAGAGACAAAAGGACCTATGGCTGTAGTCACCTGTTGGAAGCCTAGGTTAGAAAACTTAAGATACAGGGCTCTCAAGGAGATTATAGAGAGTGACACATTCATGTGCTAGTATCAACCTATTCCATATTCTTGCTTCCAACCCCCCTCAACCCATGCTGCACCCAGGAACTCTCTGATAGTAGGCAACTCTGAGATCAATTTGAAGGGGTTTGGGAGATGGGTGAAGAATAAGTATTTTATTAAGGTCAGTGTTTATTTCTTCTGGAGAAAGGTAGGTTAAGTAGTATCAGAACATACAAACTATCGTGTCTCTAATGGGCAGCATAAGATACCACATGGGAGCCTTGTGGGCAGCAAGGAGCATGTATGTGCAGGAGACACCATGATGAAAGAAACAGTAAGGTCACTCCATCCACTTTGGGGGATGGATAAAGAATATGTCTACCTCTGAGGAGACAGGACTGGAAGCATTAGGAAAGAACTGGAGGTGGGGGATTCCTAAGTGATATGGATTCTGGTTAGGTCCCAAAAGCAGCTTTTAAGCTCATGTGAGAGTACACAGGGCAGGTACTGGACTTACAGCTGCAAGGAAAAGGAGCAAGGTCAGGAATGGGCCTTCAAGTCTTGTGAAAGAGCCAAGTGACATGAAGGACAGTCCCACCCGTGAAGACATTTGAAGCATCCCTGGTTACAGGATCAAACTTGATTCTTGTGGCCCACTCTTCCAGAAAAGACATGGAAGGCCACAGACAGACCATGGAAAGCCTGGCAATAGAACAGCAGGACTGGCAGGCCAAGACTAGGCTGGTGTAAGCTGTCCCTGCCAGGCAAATTCCCTTTATTTCACAATTGGTAAAACACACACACAAACACACACACAAAATGGCATGAGAGCTATGCCTGGAGGTGTCTTTTTACTTCTTTTATTGAACTCCATAAATATTTTCATAAGGCTTTGTGTCATTACAACATCATATTTTTGTTAAACATTTTTTTTTAAACACACAACTTTGACACTTGTTTGACAGGGTCAAACAGTCAGATAGAAGAAATGAAATAATAAACTGGCAAGTGCAGAGCAGCAGGGGTAATCAAAATCACTGTTGCCCATCCATCCACCCCAGCCCACCCCATCCCCAAAACACTAAAAATCACTATTTGGCTTCACACTAGAATTGTTAGAACTCTCTTGTTGCTGTCCTTATAAATCCTTTAGAGATATACACATAGAAGGGACAAGAGGGAGAGAGAGAAAGAGGAGGTGGATTTCTGGGTTAGGACCATCCCATAAAAGGGCCCATAGAATATATTAGCAAAGCCTTTTTGAGCAAATCCAGGCCTCATTGAGTTGAGGAAAGGGGATCTCTGGGCCATGCAGAAACAGAGATTTACAGGGTTCTTGTGGATAGCATCACTGTGGGAACACAGAATAGGCTTGGATCCTGAGCCCAGGTAATGGGGTTCCCCTTGGGGCTGTTGGCCACCTGTCTGCTTTTCTGCCATAGACTGGGGGAATATTCCAAGCAATGGTGAACAGATTTCTTGTTGTTTTCATAAATTATTGGCATCTGATGAGGCCAGTGGGTTGGGTGGATGAGAGGTGGGTGGAAAGAGGTGATAATCCCTGATCCTGGAGCTCTGGGCACAGCCCCAGGGGAGCAGGAAGTGGGAGTGTGAGTGAGCTTGGCCAAGAGAAGTTGTAGGTCCAGGGACCTGTCCATGCATCCCCTCTTGGTGTGCCCCCAGGCCCTGGAGAAACAAGTCAAGGCCAAGCCTAGTGAGAAAGAATTGAAAGTAGGAAAATAATGTACACTCAAGGGAGGCCTACACAGCCAGACATTCTGTTTGCCAGGGAAGCCATTTTAGCTTAGGCACTGGGTACCAGGTTCCTTGTCAAGTGGGCTTAAGTAGCTGGGTCAGGTGCTGAGCAGCTGTGGCCAGTCCCAATCCCTGGCCCTCTGCCCAGCTCACACTTATCCTTGGCTAACTCCTCAAGTCTCATTTGGGTGTGGTGGAATGGGAGCTTAAACAGCTTGTAATTTGATTCCCATAGAAGAAAAATTCCCAGGCTGGGCAGGGCCTGGTCTGGGTCAGGAGGCGTAAGAGCAGCAATCAAGCCAGCTATGCTGTGTCCCATGCAGCCATGAGTCCTTTCATGATTAAGTCTTCTCCCACAGGGTCCAGGATAGACTCAAAATCTCCAGATTCCTCACTAGAATGGCTCTCCATAGTAGGGCCCATCCTTACTCCTTTGTACTCCATTCTCCTTGCTGTTCAAGGTCTATCTATCTGAGGGGCTATGTGGAGAGGAGGAATAGGGAGTACTCATAGGGAGTCTGTCTCTTTGTGTGGAAAGTTAGTTTTTCCTAAGTGTAAAGCCTACCAAAAATGAGCCTGAGGGTAGCATCTCTGCCTCAGATCCTTTCTCCACAGGGAAAAGTCCCCTAGGGTCCTCGCTTGCTTACTTCAAATGTTGTGGGATGGGAGAATGTTGGAAACAGGGCAGTCTTTGAGTGCCAGAAGTGCTTTAACTATGCCCATACCAGCAACCCTCCTGTGCAGGGGAGAGCAGGAGAAAGAAGGAAGACAGGAAGGGGGGAAGGAAGGAGCCATGGAAGATTATCCATGCAATCGGCTAACAATGGGGGAAGTTTCACATAAGTTAGGAACTGTAAGTACATATCTTGGGCTGAGGTTGTCTCTTTCATGCCCATCTTTGTTCTTTCCTATAAGAGGTTACTATCAGCCTTTGATTTTGTCCAGGTCAATAATTTGAATACAGTTGATGATCTTGGTCAGGTGGGCTCTGTCTTGACCTCTCACAGATTCCAGCAATGCTGCCTAAACAATCTGCCAATGGGGAGCAGGTACAACCAGGTCCCCGATTGCAGTGGGGAGTCCTACTCTAAACCTGCTTGGTACTGGAGGCAGTTGAATCCCTCCTCCAGGAGGCAGAGTCTCAGCCTCTTTACTTCTAGTTCAGATTTTTTAGTTTAGGGGAGGGACAAGCCTAGAAGAAACACCATAACCAAAGTGGCATGAGGAAGAGAAAAACTGACCCAAAAACCCCAGATACAAAACTGGCATGACCCAGCAGTGCTGCAACATGGGAATCCCCAGTGCTAGCAGAAGAAATAGCCCAAATGCAGAATGCTCCCTGAACAGAAGTCCTCTCCAGCATCATTACTCTGACATTCCCTTGCTTCTGTTTAGTTTCGATCCCTCTACAACACCTAAAACACAGTGAAAGCAATAGAAATATTGAGCACTTATGTCACAGGGCACAACAGAGCATGTCCAGACTGGCATGACTGAGGACAGAAGATGCAGGGAAAAGGCTATTTGGGGCAACTGCAGGGCTGCAGAAATATTCGCAGATGATCAGTTGAGGGAGTGGAGGAAGGGGATCCTCCCTTTACCCAGTGAAAAGGAAAAGGAAAAAAAGAAATTCAAAACTCCCAAACTCCACCACATCAAATTAAATTCAAAAGTCATCAGCATCAGTATCATCAGGTAACTAAAAAACAATACACACATCTATGTTAATAATGACAAGTCAATGAATCACTCACAGGAGAGCAAAAAGATTATCTCAACAAGAAAAGGAACAAATAGAAATGTCATTTTCTGAAAGTAAAGGGGAGGGGGACAGGGTAAGAATGGAAAACATTTTAAGAAGGGATCATGTGTTTGGAATTCATTGGTACTTCTTCCTACCAACTACAGATTTTACTTCCCCAAAACAACAGAAAACATTTTTGGTCCTTCTGCGTGTGTGTGTGTGTGTATGTGTGTGTGTGTGTGTGTGTACACTCAAGGTCCTGTGTGCGTGTGTGTATGTATGCGTGTGTGTATGTGTGTGTGTGTGTGTGTGTGTGTGTATATATATATATATATATATATATATATATATAAATTTCAACAGTGCTTCTCCGAAAAAAGGTCCATCTATAAATATAATTTTATTTACTTTATTTTAAAATTATCTGCCTCCCTGTTGGTATTATTTTTTGAAGGGGGTTAACCTGCTGAAGTTTTGCCAGAATGGTGACTGGCTGCGCTTGGGTTCGGTGAACTCAAAGACCTGCGACTGAGCGATGCCATCAGGGACCAGGTACTGGCCCTGGTTTAACGGGTCCTGCGGTGGTGGGTAGGAAGGAGGAACTGAGCGAGCAGAGGTGACACCTAGAGTAGACGGGAGATCAAAGGGAAATGGTATAAATTAAGTAGTAAGGGGCTTCTCAAAGCACCTAGTGCCCACTTTTAATCCTTATCTCTATTCAGAACAGAATAGGCTGAGGAACACAGCATGTGATTCAGAATGCAAGGATGATCTCTCTGCTGCTCCCAAATACCTTTCTCATCTGCTGGTCAGTGTCTGAAATTTCAACATTATAGTTTCTCTGTTTGCCTTTGTTTGATGATTTGATCCCATTGCCCTGGAAGTAGTATCATATTAAGCCATCATATAACATATTAAGACATTCACACTTCAGTGGGAAGGAACCACTTCTTTTCTAAAAGCCAGTATTTTGTTGTTTTGTTTTTGTTCTTGTTATTGTTTTCCAGCTTTATTGAGATGTAACTGACATACAATGTTGTGTAAGTTTAAGGTATGCAATGTGATAATTCATTATACATATATATTGTGAAATAATTACCACAATAAGGTTAGTTAGCACATCCATCACCTCACACAATTACCTTAAGTATACAATAGCGTATTGTTAACTACATTAACCATACTGTACATTATATCTCCAAAACTATTTCATCATATAACTAGAAGTTTGTGCCCTTTGACCAACATCACCCCACTTTCCCCAACCCCAACCCCTGGCAACCTACTTTCTGTTTCTATAATTTTACCTTTTTCAGATTGCTTATATAAATGACATATTGTATTTGTATTTTTCTGTCTGACATTTCACACAGCATAACTCCCTAAAGACCATCCATATTTCCATAAATGGCAGGATTTCCTTCTTTTTATGGTTGAATAGCATTCCACAGTGTGTATGTGTGTGTGTGTGTGTGTGTGCGTGTGTGTGTGTCTTTTTTGGGTGTATGGTTTATAAAAAAGGTTCTCCCATTGCATAGGTAGCCTTTTCATTTTGTTGATTGTCTTTTGCTATGCAGAAGCTTTCTAGTTTGATGTAGTCCCACTTGCTCATTTTTGTTTCTCTGGCTTTGATTTAGGTGTCATATTCAAAACCTCATTGCCAAGATCAATGTTGAGGAGTACAGGGAAAACAGGGAATACCCTGTTTTCTTCTAGGAATTTTATAGATGTGGGTCTTACACTTAAGTCTTTAATCAGTTTTGAGTTAATTTTTGTGAGTGGTGTTATATAGGAGTCCAATACAGTCCTTTGCATGTAAACATTCAATTTTCCCAATACCATTAATAAAAGAGACTATATTTCCCCCACTAAATATTCTTGGCCTCCTGACAAATATTAGTTGACCATAAGTGTGGGTTTATAATTGGGCTCTTGATTCTGTTCCATTGATCTATATGCTGTTTTTTATGCTAGTACCATACTTCTTTGATTATTATAGCTTTGTAATATAGTTTGAAATTGGGATGCATGATTGCCCCAGCTTTGTTCTTCTTTAACAGAACTGCTTTGGTAAATTGGGGTCTTTTGTGGTTCCATATGAATTTTAGGAGTGTTTTCTCTCCTTCTATGAAAAATGCCATGGAATTTGAGATAAGGATTACAGCAAGTATACAGATGGCTTTATATAGTAAGGAAATTTTCACAATATTAATTCTTATCATCCATGAATATGGAATATCTTTCCATTTATTTGTGTCTTCTTCAATTTCTTTCATAAATGTCTAATAGATTTCAATGTGCAGATCTTTAACCTTCTTGGTTAAACCTATTCCTAAGTACTTTACTATTTTGTGCTATTGCAAAGGGGATCATGTCCTTAATTTCTCCTTTGGATGTTTGTTGTTAGTGAAACACAACTGATTTCTGTACACTGATTTTGTATCCTGAAACATTACTGAATTCCTTTATTATTCTGATATTATTATTTCTTGGGATAGTCTTTAGAGTTTTCTATGTATGAAATCATATCATCTGTAAACAGAGACAATTTGACTTCTCACTTTCTGACTTTAATTGCTTTTTATTGCCTGACTGCTCTGGCTAGGACTTCAAGAGCTATGCTGAATAGGAGTGGTGAGGTTTGGAATCCTTGTCTTATTCCTGAACTTAGAGGAAAAGCTTTCAAACTTTCACCTCTGAGTATTGTTATTAGTGGTGAGCTTGTCATAAAAGGCATTGATTATATTGAGATATGTTCTTTGTATACTCAATTTATTGAGAATTTTTATCACGAAAGATGTTGAATTTTGTAAAATGCTTTTTCTGCATCTATTGAGGTGATCATGTGATTTTTATCTTTCATTCTATAAATGTGGTGTGTCACATTTATTGATTTGCATATGTAGACCATGCTTGCATCCTAGAGATGAATCCCACTTGATGATGATGCATGATCCTTTTATGTGCTGTTGAATTTGGTTTGCTAGTATTTTGTTGAGAATTTTTACATCTATATTCATCAAAGATATCTAGTAATATCTTTATCCAGCTTTGGTATTGGGGTAATGCTAGCTTCATAAAATGAGTTTGAGAGTGTTCCTTTTAGGTTTTTGACTAGTTTGAGAAGGACTGTTGTTAATTCTTTTTAAAATGTTTCATGGAATTCACCAGTGAAACCATCTATCTGTTCCTGGGCTTTTCTTTGTTGGGAGGTTTGACTACTGATTCAACCTTCTCACTTGTTATTTGTCTGCTCAGATTTTGTATTTTTCCCTAATTTGAGACAATAATAGACATATTACATTGTATAAGATTAAGGTGTACAACATAATGATTTGATATATGTATATACTGCAAAAAGATAAGCACATTAAGGTCACTTAACATCCATCACTTCACATAGTTACACGTTTTTTCTTTTGATGAGAACTTTTACAATGTACTCTCTTAGCAACTTTCAAATATACAATACAGTTTTGCTAACTTTAGTCTTCATGCCGTATGTTACTTCCTCAACCTCATTTATTTTATAACTGAAACTCTACCTTTTGACCACATTCACCTATTTCCCCAACCCAACACCCCTTGCATGTGGCAAACATCAATCTCTTCTCTGTTTCTACAAATTCAGTTTTATTAGATTCCCCATATAAGTGATATCATACAGTATTTGTCTTTCTTTGTCTGAATTATTTCATTTAGCATAACACCTTCCAGGTTAGTCCACGATGTGGAAAAGACAAGATTTCCCTCTTTCTACAGATGAATAATATTCCATTGTGTGTGTTTGTATATATTTATTTTACCTATTTATCTGTCAAAGGACACTTAGGTTGTTTCTATATCTTGGCTATTATGAATAATGCAGTAACAAATATGGGGTACAGATATCTCTTCAAGATAGTTATTTCTTTTCTTTAGATATATACCCAGAACTGGAATTGAATTATACGGTAGCTCTATTTTTAATTTTTTTACGAGCCTCCATACTGTTTTCCATAGCAGCTGTACCAACTTACATTCCCACCAACAGTATAAAAGGGTCTCCTTTCTCTACATCCTTCCCAGCACTTGTCTTTTGATAACAGCCTTTCTGAAAGGTGTGAGGTAATATCTCATAGTGGTTTTGATTTGCATTTCCTGATGATGAATGATGCTGAGGTACTTTTCGTGTACCTGTTGGCTGTTGGAATATTTTCTTTGAAAAATGTCTACTTAGGTCTTTGGCTTATTTTTTTTTTTTACATCTTTATTGGAGTATAATTGCTTTACAATGGTGTGTTAGTTTCTGCTTTAATAACAAAGTGAATCAGTTATACATATACATATGTTCCCATATCTCTTCCCTCTTGTGTCTCCCTCCCTCCTACCCTCCCTATCCCACCCCTCTAGGTGGTCACAAAGCACCAAGCTGATCTCCCTGTGCTATGCGGCTGCTTCCCACTAGCTATTTTACATTTGGTAGTGTATATATGTCCATGCCACTCTCTCACTTTGTCACAGCTTACCCTTCCCCCTCCCCATATCCTCAAGTCCATTCTCTAGTAGGTCTGTGTCTTTATTCCTGTCTTACCCCTAGGTTCTTCACGATATTTCTTTTTTCTTAAATTCCATATATATGTATTAGCATACGGTATTTGTCTTTCTCTTTCTGACTTACTTCACTTTTATTGGAATATAGTTGATTTACAATATTGTGTTAGTTTCTGTTGTATAGCAAAGTGAATCAGTTAAACATATACATATATCTGCTCTTTTTTAGATTCTTTTCCCATAAAGGTCATTACAGAGTATTGAGCAGAGTTCCCTGTACTATACAGTAGGTTCTTATTAGTTATTTATTTTACATATAGTAGTGTGTATATGTTAGTCCCAATCTCCCAATTTATCCCTCTCTCCCTTTCCACTTTGGTAACCATAAGTTTGTTTTCTATATCTGTGACTCTATTTTTGTTTTGTAAATAAGTTCATTTGTACCATTTTTTAGATTACACATATAATCAATACCATATGATATATGACTTACTCTGTCTGACTTACTTCACTCAGTATGACAATCACTAGGTCCATCCATGTAGCTGCAAATAGCATTATTTTGTTCTCTTTTATGGCTGAGTAATATCCCATTGTATATATGTACCACATCTTCTTTATCCATTCATCCATTGATGAACATTTAGGTTCCTTCCATGTCCTGGCTATTGTAAATAGCACTGCTATGAACATTGGGGTGAATGTTTCTTTTTTTTTTTTAACATATTTATTGGAGTATAATTGCTTTACAATGGTGTGTTAATTTCAGCTTTTTAACAAAGTGAATCAGCTATACGTAAACATATATCCCCATATCTCCTCCCTCTTGCATCTCCCCCCCACCTCTCTACTAACAAATGTAAAATAGATAGCTAGTGGGAAGCAGCCGAATAGCACAGGGAGATCAGCTCGGTGCTTCATGTATCTTTTTGATTTATGGTTTTCTCTGGATATATGCCTAGGAGAAGGATTGCTGGATCATATGGTAGCTCTATTTTTAGTTTTTTAAAGAACTTCCATACTGTTCTCCATAGTGGCTGTACCAATTTACATTCCCACCAACAGTGCAAGAGGGTTCCCTTTACTCCACACCCTCTCCAGCATTTGTTTGCAGACTTTATGATGATGGCCATTCTGACCGGTCTGTGGTGATCCCTCATTGTAGTTTTGATTCGCATTTCTCTAATAATTAGCAATGTTGAGCATCTTTTCATGTGATTTTGGCCATCTATATGTCTTCTTTGGAGGAATGTCTATTAGATCTTCTGCCCACTTTTTGATTGGGTTGTTTGTTTGTTTATTTTTTTTGATGGTGAGCTGCATGAGCTGTTTGTATATTTGGAGTTTAATCCCTTGTCAGTTGCTTCGTTTGTAAATATTTTCTCCCATTCTGTGGGTTGTCTTGTTTTTTTATGGTTTTCCTTGCTGTGCAAAAGCTTGTAAGTTTAATTAGGTCCCATTTGTTTATTTTTGTTTTTATTTTCAGTACTCTAAGAGGTGGATCCAAAAAGATATTGCTGAAACTTATGTCAAAGAATGTTGTGCCTATGTTTTCCTCAAAGAGTTTTATAGTATCTGGTCTTACATTTAGGTCATTAATCCACTTTGAGTTTATTTTTGTGTGTGGTGTTAGAGAATGTTCTAGTTTTATTCTTGTACATGTAGCTGTCCAGTTTCCCCAGCACCATTCATTGAAAAGACTGTCTTTTGTCCACTGTATTTCCTTGCCTCCTTTGTCGTAGATTAATTGACCATAGGTGCATGGGTTTATTTCTGGGCTTTCTATTCTGTTCCACTGATCTATATTTCTGTTTTTGTGCCACTACCATACATTTTTGGAAATGATTTTTTAAATTTTTGTTTTATATTGGAGTTGATTAACAATTTTGTGTTAGTTTCCAGTGTACAGCAGAGTGATTCAGTTATACACAGAGATGTATCTATTCTTTTGCAGATTCATTTCCCATTTAGATTATTACAGAGTATTGATCAGATTTCCCTGAGCTATACAGTAGGTTTTTTTGATAACTTTAGCTTTGTAGTATAGTCTGAAGTCAGGGAGCCTGATACCTCCAGCTCCATTTTTCTTTCTCAGGATTACTATGGCTATACAGAGACTTTTGTTTCCATATAAATTTAAAAAAATTGTTCTAGTTCTGTGAAAAATGTTATTG
Source organism: Monodon monoceros (assembly GCF_005190385.1). Lineage (NCBI taxonomy): Eukaryota > Metazoa > Chordata > Mammalia > Artiodactyla > Monodontidae > Monodon > Monodon monoceros. The sequence continues at coordinate 51,964,258 of NW_021703779.1, read as the reverse complement.
GTAAATTAATAGGGATTGCATTGAATCTGTAGATTGCCTTAGGGAGTATAGTCATTTTGACAATATTGATTCTTCCAAACCAAGAACATGGTATATCTTTCCATCTGTGTCACCTTCAATTTCTTTCATCAGAGTCTTATAGTTTTCAGAGTACAGGTCTTTTGCCTCATTAGGTAGGTTTATTCCTAGGTATTTTATTCTTTTTGATGAGATGGTAAATGGGATTGTTTCCTTATTTTCTTTCTGATTTTTGCTGTTAGTGTACACAAATACAAGTGATTTCTGAGTGTTAATTTTGTATCCTGCAACTTTATCAAATTCATTGATATGCTCTAGTAGTTTTCTGGTAACGTCTTCAGAATCATCAATGTATAGTACCATGTCATCTGAAAACAGTGACAGTTTTACTTCTTTTCCAGTTTGGATCCCGCTCATTTCTTTTTCTTCTCTGGTTGCTGTGGCTAGGACTCCCAGAACTTGAATAAAAGTGGTAAGAGTGGACATCCTTTTCTTGTTCCTGATCTTAGAGGAAATACTTTCAGCTTTTACCATTGAGTGTGATGTTAGCTGTGGGTTTGTTGTATATGGCCTTTATTATGTTGAGGTAGGTTCCATTTATGACCACTTTCTGGACAGCTTTTATCATAAATGGGTGTTGGAATTGTGAAAAGCCTTTTCTGCATCTATTGAGATAATCATATTTTTTTATACTTTTTAATTTGTTCATGTGGTATATCACAGTGACTAATTTGGGGATAATGAAAAATCCTTGTATCCCTGGGATAAATCCCACTTGATTGTAGTGTTTGATCCTTTTAACATATTGTTGGATTTGGTTTGCTAGTATTTTGTTGAGGATTTTTCCATCTATGTTCTTCAGTGATATTGGCCTGTAATTTTATTTTTTTGTGGTATCTGCATCTGGTTTTGGTATTAGGGTGATGGTGGCCTCATAGAATGAGTTAGGGAGTGTCCCCCCTTGCTATATTTTGGAAGAGTTTGAGAAGGATATGTGTTAACTCTTCTCTAAATGTTTGACAGAATTTGCCTGTGAAGCCATCTGATGTTGGACTTTTGTGTGAAGTTTTGTTTTTTTTTTTCGGTACGCGGGCCTCTCACTGTTGTGGCCTCTCCTGTTGCGGCACACAGGCTCCAGATGCACAGGTTCAGCGGCCATGGCTCACAGGCCCAGCCGCTCCGCAGCATGTGGGATCCTCCCAGACCGGGGCACGAACTCGTGTCCCTGCATTGGCAGGCGAACTCTCAACCACTGTGCCACCAGGGAAGCCCTGAATTTTTTAAAATAAGTTTCAATTTCAGTACTTGTGATTGCTCTATTCATATTTTCTATTTCTTCCTGGTTCAGTCTTGGGAGATTTTACCTTTCTAAGGATTTGTCCATTTCTTCTAGGTTGTCCATTTTATTGGCATATAGTTGCCTGTAGTAGTCTCTTATGATCCTTTGTATTTCTGTGTTGTCCAAAGTAACTTCTTTTTCATATCTAATTTTAGTGATCTGAGCCCTATCCCTTTTTTCTTGATGGGGCTGGCTTAAAGTTTATCAATGTTGTTTATCTTTTCAAAGAACCAGCTTTTAGTTTCACTGTCTTTTCTCTTGTTTTCATCATCTCTATTGCATTTGTTTCTGTTCTGATGTTTATTATTTCTTTCCTTGTACTAACTTTGGGTTTTGTTTGTTCTTATTTCTCTAGTTGCTTACGGTGTAAATTTTTGTTGTTTATTTGTGATTTTTCTTGGTTCCTGAGGTAAGACTGCATTGCCACAAACTTCACTCTTAGAACTGCTTTTGCTGCATCCCATACGTTTTGGATCATCGTGTTTTCATTTTCGTCTGTCTCTAGGTAGTTTTGAATTTCCTCTTTGACTTCTTCAGTGATCCATTTGTTGTTCAGTAACATATAGTTAGCCTCCACATGTTTCTGTTTTTTGCAGTTTTTTTTTCATGTAGTTGATTCCTAATCTCAACATTGCAGTTGGAGTGCTGGCTTGATATAATTTCAATTTTCTTAAATATAGTGAGGCTTACTGTATGGTACACCATGTTATCTGTCCTGGAAAATGTTCTATGTGTACTTGAGAAGAATGTGCATCTTCTCCTTTTAAATGGAATATTCTATAAATATCAATTAAGTCCATTTGTCTAATGTGTCATTTAAGATTTTGTTTCCTTATTGATTTTCTGTCTGAATGATCTGTCCATTGATGAAAATGGGGTGTTAAAGTGCCCCGATATTATTGTGTTACTGTCAATTTCTCATTTTATGGCTGTAAGAATTTGCCTTATATATTGAGGTGCTCCTATGTTGGGTGCATAAATATTTACAATTGTTATATCTTCTTCTTGGATTGATGCTTTGCTCATTATGTGGTATCCTTTTTGTCTCTTGTAACAGTCTTTATTTCAGTCTATTTTGTCTGATATGAGTATCACTACTCCAGCTTTCTTTTGATTTCCATTTGCATGGAATACCTTTTTCCATCCCCTCATTTTCAGTCTGTATGTGTCTCTAGATTTCATGTGGGTCTCTTGTAGACAGCATATATGTGTCTTTTTTTTTTTTAATTTGGATATAGTTGTTTTACAATGTCATGTTAGTTTCTACTGCACAGCGAAGTGGAGTTCCCTTTGCTATACAGCAGGTTCTTGATAGTTTTCTATTTTATACATATTAGTGTATATATGTCAATCCCATTCTCCCAATTCATGCAACCCCCATCCCCCCTTGGTGTCCATACATTTGTTCTCTACACCTATGTCTCTATTTCTGCCTTGCAAACTGGTTCATCTGTACTATTTTTCTAGATTCCACATATATGTGTTAATATATGATATTTATTTTTCTCTTTCTGACATACTTCACTCTGTATGACAGTCTCTAGGTCCATCCATGTCTCTACGAATGACCCAATTTTGTTCCTTTTTACGGCTGAGTAATATTCCATTGCATATATATACCACATCTTTTTCTTTTTTAAATCAATTACGCCAGTCTATGGCTTTTTGTTTGAGGATTTAATCCATTTACATTTAAGATAATTACTGATCTGTATGTTCTTATTGGTATTTTGTTAATTGTTTTGGATTAGTTTCTGTAGTCCTTTTTTCTTCCCTTCCCTTTTTGTTCTCTTCTCTTGTGATTTGATGACTATGTTTAGTGTTGTGTTTGGATTGCTTTTTCTTTTTTTGTGTGTTTGTATCTGTTCTAGATTTTTGCTTTCTGCTTACCATGAGGTTTTGATATAGCAGACTACATATATACAAGGTTTTTTAAAGTTGCTGGTCTCTTAATTTTAAATGGATTTCCAATATCCTGCATTTGTATGCTCCTCTTCTCACTATTGCTGTTTTTGTTATCATATTTTGTGTGGATGCTTGCCTACCTTTACTGTATGTTTGCCTTTACAGTTGCACTTTCCCATTCATAATTTTCTTGTTTCTAGTTGTGGTCTCTTCTTTTCCATGTAGAGAATTCCCCTTAGCATTTGTTGTACAGCTGGTTTGGTGGTGGTGAATTTTCTTAGCTTTTGTTTGCAAAGCATTTGTTTTTCCATGGAATCTGCATGAGAGCTTTGCTTGGTAGAGTATTCTTGGTTGTGTTTTTTCCCTTTCATGGCTTTAGATATATCGTGCCACTCCCTTTGGGGCTGCAGAGCTACTGCTGAACAATCAGCTGATAACTTTATGGAAATTCCCTTGTGTGTTATTTGTTGCTTTTCCTTTGTTGCTTTTAATATTTTCTCTGCCTTTTTTGTCAATTTTATTAATATATGCCTCAGTATGTCCCTCCTTGGGTTTATCCTGTATGGGACTCTCTGCACTTCCTGGTCTTGAGTGGGTGTTTCCTTTCCCATGTAAGGGAAGTTTTTGGCTATTATCTCTTTAAATATTTTCTCAGGACCTTTCTCTCTCTCTTCTCCTTCTGGGACCCCTATAATGCAAATGTTTTTACATTTAATGTTGTCCCAGATGTCTCTGAGACTGTCCTCATTTCTTTTCATTCTTTTTTTCTTTATTCTGTTTTGCAGCAGCAATTTCCCCCAATCTGTCTTCCAGCTCACTTATTTGTTCTTCTGCCTCACTTTTTCTATTGATTCCTTCTAGTGCATTTTTCATTGCAGTTATTGTATTGTTTAATCTTTGTTCTTTTAAGCTTCTAGCGCTTTATTAAACATTTCTTGTATCCTATTGGTCTGTGCTCCATTTTTTTTCTGACATCTTGAATCATCTTTACTCTTATTACTCTGGATTCTTTTCCAGATAGGTTGCCTATCTCTACTTCACTTAGCTGTTCTTCTGGGGTTTTATCTTGTTCTTTCCTCTGGAACATATTTCTCTGCCATCTAATTTTGTTTAGATTTCTGTCTTTGTGGTCTCTGTTCCTCACACTGCAGGATTGTAGCTTTTCTTGCTTCTGGTGTCTGCACCTTGCTGGGTGAGGTGGGACCAGTGGCTTATACAGGCTTCCTGGTGGGAGAGACTGGTGTCTGCCCACTGGTGGGTGGAGCTAGATCTTGTCCCTCTGGGGGTAAGGCCATGGCAAGTGGTGTGTTTATAGGTGGTTGTTGGCTCAGGACGACTTTAGGCAGCCTGTCTGCTGATGGGTGGGGCTGCGTTCCCACCATGTTCATTGTTTGGTCTGAGGCATTCAAGTGCTGGATCCTACAGGCTGTTGTCCAGGTCTTGGTGTCAATATGATGACCTCTGGGAGAGCTCATGATGATCAATATTCCTTGGAGACCCCACCACCAGTGTCCTTGTCCCCACAGTGGCCCACAGCCGACCCCTGCCTCCCTAGGATACTCTCCAAGGCCCGCAGGTAGGTCTGGCCCAGGATCCTATGGAGTCACTGCTTTGCCCTGGGTACCAGTGCATGTGAAACCTTGTGTGCTCCCTCCAAGGGTGTAGTCTGTTTCCACCAGTCCTGTGGAACTCCTAGACTCAAGCCCACTGGCCTTCAAAGCCAAATGTTTTGTGCACTCCTCTTCCCATTGCCAGACCCCCAGGCTGGGGAGACTGATGTGGGGCTCAGAACTCTCACTCCTGTAGGAGAACCTCTGTGATATATTAATTTTCCAGTTTGTGGGTTGCCCAGTTGGTGGGTATAGGATTTGATTATATTGCAGAAGCACCCCTCCTACCATCTCATTGTGGCTTCCTCTTTGTCTTTGGGTGTAGAGTGCATATTTTGGTAGGTTGGGGTCTTTTTTGTCGATGGTTGTTCAGCAGTTAGTTTTGATTTTGTTGTTTTTGTGAGAGGAGATAAGCTCAAGTCCTACTCTGCCGTCTTGTCTCCTGCCCCTGTCATATTTTCTTCTTCACGTTTTCGTGTTACTAATTAGCATACTTTCATTTCAGCTTGAAGAACCTTCAGCATTTATTGTAAGACAAATCTAGTGATGATTAACTCTTTCAGCTTTTTTTTTTTGGTCTGGAAAATTCTTTTTCTCTCCTTTATTTCTGAAGACAACTTTTCTGGGTACAGCATTCCTGGTTGGGTGTTATTTTCTTTCAGTACTTTGAATATATCATTCCACTCTCTCCTTGCCTGCTAGGTTTCTTTTGAGAAATCTGCTGATAGCCTTATGCAGGTTCCCACGCATATGAGAATCGTTTTTTTCTCTTGCTGCTCTTAACCTTCTCTTTTTGTTTTTGATTTTAGACAGCTTTATTATAATGTATCTTAGAGAAGACCATTTTGGGTTGAATTGTTTGGAGACCAGTGAGCCACATGAACTTAGATATCCAAATATCTACCCAGAATTGGGAAGTTCTAGTCATTATTTATTTAAATGATCTTTCTTCCCCTTTCTCCCTCTCTTCTTCTGGAACTCCAATATTTTGTAGATTGTTAATCTTAATTTTATCCTATAAGTCACATATGCATACTTCACTCTTTTAGATTCTTTTTTTTTTTTTCCTACTCTGACTAGTCAATTTCAAATGATCTTTCTTTGACTTCACAGATACTTTCTGCTGGCTCATCAGGTCTGCTATTGATGCTGTCTACTGTATTTTTCATTTCATACATTGTATTCTTCAGCTCTATAACTTGTTTGGTTCTTTTTATGATTTCTACTCTGTTAAATTTCTTATTTTGTTCATGATGTTTTCCTGATTTTGTTGAATTGTTTCTATTGTAGCTCATTGAGCTTCCTTAACACAACTATTTTGAATTGTTTATCATGCAAATCACAGATCTCCTGGTCTTTGTGTGTCAGCTTCTGGAAATTATTGCATTCCATTGATGATGTCTTGTTTCCTTGATTTTTCATATTCCTTCTAGTCTTGTGTTGCTGTCACCTCCTCCAGTTTTTATTGACTGGCCTCATCTATACATCCAATCATAGATTATTTGGTCTGGAACTTCTCCACTGGACTCCCAGACTTTTACAAAAAAACTCTCATCTGTTGGTGAAAATCTGTGTTCTTTAGGGAGATGACAGTAGAAAACTATTTTGTCATTTTGAGGATGTTGTCAGTTTTCAAGGGTGGTAAGTGTCAAAAATACAAGTGTTCCAGAGGCCAAACAATTATATGTAGATATTAGGGAGGGAATTTGGGGAGTGCTCATTTTATTTTTTAAATTAAGCTTTTTATTTTGAGATCATTGTAGATTCACATGCAGTTGTAAGAGAAAATATAGAGATATACCTTGCACCCCTTACTCAATTTCTCCAATGATAGCATTTTGCAAAACTATATTACAGTATTACAGCTAGGATATTAACATTGTTACAGGATACAGTCAAGAGTCATAACATTTCTATCATCATAAGGATTACTCGTGTTATTCTTTTATAACCACACTCACTTCTTTCCTTTCCCTACTCCTTCCTTAACCCCTGGCAAGCAATAATATGTTCCCTATTTCCAAATTATATTATCTGAAGAATGTTATATAAATGGAGTTATACCATATGTAACCTTTGGATGTTGGCTTTTCTCAATCAGCATGAATCCTTAGAAATTCTCCCAAGTTGGTTTATGTACCAATAGTTGGCTCCTTTTTATTGGTGTGTTATATTCCATGGTATAGATGTACCAGAATCTGCTTAATTACACCCATTGAAAGACATCTACGTTGTTTCTAGTTTGGGCTATTATGAAAAAGCTGCTATGGGTATTTGTTTAGAAGTTTTTAAGTAGCAATAAGTTTTTGTTTCTCTGGGATAAATGCCCAGATGTGTCATTGCTGGGTCATTTGGTAGTTGTATGTTTTATGTCTTAAGAAACTACCAAACTATTACATAAAATAGTGGCTGTACTGTTTTACATTCTCACAAGCAAGGTATGAATGATTCTGTTTCCATGCACCCTTGCCAACATTTGGTGTTTTCACAATATTTTCTATTTTAGCCTTTGTAATAGATATGTAATGACATCTCATTGTGGTTTTAATTTACATATTTCCAATGATTAATAATGTTGAACATTTTTTCATGTGTGTAACTGATATCCATATATCCTCTTCAGTGAATTATCTGTCTTGCCCATTTTCTAATTGAAGCGTGTAGTTTTGTTTGTTTGTTTTTACTATTGAGTTTTTAAATTTTTATTTATTTATTTATGGCTGTGTTGGGTCTTAGTTTCTGTGCAAGGGCTTTCTCTAGTTGCGGCGAGTGGGGGCCACTCTTCATCATGGTGCATGGGCCTCTCACTGTCGTGGCCTCTCTTGTTGTGGAGCACAAGCTCCAGATACACAGGATCAGTAGTTGTGGCTCATGGGCCTAGTTGCTCCGCGACATGTGGGATCTTCCCAGACCAGGGCTCAAACCCGTGTCCCTTGCATTGGCATGCAGATTATCAACGACTGTGCCACCAGGGAAGCCCTTACTATTGAGGTTTGAGAGTTCTTTATATATTCTAGATACCAATGTTTTGTCAGATACGTGGTTCGCAAATATATTCCCTAGCCTGTAGCTTGTTTTTTCATCCTCTTTACATGGTCTTTCATGGGGCAAAATTTTCTATTTTGATGAGGTTAATTTTATCAATTTTTTATTTTATAGTTCAAGCTTTTGGTGTCAGTTCTAAGAACTTCTTTGCCTAGACCTAAATCCTGATAATCTTCTCCTACTGTTTTCTAAAATTTTGCAGCTTTAAATTTAAGTTCATTATCTATTTTGAGTTAATTTTTATAGGGTGTGAAATTAGGTTGAGATTATTTTTACTTTTGGCCTGTGGAAGCCCAATTGCTTCAGTGCCATTTGTTTAAAAGGCATCCTTCCTCCACTGAATTGCTTTTGTACCTTTGTGAAAAATCAGTTGGGCATATTTGTGTAGGTCTGTTTTTGGTTTCTCTATTCTGTTCCATTGATCTAACATGTCTATCCCTCTACGAACACCAAACTGTCTTGGTTATTGTAGCTATATAATTAGTTTTCAAATCAGGGTAGACTTATTATTCAAACTTTATTCTATTTCAAGTTTATTTTAGTTATTCTGGGGTACTCATTTGATTTTGAGCTGGCCCTAAAGCCTCTGGAGATTGGGACTGTACTCATGGCCCTAGGGAGCTCCATGATGACAAACTGAAATGGGTTGATGAACCAGGAATTAGCAACCAACTCTCAAGAAGTTATATATCAATTCTTAAAAACAATGCAGTGTAAAAAGGCAAATGTAAAGTGAAAAGGCCTCCCTTGGAGCTAGGCTCTGTCCTCTCTGCTTTTCTTCCAGCCAGGCTTCCCCTTCTCCAGAAGAGTAGACTGAGTTAATAAGGTCCCATGGCATTACAGATTGTGTTGGAATCTGTATTAAGTCTGAACTAGAGAAATCCTAACAATAATGCTCCCTATCACTTCCAGGAAGGGGTTATTGGAAGGATTAAGAAAGCTGGCTTTCTCAGGTATCTGAGAGAACCCCCTTCTTGCTCTTCCTATGTATATGATAAAACTATTGAACTACTAAGCTGTACAATCACTTCTACATGTGTAGTGCCCTTGAGTCTCAAAATATATCACTTACCACAGCCCTGGACTAGGAGAGCCTTGAAAACTCGAAATAGAAATAAGGGAATCAATTTTTAGGAATTCTGTGAAGTTTGAGACTAGATAAGTTTCTTTGAAGACTTCAGGATTGCTATTAAACATGGAAAGCTGTTTAGGTGAACCATTGTTTAAATATTGGGAGACAAGAGAGGACATGTAAGGGATAGCCTTGAGACAAGGCAGAGAAGGAACCTGACACAAAGGTTTGATATGAGCGAGTAGGACTCTTTTCTAGTTCGTTGCTTTGTGCATGTTCCTCTGCTTTATGGTTTCTCAGTGAAAAGATAAGCCAGTCTCAGATAGACTTGAGGGAACTTGGGCTGAAGTAAAGGAACACCATCCCATCATGAAGGTTAGTGTGGTAGGGACAGTGGAGGAATTCAGAGTGAGAGAAGCTCAGAAGGTGAGAGCCTCCAGGTGACAGAGGTGGGCCAGTAGGACAGTAACCACTTTGTAACCTGAGGACTGTCCAGGTGGCTGGGGCTCATATCTCTAAGGAAGAAGCACATTCTCTCAAAGGATTCTACTATTCATACAGATCATAGACTTACTGTTATGAACTCCAGATTACTTTCTAAACTGTCATGTTTTCATGCCTAAGAAGTTAGAAGTGGTTGCCTTTAATTCCCTATCTAAAGTGAATCATATTTCCATGATGAGGGAAAGTGCCAGTGAGGGCCTCCCAAGAGTAAGAAGCAACAAACATTAGAAGGAAGGCCATGTCTAGCCAGAGGCCCAAGCCAGGTACACTCCTCAATTGGAAATCAGATCTTCACAGGCACTCAGCCTCCTCAATGAAAAGGAACCTCATTAGGAATAATTAAGGGTGCTTTATGTGGCTGCTAGAATTTCAGGCAACTTGAATCTGATCATTTTATATGGTGACTCATTCTGAACCAAACAGCCCTTTAAAAGAGCACAAGGGAGGACCTAGGGAAAGTGAAGTCTCATTAAGAGTCATGTACCAAAATGTTCATTGCAGCTCTATTTACAATAGCCCAGAGATGGAAACAACCTAAGTGCCCATCATCAGTTGAATGGATAAAGAAGATGTGGCACATATATACAATGGAATATTACTCAGCCATAAAAAGAAATGAAATTGAGCTATTTGTAATGAGGTGGATAGACCTAGAGTCTGTCATACAGAGTGAAGTAAGTCAGAAAAAGAAAGACAAATACTGTATGCTAACACATATATATGGAATTTAAGAAAAAAAATGTCATGAAGAACCTAGGGGTAAGACAGGAATAAAGACACAGACCTACTGGAGAACGGACTTGAGGATATGGGGGCGGGGAAGGGTGAGCTGTGACAAAGCGAGAAAGAGGCATGGACATATATACACTACCAAACGTAAGGTAGATAGCTAGTGGGAAGCAGCCGCATAGCACAGGGAGATCAGCTCGGTGCTTTGTGACCGTCTGGAGGGATAGGGAGGGTGGGATGGAGGGAGATGCAAGAGGGAAGAGATATGGGAACATATGTATATGTATAACTGATTCACTTTGTTATAAAGCAGAAACTAACACACCATTGTAAAGCAATTATACCCCAATAAAGATGTTAAAAAAAAAAAGATTGCCTACCCTGGGGACAATGATAGTGGCTGTCAGTAATAGAAAGAGCTGTCAGTAATTGAGGCAAGACAGAAAAGTGAGCTGTGCTTTCCCATCATGGAGGATCATCAGAACCCTGAGATGGAGAGGAGAGATCAGAGGACTTGGAGTCAAGCTGACTTAAGTTCAGAGTCACTTTATCCCAAAGATCCTCAGTTTCTTCATCTGGACAATGGGGCTAATAATACCTACTTTTTCAGGGGTACCATAAAAATGAAATGAAGGAACTTATATAGAATGACTGGTACTGAATAAGTTCTCGAAAAAAGGAAGGGATAGTTCCTAGCTTTTGTTTAATTAAGCATTTTAATTTTTTCTAGTTCAGGAAAATGAGAAAATAAAGCTTCATTTCATATTCAGATTGATCCCCAAGGTATTTTTCTTTTTTAAATACTTTATGGTTCAAAAAGAGAATAACTATCTGAATCTTCTGTCTAGGTTCAGTTTTAAGTTGTCCATTCTGATTTGGCGTTCCTGATTTCACAAATGCTCCCAAACCAATGAAAGAATTGTTATGCACATAACCCTAATATATTTATACATATTAATAAAGTCTACAAATTTACTATTGTCCAACTGTTTCTAAATTGTTAGTAAAGTTTAGTTTCTCTCTTTTATTTAAGTGAAAATAAAGGAAACAGAGGTTCTATTTTTACCTGTACCCAATGTGCTATCTTTGGACATGACTGCCTTAAATTATTCACTCCTAAACCTTAAGTCTTTTAAGACCATTTGTCAACTGTCATCAGGGACACCTGGGTATCTGGTCATTTCCCACCACCCCAAGTGAACTTTAGCATGGAAACAAGCCTAGGAATATGCAAGCACATAGCCTATGGCTTCTCAGTCTCACAACGAGAGTGGGTGAGGTCAGGGAGTTTGTAGTTAAAGGCAGTTTTACCTTTTTGTTTCGGGACTTTTCTCACAGTCATTGCAGCCTGCCTCTTCTGATTTTCAGAAATTTCAAAGCCTATAACATAAAAAATACATGACTTTGTTATGAGAAACATAGACCTTTCTTAAATGTATAAATTAGTACAACTTTTCTGGAAGAGTAATTTTGCCAAGATATATCAAAAGTTTTGAAAAGCAAAAAAAGGAAAGTGGTCAGAAACTTGGACAAAGACTTACAACAATGCATTTCAATGTATAGAGGGGCAAAAAAGTGAGATCATGAGTTAAGATGCTGTTAAATGGAGAATGGTTGAATAAAATATAGTATAAAGTGGAAAAATATTTCACAACCAAAAGCAAAAACACAAAGAAAAGGAAAAAAAATGAGTCAAAGATAAGTGATTACAACAGAAAATGTATATAGACTTAATGAAACTTTCAGGAGAAAAAAAAATTGAATGGCAAAAAGTAAGTAATTAATGAAATAACCAAGATGTCTGTGCAAGTTCTTTGTGAATTTTTTAATTGAGTTACTTGGTTTTTGGCTAATTGAGTTGTAGGAGATCCTTATATATTTTGGAAATTATCAGATATATGGTTTGCAAATATTTTCTCCCATTTAATAGGTTGTCTTTTTGTTCTGTTGTTTCTTTCCTTTGCTGTGCATAAGCTTTTTCATTGTATGTAGTCCCACTTGTCTATTTTTGCTTTGCTGTCCATGTTTTTGGTGTCATATCCAAGAAATCATTGCCAAAGAACAATGTCAAGAAGTATTTCTCCAATGTTTTCTTCTAGTATTTTTACAGTCTCCAATCATATGTTTAAGCCTTCAGTTCACTTTGAACTGATTTTCATGTATGGTATAAGGTAGGAGTTCAATTTCATTCTTTTGCATGTGGATATCCAGTTTTCACAACACCATTCATTGAAAAACTATCCTTTCCCGATTGTGTATTCTTGGGACCCTTGTTGAAGATATGTTGAATATATACATGTAGGTTTATTTCTGAGCTCCCTATCCTATTCCATTGGTCTATATGCCTGTCTTTATGCCAGCACCATACTGTTTTAATTACTGTAGCTTTGTAATATATTTAGAATCAGGAATTGTGATGCCTCCAGCTTTGTTCTTCTCTCTCATGGGTGTATTGTGGATCCCTGTGAATTTTAGGATTGTCCTTTTTTTCAGTTTCTGTAAAAAATGTCATTGGAGTTTTAATAGGATCATATTGAGTCTACAGATGGCTTTCAGTAAAATGGATAGTTTATCAACATTGTCTTCTGTTCCATGAACACAGAATGCCTATTTATTTGTGTCTTCTTTAATTTCTTTCAGCAATATTTTGTAGTTTTCCATGTACCAGTCTTTTACCTCCTTGGTTAAGTTTATTCCTAAGTATTATATTCTTTCTGATGCAACTGTAAATGGGATTGTTTGCTTAATTTCTTTTTCAGAGAGGTTGTTGTTAGTGTATAGAAACACAACTTCTTTTTTGTGTTGACTTTGTATCCTACTAATTTACTGAATTCATTTATTAGATGTAAGAGCTTTTGGTGGAGTCTTTAGGGTTTTCTATACATGAGATGATGTCATCTGGAAACAGGAATAATTTTACTTCTTCCTTCCTGATTTGGAGGCATTAATTAATTATTTAAGCCTAATTGCTCTAGCTAGGACTTCCACTACTATTTTGACTAGAAGTGTTGAAACTGGGCATCCTTCTTGTACCTGATCTTAGAGAAAAAGCTTTCAGCTTCTCCTCATTAACTATGATGTTAGCTGTGAGCCTTCCATACATGGCCTTTATTATGTTGAGGTAAATTCCTTCTATACCTTGATAGTTTTTATCATAAAAGGGTGTTGAATTGTGTCAAATGATTTTTCTGCCTCTATAAAGATGATCGTGTGATTTTTTTCCTTCATTTTGTTAGTGTGGTGTATCACATTAATTGATTTTCATATATTGAACAATCCTTGTATCCCAGGGATAAATCCCACTTGGTCATGGTGTATGATCCTTTTATTGTACTGTTGAATTTTGTTTACTAGTGTTTTATTGAGGATTTTCCCATGTATTTTGTTAGGGATATTGGCCTGCAGTTTACTTTTCTTGTAGTGGAAGTCTTAATGTTGTTAAATGCCCATTCACACCCAAAGTCATCTACAGATTCAATGCAATCCAATCAAAACCCCAATGGCACTTTTTTTAAAGAAACAGAAAAATCAATCCTAGAATTCATGTGGAAACACAAAAGACCCATAATAGCTAAAGCAATCTTGAGGGAGAAGAACAAAGCTGGAGGCATCACAATTCCTGTTTCAAAATATACTATGAAGCTACAGTAATTAAAACAGTATGGTGCTGGCATAAAGACAGACATATAGACCAATTGAACATGAGGGAGAGCCCAGAAGAAACCCACACATATACAGTCAACATATCTTTGACAAGGCTGCCAAGAGTACACAATGGGGAAAATATAGTTTACTCAACAAATGGTTCTGTGAAAACTGGATATCCACATGAAAAGGAACGAAATTGAACTTCTACCTTACACCATACATGAAAATCAATGCAAAGTGCACTGAAGACTTAAATGTATGACTTGAAACTGTAAAACTCCTAGAAGAAAAGAGGGAAAAATCTTCTTGACAATGATGTCTTGGATATGATACCAAAAGCATAGGCAACAAAGCAAAAGTAGAAAAATAGGACTACATCAAACTAAAATGTTTCAGCACAGCAAAGGAAAGAAACAACAGATTAAAAATGCAATCTATGCAATGGGAGAAAATATTTGCAAACCATATATCCGATAAGGGGTTAATTTCCAAAATATATAAGAAACTTCTATACTCAATAGCAAAAAAACAAATAACTTGATTAAAAATAATGGGCAAAGGACTTGCATAGACATGTACTCAAATAAGTCATATAAATGGCCAACAGGTATATAAAAAAGGACATCACTAATCATCAAGGAAATGCAAATCTAAACCATAATAAAATATCACCTCACTCCTGTTTAGAGAGCTATTATCAAAGAAACAAAAGATAATAAGTATTGGCAGGAATGTGGAGAAACTGGAACCACAGTAAACTGTTGGGAATTAAAATGATTTAGTCATTATGGAAAACATTATGGAGGTTCCTCATAAAATTAAAAATAGAACTAACATATGATCCAGTAACCCACTTCTTGGTATATATCCAAAATAACTGAAATCAGGATATTGAAGAGATATCAGTACTCTTAGCTTCATTGCAGCATTATTCCCAATAGCCATGATATGGAAACAATCTAAATGTCTGAGGATGGATAAAGGGATAAAGAAAATGTGGTATGTATTTTTGTATACACACACACACACACACACACACACACACACACACACACACACAGGAATATTATTCAGCCCTAAAAAGGAAGGGAATTCTGCCATATGTGACAACATGGATGAATCTGGAGGACATTTGCTAATTAAAATAATGGTGTCACAGAAGGACAAATCCTGTATTTGTATGAATATGAAGTATCTAAACTAGTCAAACTCATAGATACAGAGAGCAGAATGGTGATTCTAGAGGCTGGAAGGAGGGAAAAATGGGAAGCTGCTTTTCTATAGCTATAAAGTTCCATTTACACAAGATATGAATAAGTCCTAGAGACTTGTTGTACAACAATGAGCCTATGGCTAACATTACTATATTGTGCCCTTAAAAATTTGTGAAAAGTATAGAGCTCATGGTAAGTGTTTTTGCCACTTAAAAAAAAAAACAAGAAAGGCTGAGGTCTCCCCCAGGAGAAGAAATTTTGCCTCACAGCTTCAGACTTACAAGCCCTATAGATGACAGCTTTGGCCTATGCTCATGAGTTCAAGCCTGTCCATGATCTTTGATTCCTGACTGCCTGGAGTTGCTTAGCCAGGCTTCACAATCACATAAGGCAATTCCTTATAATAAATCTCTTAATAATAATGCATCTCCTATTGGTTATGCTTCTCTTGTTGAACCCTGACTGATACAATGAGTTATATTAGATTCTGTATTCTTCAACTGGAGAGTTACTTATGATAAATTATGTTTGAAAAAGCAAGTTACAGAGTAATATATATTAAAAAAAAGCAAGTTGAAAAAGCAAGTTAAAGAAAAAGCAAGTTACAGAGTAATATGTATAATATAATGTATAATATAATGTATAGTATAATATAATTTTTCTAAATAAAAATAAAGTCTTATGTGTATATATGTTTATATGAGCTTAAGATTAGTACAGAAAGAGGCACACCTAATTAATACTGATTATCTCACACAGCTTAGGAGCAACAGAAAAGGAAAAAGAGTGCTAAACTTTATTACATTTCCATATGTGTTTAAACATTTATTATGACCATGTATTTATTTTATAATTAAAAAATAAAAAACATAAAAATTATGGTAAATCCATATGACAACCATAAAACATAATAATTAAAATAGTAAATGATTTAGAGAAATGATAATGATATAATTTTTAGTGAAAAATAAGGACATAAAATTATATCTATCCATCAAGAAGTGGCAGAAGTTGAAGGAGACAGATATAAAGATTCAGCCACCCTAGTTTTTTTTTGTTGTTGTTTTTAGACACATAGAAAAAAAAAGATGGGAAGGAAATATATCAAAATGTTTGCAAAAGTTATCTCTGGGTAGTATGTTCATGTGTGATTTTTAGTTTTTTTCTTGTATTTTTTGTGTTTCTTTCCCCAAAATTGCTTACAATGAAAATGATTTACTGTTATAATCAGACCAAAAACCTTAATATTTTTAAAAAGATGAACATAAGCTGTCAGGAAGTAATTTCTGGAAGATTTTATATTGTGTGGGAACCAGAGGGAATGGTATGAATCTTCAAATTGATCTAGGGTTTGCAAAAAGCACACTAAGGCAATTCCTCTAATAGCACTAACAACCTAGACAGGGTCAGAAGTTGCTGGCGCCTGCCATTGGGAGAAGCAGCCAGTAGCATTTCTGTAATGATTCCACATTATGTCCCAAAGCAGTGCCCATAGACTGAAAGCAAATTGACTCCAATGGGACTTAAAGTGAATTATCAATATGCACTCTACCCTAAACCTGAGAAGACTAGGATAAGACTAAGCAGTGTCTTTCTGATTATCCTTCCTTGCCTCTGGACCATTTCAATCGTTAACACTTCAGATAGGAGAATACATTTGCACCAGGACTCAAATGGTAGGCCCATTTTTCTAGAGGCAGTTTCTACCAACTTGAACATACAGGTGTTTTAAGGTATAATTCTCCTCCCTTATAAGTGAGTCAAAACCAGAAATTCTTGTGTCTTCTCATGAAATTTCAATGCCTGGCTGTTTGGTATTTTTATGCCAGAAAGGCAGGACGATGAGTAAGAGACCAGATAGTACTTTGTAAACCACAAAGCTAAAGCCTAAATCCCACAGTTGGAAAGCAGCATAAAAAGTATCTCTACCAGCTATATTCCCTTTGGAAAGGAAAACAACTTATTTCAAGCCAAAGAGTATAATTTAGTATGATTCTAAATCGTGCAAGTGGTCATGGTTTTAGACCCTGTTATATTTTCTATAATTTACTTTAAAAGACTTTCATAAAGAGTGCATGATATATACATGCACATTAATTTTAATCTATACTCTAGGGGCATTTAGTTAACATCTAAAATGCCCTAATCTGGAATATACACTCAAGAGGAGCAGTTCAGTCACCTTAATGCAGGAGGCCTAATTAGCCTAATACATGTTAAAAATGAATTTTCACTGATAAAAAAAGAATGCTGTGCAAGATGTGCCCTGGCCACAAAAGTCTTACAGGCACTTTAGCCCTCACAAGAGCTAGGTATAAGAATTCAGTGAACCCTACAGCCTATACATACACTTCAGAAGGAAGCCTGAAGTTTAAGATTGAAAATGGGTACTATATTTTGGCCCTTGTCAGAGGATTTTGTCACTAGACTCTGACTAGGAACTTAGCTGAATCCTAGATGTTACCAAATCTGCCTCGACTAACCTAACCATTTTACAGAAGATGCTGTTTGTTATGTATCTAAGGACAGAGTTGGGACTTCACTGAAAATACAGAACAGGCTCTATGACTGCTTTTGTGTTTGTTTGCTAATAAATTTTTGTATGTTTGGGAGAATCGAGCCTGAGGTTTTATTTCAGTGTAATAATCTTATCTAGTAATGAGAATGTAGGGGAGACCAACCTCTATCACTTAACCTTGACTAATAGAAACTATTGGTATCTACCAAAAATAACCTAATAATAGGGGACCACCAAAGTGGATTAGGTTAGTTTGAAACAAAAATCTTCTCTGCCTCTGAAAAAATGAAAACTAATTTAACTCACTATGTTCTTCATAGCCATATTCTTCTTTCTCCTCTCAGGTCACTTACCGATTTTTTCATCTTCCTGCACCATTTTCCTCTCTTCTCTGAAAGCCCTGAGCCAGCGTATCTTCTCCTCCAACTTCTTGGCAAAGAATAGGTGAATCTCCTCAGTTTCCTTGTTATGAAGCTTGAAGGCATTTTTCATGCTGACATTGAAGTCATCATCTCTGCCATCTTCAATGTCAACTACCTCATATTTATCCATATCAATGCGGCCTTTGTAGTACAGGATGTCTCTCCGGATCAGGTCCTAGGTAGGAAGAAAGAGAAGGCTTTTTGTTGAAGGTATGTGGAGAGTGGGTACCAGGAGACTCGGCACATGGGCGTAGCAGGATGCTAACATTGCCATTGTTCTGGAGTATCAATGAGGGGTGGTTTGGTCTAAATTTGGGCAGGTTAGCTTAGTGTATGACACTAATAGTTGGTTAACTAGATGCTCTTAGAGAAAGCCTCTGGCCTACATCCATAGAGTTTGTCTCAGACCTCAGCCTCAATCCATGTATGTGTTTGCAAGACTGCTGATGGGAAGTAGGAAGCAGTAAGTCACACAAGCACAGTTAGCAAGGGCTTTTCCTCTTTCACAATATTTGGAAGCCTTCCAGAAGTATGAAATGAATTGGTTGGTTGCGTGCAGTATACACAGGAATCCAAGCAAGCCAATGAGACTTACATATCAGAGGGGAGATGAGTGATAATAGTAGCTAGGTGGCCACAGGCTGCTGGCCAGGAAAGATTACTTAGGGAAGGTTGAACATTTAGCACTCTGGGGAGTTTTGGAGAAGGCATAGTCTAGGAGGAGAAATGGGGGGAAAGTGAATATAAAGCTTCATATATTGGCATGAATGAATCTCACAAATCTTATTCTGTGAGAAAAATAAAAGTTGTAGTTGGATACAAATAGTATATTTCCTATCTGTTATGATTTTTGTTTTGTTCTTGGGTACACAGAATTGAATCCCAAATCTCAGTCCATGAGACACTCATCATTACTCAATGCATAGTGCTCTGATTTCTCTATTTATTTACTTACTTACTTTTAATGATGTATTAACTTTCGGTGAACCCACTGCTCATTCCAAAAGCTACGACGCCAAGGCAACCTCCATATTGAATCACATGCTCATCATTCCCCTGGTTTCTTTTCTATATAGCTTTATCTCATCTATATCTATTCCATTTATATAAGGTTTATAAACATACAAAACAATGCCATCTAATGTTTAGGCATACATACATATGTACAATAATTATGTAAAAATATACAACAATGATACATGCCAAATTCAAGAGAGTACAGAGAGGAGAATGGGGACAAGTGAGAAAGAAGGAAAAGGAAGGGAAGAAAAGAGGGGGAGGATAAAGACTGTATTTGTAATGATTTATTTCTTAAGTTGGATAGTAAGTGTTCATTCTATTGTTTTTATATCTTTTTGAATATCAAGAATTTCATAAGTTAAAAAAAGAAAAACAGAGGGGTGGATGAAATGAACTGTGGGTCTGTGGAATGTAAGGTCTGATAAGTAACTGTCTCACAATGGTCTTTCAGCCCCATCTCCTCTCAGCACTGCCCTCAGCTTCCCTTGAAAACACACCTACTGCTGCATGTGATGTGGCTGAGTCTGTCCAAGGAGGGCCCCAGTGAGCCCTGCTCTGACAGATGTCTTCTACTAGTAGCAGGGGCCCTTTCTGGCCAACTCTCCCTCCTCTCTACTTATATTTGGCCTTCTAGACTATCTGATAGAGTCAGAAATGTTCATTAATTTTTATTACCATTACATGGTCTGGTTAAACTATTCCCATTTTACTGAATTGTCTGACATGCCTCACAGTTCACAGCTGCAGGCTACCTGCAAAGAATTTGCCTTTGGCCACTCACATTCCCAGTCCTAACTCTTCACACTGCATGGTAAACTCCACTTTTCTGTAGGGCTGGGGAAGACTGTCTTTAAGGATTCCCAGCATAGCTCTATCAATCTCAAAGCCCCAGGCTGGGAAATACAGGTGTTGATAAATTGCTTTGCAAAAAATAACAATCATGGTGTTCTTCTTCCTTTCATAGTGATTATGCATATAAATAGGCTTTCGAGTACAGATGGGTTCTGATCTGTTGGGTAACCTTGGCATCAAGTTTATAGGAGAGAGAGTTCTGCTGTATGGAGTGGGACAATGTAGCTCCAAGCTTGTTTCAGAGCCTGGATTCCTTTCACCATGCTCAAAGTGGACAAGCTCAGTCCTGCCAAAATTATGTGGTGGCGCCCATGCACTGACTTCCATAATCCCCAGGAACACTTTGTGAAACATATGCATAAAAAGTAGGCCCTGTCAGGCTAATATAACTACAAAAGCAGAACAAGCTGAGGAGAATGGATCAATGTAAACTACTTTGATCTTGTAAAGTCTTGAAACCTGCCTTACAATACATAATACAAATACACACAGACCTGGACCACACAGCTAATAGGTGGGTGTCCACCTGGCTAGAACATGGGCAGGCTCAACCTCCCTCTATTCCTAACTTCAGCCTGCAGCTTCCTTTCCCTCTGAGTTGGAACGTCATAACCATTGTTAGCCTTCAAAATCTTTACTAGTTTCCAAAAATGGAAAGAATGTATACGATCTTGGAGCTAAATTTAAAGCATCAACTGAAACTCCTATTGTTTCTTTAGGTATTTATCGATAATAAGGAAAGAGAAAGAATTCAATGTTTGTGGCACAGGAGCAGGGCTAGAAGGATGTGTCATTAAAATTCTCCCTTTGCCTGCCCTTTCTGGCTCCCCAGAGCGTTGAATGTGAGTTTTCAGGCATCAGATTAGTCATAAAGTCGAGTGTAGAAATGTGATAGGAATGATTAAGAATGATCCACTGTTCAGAAAATCCAACCAGAAAGGGTAGCTAAGGCCACCAAGCAGCATGGAATGAATGGTGGAAATAACATGAGTTAGAGCCTGAAGTTCTGAGTTTGAATCCTAGCTGCTTAACCTACTAGCTGTGTTGTACTGGGCAAATGAATTAACCTCACTGAGCCTCGATTTCCTCAACTATAAAACTAGGAGAGTCATTCTCACCTTGTAAAATTGTAAAGCTCAAATCTAAACATGCAGTTTCCAGGTCATGAGGCCAGCCTTGTCTGATAAACATGGTGCTGAGCTTTCTTTCTTCTAGATCAGTGTTTCATAGCTCTTTAAAACTCCTTTTGATAAATCTAAAAATCCCACTGCCTCCTTTAATTCATTTAAACTTTCAAAATAAGTTAAATATTGTGACTGAAAAAAAAACAAAGCAAAAGTAATTCTGAATATTTTTAAATTTACATAGCTACCCCACTGTCTCTGGAAATTCCATATACCCTTTCAGTGTAGGGGTGGTGGTAGTGGTGGGTGGCAAATACTGTTTGCCACTCACTCACCAAAATCACAGATCTATACTTAGGTTCACACTAACATCCCCTCCCTGCCCCCAAAGAAGCCTCCTATTTCAATCTTTCCAGCCTTCAAGATCAAAGTCATACATTCTTCTTCCTCAAAGCAGCCTTCCCTGATTGCACCATCCAGCTCAAGTTACTATGGTTTTCCTTTTTTGAATGCTAGCACTGACTATGAAGACCCTTATACAATTGGCACTCAGTTACCACACTAGTGAATTTGCATTAGTTCTGTTTTACAGCTTTTAATTTTGTCTGTCTATTCAGGCTGTGCCCAGCACTGAGTCTTCCTTGGTCTTTCCTCACTTAGGAGTTATCCAGGGAAGGACAGCTGATAAAGCTTCAGAGGTTTTTCTGCTCAGCTTCTACACATAACAAGGGGGCAAAGCCCTCCTGAGCCCTAGTTACCTGTGGTACTACTGAGACCAGAATGCCCACATGCCAATTGTTAATGGTGGCCTGAGTGCTTTCAAAGGGACATGGTGAATAGGTGCTCACCACAGATGCTATTTGGGTCATCACAAGTTATCTGCCTAAATGGGATTGTTTCTAATAGGATGGCAGCCTTCCTCCATTTCCTTTCCACTCATCCAAGTTGGAGGAGATTAAGGGAGCTAGTGCTTCTCTAGTAGGGCCCTGGCAGTCTGCAGCCAAGCATTCTGGCCCTGGCCCTGGCCCTAGCCATAGCCCCAGCAAGGAGCCCACCCCCGTCCCTCACATTACATGACTGAAACAGCTGGGAGCTGTTTGAATTTGGCCTCACTGGGTATTCATGGGGTTTAATAAAACACTGCAGGACATTTTATACAAATGACAGATGCTACAATCTGGAGAAAGCAACTCTTCAGGATTGCAGCCTGCCTCACTTGCTTGTCAGTAAGGTTCTCCCTAGCTCTTTAGAGGGGGCCCTGGCTACTCACCCCTAGCCTGACAACCTGGTTTTATCTCAGATCCTAGGGAAGGCACATGGTGCTGGGACTGGATTTGTCTTTATCATTATTGTATGCCAGCATCTACAGTACATACTTAATAATAACAAAATAATAACAACAACAATGGCAACAGTGAACACTTAACCAACATACATTATGCGCCAGACATTATTCTAAATGCTTTGCATTTCCCCCCAGCTTTACTGAGGTATAATTGACAAAATTGTATATATTTAAGGAGTAATATGTGATGTTTTGATATACGTATGCATTATGAAATGATCACCACAATCAAGCTAATTAACATATCCATCATCTCACATAGTTACCTTTTTTTTTGTGATGAGAACACTTCAGATCTATTTTCTTAGCAAATTTCAATTATACAATACAGTGTTGCTAACTATAGTCACCATTTGTACATTAGCTCTCCAGAAGTTATTTGTCCTACATAACTGAAAGTTTTTACCCTTTGACCAACATATCCCCATTTCTGCCACCCCCATGAGTCCATGGCAACCACCATTCTACTCTCTACCTTTATGAGTTGGCCTGTTTCACATTCCATATATAAGTGAGATAATACGGTATTTGTCTTTCTGTCTTATTTTACTTAGCATAGTGTCCTCCAGGTTCATCCATGTTGTTGGATATGGCAGGCTTTCCTTAGTTTTTAATGCTGAATAATATTACATTGTGTGTGCGTGTGTGTGTGTGTATGACATTTTCTTTATGTGTTCATCCATTGGCAGCTACACTTTGCATTTATTAACTTAAATCATTCTCACAACAATCCTACAAGCTAGGTTCTGGTATAACCCGATTTTATGAGGAACTGTGGACATAGAGCAGTTAAGAAACCTGCCGAGGAATAAAAGCTACCATTTATGGCACTGCTGGGCTTTGAGACTAGGCTATCTGGCTCTAAAAATCTGTGCTTGTTTTAACCACTGTGTATACTGCCTCCCAATAAAAATGTGCTGAATGAATGATTAGTAACACTGCATATACAGTAATCAATGGCTAATATTTATTAAGTTTACTGTGTGCCAGGCACTGCAACTGTACTGTCTCATTTACCCCTCACAACCTCCCTTCCATGTAGATACTATTATGGTTCCCATTTTGCAAATGAGGGGATAATAAAAGGCACAGAGAATTTGTCCAAGGTCACACAACTGATGGGAAAAAGGAAATTGGTGGCCTCTTGTCTGGCCCTAGAACCCATGCTCTTGACATTATACTTTACTACTTCCCAATACTTCAGGTGATTCTCCTCAAAGCCTCCTGA
Source organism: Monodon monoceros (assembly GCF_005190385.1). NCBI lineage: Eukaryota > Metazoa > Chordata > Mammalia > Artiodactyla > Monodontidae > Monodon > Monodon monoceros. Next base: position 51,940,665 of record NW_021703779.1, on the reverse strand, counting down.
GATGAATTCTGTCATCAGCCTGATTTGACACTGATAAAAATAAGGAGTTAAAGAACTGGCCCAAAGTTAGACAAATTAGTAAGAGACAAAGTCTAGGACTCAGGTGTCCTGGTTTTACAACCCCTGGTTTTAAAGCAGAAATCTTCTTTCTGCTCTATTCCATCACTGATGCTACTGTTGCATTCCTGAGTTGTCCTGAATGGCTCATTCTCCAAGTCTGGCCCTTTAGTGCACAAAGAAATGGTCCAAATGCAGAAAGTTCCATGAATAGAAGAAATCCTCTCTCCAGCATCTTTATACTCTGTTTAGTTCTGATTCTCCCAGTATATGGTGAAAGTGACATAAATACTGAGCAGTTATGACACAGGGGACAACAGAGCATGTCCAGACTGGCACAATTGATGATAAATGGGGAAAAGGCTGTTAGGGGCAACTGCAGTGTTGTAGGAATATTGGCGGATGATTGATTGAAGAGAGGTAAAAGGGGCTCTCCTCTCTTCCCCAGTAAAAAGTGAAAGGGAAGAAATGAAAAAAGAGATAAATTCCCCAAAGCAACAAAGTAATGTTCAATATAATCATCTCAGGAGGAAAATAACAAAATACATTATTAACCAAAATAGCAGGGCAATAAGATTCAGGGGAGCAGAGACATTAAGGACACCATAAAGGACAAGAAGAAAGAGAAAAAAGAGTCTTGTCAGGTTTTTCAAAAGAAAAGTGACAAACAAAGAGGGAAGCGGCAAAAATTAAAGAAAGGATCACATAATTAGAAGCCACTGGTGTCATTTCACACCTACTATAATGGTCACTTAAAAAGTATCTTCATATATATATTCACACACATACATGCACACTCTGAAACAAGCTACAATTTCTTCAAGCTGTTCTAAGTGGTGCATGCAATCCCAACTTCCAATGTGCAAAATGGGGAAGTTTTGGCTTAACTTATTGGGAATTAAGAGAATCTTAAGACTGGATGAGAATTTAGTAACTGGGCCAAATGATCTCAGGGATCAGATGGGTCTATCAATCTCTCTTATACTATTTCTGGCAGGAAATCATCTAGCACATTTGGGGGTACATCTAGTGACAGAGACGTCACTATCTTACAAGGCTGCTTAGTTCTTTATTGGGGTGGGAGAAGACTAAGATTAACAAGTACCCACTAGGTGTCAGGCCCTCTATCAGGCATTTTACATGCATTGACTTCATTTAATCTTCACAACAATCCTGTAGAGTAGTTATTATCTTCATTTTACAGATGATAAAATGAAGGTGGAGAAAGTGAAGTCATTTGCTTGAAGTCATGTAGTTAGTGAGCACTGGAACTAAGAAGCCCAAAATTGTCTGAACATAAATTTTATGCTTTTCTACCACTCCACATTGCTTCTATCTGCAAGGAAACTGAAGAAAATCTGAAGTGCCAGGGTGAAATCCTGATATCTTCTGTCTAGTGCAACCCTCTCATCAACTAGTCTAGTTACTGGCAAGATAGAAGCTGGATTTTATGTGACATGACCTGCTCTTAGGAAACCAATGGAGAGTCCCTGTCACTGTACCTCCTTTTAAATGTTCACAACTCTTTAATAATCTATTATAGGAGGGACTGTAAAGATGGCAGAGGAGTAAGATGTGGAGATCACCTTCCTTCCCACAAATACATCAAAAATACATCTACATGTGGAACAACTCCTACAGAACACCAACTGAATGCTGGCAAAAGACCTCAGACTTCCCAAAAGGCAAGGAACTCCCAAGGTACCTGGGTAGGGCAAAAGAAAAAAGAAAAAGCAGATACAAAAGAATAGGGATGGGACCTGCACCTCTGGGAAGGAGCTTGAAGGAGGAAAAGTTTCCACACACTAGGAAGTCCCTTCACTAGCTGAGATGGGAGGTGGGTGGGGGGGAAGCTTCAGAGCCATGGAGGAGAACACAGCAATAGGGGTGCGGAGGGCAAAGCAGAGAGATTCCCACACAGAGGATCGGTGCCGACCAGCACTCACCAGCCTAAGAGGTTTGTCTGCTCACCGGCCAGGGTGGGTGGGGCTGGGAGCTGAGGCTTGGGCTTTGGAGGTCAGAACCCAGAGAGAGAACTGGGGTTGGCTACGTGAACACAGCGTGAAGGGGGCTGGTGCTCCACAACTAGCCAGGAGGGAGTCTGGGAAAAAGTCTGGAACTGCCTAAGATGCAAGGGAACATTGTTTCAGGGTGAGCAAGGAGAGGGGATTCAGAGCACCATCTAAACCAGCTCCAGAGATTGGCGCAAGCCACGGCTATCAGCTCGGACACCAGAGATGGGCATGAAATGCTAAGGCTGCTGCTTTAGCCACCAAGAAACCTGTGTGCAAGCACAGGTCACTATCCACACTTCCCCTCCAGGGAACCTGGGCAGCCTGCCACTGCCAGGGTTCCGGGATCCAGAGAAAACTTCCCCGGGGGAACACACAGCGTGCATCAGGCTGTTGTCATGTCCCACAAGCCTCTGATGCCACAGGCTTGTGCTGCATTCCGTACCCCTCCCTCCCCTGGCCTGAGTGAGCCAGAGCTCCCTAATAAGCTGCTACTTTAACCCCGTCCTGGCTGGGTGGGGAACAGACGCCCTCACGTAACCTATGCGCAGAGGCGGGGCCAAATACAAAGCTGAACCGCAGGAGCTGTGCAAACAAAGAAGAGAAAGGGAAATCTACCCCAGCAGCCTCTTGAGCCGCAGATTAAATCTCCACAATCACCTTCATGTACCCTGCATCTGTGGAATACCTGAATAGACAACAAATCATCCAAAAATTGAGGTGGTGGACTTTGGGAGCAACTGTAGACTTGGGGTTTGCTTTCTGCATCTAACTTGTTTATGGCTTTATGTTTATTTTAGGTTAGTATTTAGAGCTAATTATCATTGGTAGATTTGTTTATTGATTTGGTTGTTCTCTTCATTTTTTTTGCATATATATTTTTTCCTTTTTCTCTTTTTGTGACTGTGTATGTGCATGCTTCATTGTGTGATTTTGTCTGTATAGATTTGCTTTTACCATTTGTCCTAGGGTTCTGTCTGTTGGGATATTTTCTTTTTTTGCATAAATTTTAGCACTTGTTATCATTGATGGATTCGTTTTTTGGTTTGCTTGTTCTCTTCTTTCTTCTTTTATATTACTTTTTTAAAATAATATTTTTTATTTTAATAACAATATTTTATTTTATTTTTTTCTTTCTTCCTTTTTCTCCCTTTCCTTCTGAGACAAGTGGCTGACAGGGTCTTGGTGTTCGGGCTGGGTGTCAGGCCTGAGCCTCTGAGGTGGGAGAGCTGAGTTCAGCACACTGGCCCACCAGAGAACTTCCAGCCCCACGTAATATAAAAAAGCGAAAGTTTTCACAGAGATCTCCATCTCAACACTAAGACCCAGATCCACTCAACAACCAGCAAGTTACAGTGCTGGACACTCTATGCCAAACAACTAGTAAGACAGGAACACAACCCCACTCACTAGCAGAGAGGCTGCCTAAAATCATAGTAAGGTCACAGACACCAAAAATCACACCATCGGACGTGGTCTTGCCCACCAGAAAGACAAGATACAGTCTCACCCACCACAAGACAGGCACCAGTCCCCTACACCAGGAATCCTACACAACCCACTCAAGCAACCTTACTCACTGAGGGCAGACACCAAAAACAACAGGAACTACGAAACTGCAGCATGCAAAAAAGAGACCCCAAACACACTAAGTTAAGCAAAATGAGAAGACAGAGAAATGCACAGCAGATGAAGGAGCAAAGTAAAACCTCACCAGACCAAAAAATGAAGAGGAAATAGGCAGTCTACCTGAAAAAGAATTCAGAGTAATGATAGTAAAGATGATCCAAAAGCTTGAAAATAAAATGGAGAAAGTACAAGAAACATTTACCAAGGACCTAGAAGAACTAAAGAGCTAACAAACAATGATGAACAACACAATAAATGAAATTAAAAATCCTCTAGAAGGAATGAATAGCAGAATAATTGAGGTAGAAGAATGGATAAGTGACCTGGAAGATAAAAGAGTGGAAATAACTACTTCAGAGCAGAATAAAGAAAAAAGAATGAAAAGAATTGAGGACAGGGAACATATGTATATGTATAGCTGATTCACTTTGTTATAAAGCAGAAACTAACACACCACTGTAAAGCAAATATACTCCAATAAAGATGTAAAAAAAAAAAGAATTGAGGACAGTCTCAGAGACCTCTGAGACAACATTATCACACCAACTTTTGTACTACAGGGGTCTCAGAAGAAGAGAAAAAGAATGGGACTGAGAAAATATGTGAAGAGATTATAGTTGAAAACTTCCCTAATATGGAAAAGGAAATAGTCAGTCAAGTCCAGGAAGCGCATAGAGTCCCATACAGGATAAATTCAAGAAGAAACACAGCAAGACACATATTAATCAAACTAATGAAAATTAAATACAAAGAAAATATATTAAGATCAGCAAGGGAAAAACAACAAATAACATACAAGGAAACCCCCATAACGTTAACAGCTGATCATTCAGCAGAAACTCTGCAAGCCAGAAGGGAGTGGCAGGACATATTTAATAAATTGATGAAAGAGAAAAACCTACAATCAAGATTACTCTACCCACCAAGGATCTCATTCAGATTCGATGGAGAAATTAAAAACTTTACAGAGAGGCAAAAGTGAAGAGAATTCTTCACTAAACCAGCTTTACAAAAATGCTAAAGGAACTTCTCTAGGCAGGAAACACAAAAGAAGGAAAACACCTACAATAACAAAGCCAAAACAATTAAGAAAATGGTAATAGGAGGATACATATAGATAACTACCTTAAATGTAAAAGGATTAAATGCTCCAAGGAAAAGACATAGAGTGGATGAATGGATACAAAAACAAGACCCGTATATATGCTGTCTACAAGACACCCACTTCAGACCTAGGGACACATACACACTGAAAGTGAGGGGATGGAAAAAGATATTCCATGCAAATGCAAATCAAAACAAAGCTGAAGTAGCAATTCTCATATAAGACAAAATAGACTTTAAAATAAAGACTATTACAAGAAACAAGGACACTACATAATGATCAAGGGATTAATCCAAGAAGAAGATATAACAATTGTAAATACATATGCAGCAAATATAGGAGCACTTCAATACATAAGGCAAATGCTAACAGCCTTAAAAACGGAAACCGACAGTAACACAGTTATAGTAGGGGACTTTAACACCCCACTTTCACCAATGGTCAGATCATGCAAAATGAAAATAAATAAGGAAACACAGCTTTAAATGATACATTAAACAAGATGGACTTAAATGATATTTATAGGACATTCCATCCAAAAACAACAAAACATGCTTTCTTCTCAAGTGCTCGTGGAATATTCTCCAGGATACATCATATCGTGGGTCACAAATCAAGCCTTGATAAATTTCAGAATATTGAAACCGTATCAAGTATCTTTTCCAACCACAATGCTATGAGACTAGATATTAATTACAGGAAAAAATCTGTAAAAAATATAAACACATGGAGGCTAAACAATACACTACTAAATAACCAAGAGATCACTGAAGAAATCAAAGAGGAAATCAAAAAATACTTAGAAAAAAATGACAATGAAAACACAATGACCCAAAACCTTTGGGATGCAGCAAAAGCAGTTTGAAGAGGGAAGTTTATAGCAATATAATCCTACCTCAAGAAACAAGAAAAAAATCCTCAACAAAACACCAGCAAACAGAATCCAACAGCACATTAAAGGGACCATACACCATGATCAATGGGGTTCATCTCAGGAATGCAAGGATTCTTCAATATATGCAGATCAATCAATGTGATACACAATATTAAAGAACTGAAGGATAAAAACCATATGATCATCTCAATACATGCAGAAAAAGATTTTCAGAAATTTCAACACCCATTTATGATAAAAATACTCCAGAAAGTAGGCATAAAGGGAACTTACCTCAACATATAAAGGCCATATATGAAAAACCCACAGCCAGCATCGTTCTCAATGGTAAAAAACTGAAACCATTTCCACTAAGATCAGGAACAAGACAAGGTTGCCCACTCTCACCACTATTATGCAACATAGTATTGGAAGTTTTAGCCACAGCAATCAGTGAAAAAAAAGAAATAAAAGGAATCCAAATCAGAAAAGAAGAACTAAAACTGTCACTGTTTGCACATGACATGATACTATACATAGAGAATCCTAAAGATGCTACCAGAAAACTACTAGAGCTAGTCAATGAATTTGGTAAAGTAGCAGGATACAATATATATGCACAGTAATCACTTGCATTCCTAGACACTAATGATGAAAAATCTGAAAGGGAAAATAAGGAAACACTCTCATTTCCCACCGCAACAAAACGAATAAAATACCTAGGAATAAGCCTACCTAAGGAGACAAAAGACATGTATGAAGAAAACTATAAGACACTGATGAAAGAAATTAAAGATGATACAAACAGATGGAGAGATATACCGTGTTCTTGGATTGGAAGAATCAAAATTGTGAAAACGACTATACTACCCAAAGCAATCTACAGATTCAATGCAATCCCTATCAAACGACCTATGGCATTTTTCACAGAACTGGAACAAAAAATTTCTCAATTTGTATGGAAACACAAAAGACACCGAATAGCCAAAGCAATCTTGAGAAAGAAAAACATTGCTGGAAGAATCAGGCTCCCTGGCTTCAGACTATACTACAAAGCTACAGTAATCAAGACAGTATGGTACTGGCACAAAAACAGAAATATAGATCAATGAAACAGGATAGAAATCCCAGAGATAAACCCACACACATATGGTCACCTCACCTTTGATAAAGGAGGCAAGAATATACAATGGAGAAAAGATAGCCTCTTCAATAAGTCGTTCTGGAAAAACTGGACAGCTACATATAAAATAATGAAATTTGAACACTCCCTAAAACCATGCACAAAAATAAACACTAAATGGATTAAAGACCTAAATGTAAGAGCAGACACTATAAAACACTTAGAGGAAAACATAGGCAGAACACTCTATGACATAAATCACAGCAACATCCTTTTTGACCCACCTCCTTGAGAAATAGAAATAAAAATAAAAATAAACAAATGGGACCTAATGAATCTTAAAAGCTTTGCACAGCAAAGGAAACCATAAACAACATGAAAAGACAACCCTCATAATGGGAGAAAATATTTGCAAATGAAGCAACTGACAAAGGATTAACCTCCAAAATATACAAGCTACTCATGCATCTCAATATCAAAAAACAACCCAATCCAAAACTGGGCAGAAGACCTAACTAGACATTTCTGCAAAGAAGATATACAGATTGCCAACAAACATATGAAAGGATGCTCAACATCTCTAATCGTTAGAGAAATGCAAATCAAAAGTACAGTGAGATATCACCTCACACCCGTCAGAATGGCCATCATAAAAAAATCTACAAACAATAAATCCTAGAGAGGGTGTGGAGAAAAGGCAACCCTCTTGCACTGTTTGTGGCAATGTAAATTGATACAACCACTATGGAGAACAGTATGGAGGTTCCTTTAAAAACTGAAAATATTACTACCATATGACCCAGCTATCCCACTACTGGGCATATACCCTGAGAAAACCATAATTGAAAAAGGGTCATGTAGTACAATTCTCATTGCCGCACTATTTACAATAGCCCGGACATGGAAGCAACGTAAGTGTCCATCGACAGATGAATAGATAAAGAAGATGTGGCACATATATACAATGGCATATTACTCAGCAATAGAAAGAAACAAAACTGAGTTATTTGCGGTGAGGTGGATGGACTTAGAGACTGTCATACAGAGTGAAGTAAGTCAGAAAGAGGCAAACAAATACCGTAGGTTAACACATATATGTGGAATAAAAAAAAATTCGGTTCTGAAGAACCTAGGGGCAGGACAGGAATAAAGACGCAGACATAGAGAATGGAATTAAGGACACGGGGAGTGGGAAAGGTAAGTTGGGACGAAGTGAGGGAGTAGCATTGACATATATACATTACCAAATGTAAAATAGATAGCTAGTGGGAAGCAGCTGCATTGCACAGGGAGATCAGCTTGGTGTTTTGTGTCCCCCTAGAAGGGTGGGATAGGGAGGGTGGGAGGCAGACACAAGAGGGAGGGCATATGGGGATATATGTATACATATAGTTGATTCACTTTGTTATACAGCAGAAACTAACACACCATTGTAAAGCATTTATACTCCAATAAAGATGTTAAAAAGTATCTATTATAGAATTCTGACAAGCTCAATGGCAATAATGACATAGAGGTTACTAATGAAGAATTTGGAGTCAGCTTGCCTGGATGCAATTCCTGGCTCCATCGCTCACTAGATATAATATCACCTTGGGCAAATTATATAACTTCTCTGTACCTCACTTTACATATATTTAAAATGGGAAAAATAATAGTACCTACGTCATGGGTTTGTTGTGAGGATTAAATTGAGTTAATGAATGTAAAGGCCTTAGAACAGAATCATAGAGGTGCACAGTAAATGTTGATTCATTATTATTTTATTGTCAATCTGTATTTCCTAGAATCTTTTATATTTTGAAAACTGGTACATTTTCCCAACTATAGTGTTGTCATAGATCTCCTGTAACTCACTACTCCATTGAGTTTACCTACAGCAATTCTGCTGGGGACATCTGAGTATTATTTCATTGCCCAGTGATGTATATATTTTTAAATTACATTACACTTAAATTCCATTAGTCTACAAGCTCTAAGAAGGCAGAGCTGACTGGCACAGAGCAGGGGTTCAATAATTATAGCATGAAAGAATGAATTCAGAGCACTGAAGTGCTTTCTTACAACCTCAGATACCTTAGGTTTAAATTTCCCCTCAACAGGTTTATGCTCTTTTTCCCTTGACAGAGAGGTTTTAAGTTCCTGTGTTAATAGTAAATTATTTGTCCCTAGAAGGGAGTTGCCAGACTACAGTCTCTTTTTCCCTTGACAGAGAGGTTTTAAGTTCCTGTGTTAATAGTAAATTATTTGTCCCTTGAAGAGAGTTGCCAGACTACAGACTATCACTTCTTTTTTCTTCTTTTTTTTGAAAAGATCTTTTTAAATCATTGATATTGTCTTAGAATCTTTAAAAACTAACTTGGACTCATTGTAAGATTCATGAAACTAATCTTTGTCACTCCTATTAAATATCCTATACATATAAAATATTACATATGAATATCTATCCACTTGCTACAGGCCCATGTTTCGTCCTCCTTTTTATACATGAACTCATCAGAAAGCTTCATGCAGCCACATTTGATTACGTAGCTTTCTTGTCCCCTTTCTTCCCTGTAAAAAGGATTACTGTGCTTTGGGGCCTCCTTTTTAACTCTGTGCCTGAGGTGAGTGTCTTACTCGTCCAGCTCTAGTCCTGGCCCTTTTCCTCTGTAGATTTCCTTTGCCAAAGGATTCTTCATATCCAGGAAGATTTATCCATTTATTCCAGCTCTACCTCAAGAGGAAAGGCAAGAGGTCCCTCAACCATCCAGCAGACCAAAGACCTTGTCTCTTTCTATACCTTATTTTGGTGCCATGGTCATTTCTCAAACGTTTACTCCCAGGGCTTCCCTGGTGGTTGAGAGTCCACCTGTCGATGCAGGGGACACGGGTTCGTGCCCCGGTCCGGGAAAATCCCACATGCCGTGGAGCGGCTAGGACCGTGAGCAATGGCCGCTGAGTCTGCGCGTCCAGAGCCTGTGCTCCGCAACGGGAGAGGTCACAACAGTGAGAGGCCCGCGTACCGAAAAAAAAAAAAAAGTTTACTCCCTATTGCTGAATAGAAAGGCCTATTGCAGGTACCAAATAGAAATCCTCAACCATAGCCTCAACACAAACATCAGATATAGTTTTAATAGGCTTTGAAAAATCAAACTGTAGCTTCTCATGCTCTGAGAAACCAGAGTCAAGAAGGCCCAGGTATGTGGATAGCTGTTTTCTGGAAGGGGAGGCCATGGTTCTTGCTAGAACAAGAAGGCTCCCATTGGAAGAAAGCTATGCTAGCTTCAAGGTTTCTCTTGTTTTTGTCATCCTTTTTGCCTGCTACACCCATCCTGCCCGCTTGGCTGGCTTGGCTTCTGGTTTCTCCTTAATCACTGGCTTCTACTAGCTGGCCTGGAGCTGATTCTCATTCCATTTTAGTTTTCTGCTGTCCCCTGGCTCCTAAACTTAGCTCACTGTCCATGTTGTTTCTTCCCTTTATTTCTAGCCTTTGCCTCACTATTTTGTGTTCTGGCTCCTGGCCGTGTCTCCTATAGCTACTACTTTGCAGAGCTGAGTTTCACATTTTCCTTAAAGTAATCTCAGCCTTGGCTGACAGATGCTTAAATTAACAGGGTGTTGAGTGGTGGGCAACGCTAAAATAAACCAGCTTCCTAATCTCTTTTCTGTGTCTCTCTACAACTGGTTGTTCTGAGTGTAAACATGGCTCAGTGGGAAGAATGAACACATGCCTATTGGTGACATGACTGATATGCTGAGAATTTCCTTGGCTACGTAAGTTAACCCTCAAAAATCCTGCCTCCTGATTTGATGGACGTCTAAGGAAGAGTTGGGGGTAGATAATAAGAGGGCTGGGTGTTTGGCCAATTTCCAGATTCATAAAAGTTCTCTCTTCCAGAGCCAGGTCCAGACTAAGGCAGTAATTTTCTCCATTAACTAGTGAGCTATCAGTTCTAGAGCTGGCACTTAAAGCTTATTCTCAAATATTGAGGCAGTTTGACTTGAAACTCAATTTGTTCCCTCAATCCACTGTCAAAGGCAAATAGCCAGAGATTTAATGCAAGATGTGGTATACACAGAGAACAGGGGGCTTAAAAACAAATGTGTGGCTCCTGTTCCACGCTGGAAAAGATGACAGTGTTTAACCTGGTGCTTCATGATTTAGTATTCCCTTTCAGAGGTATTTGCTACTTGGTGAGGAAGAGAACAAAGGGAATGGATTATGGAGAAAGAGCCAAGGGTAGGATGGTGAATTTAAAAAGTCACTTTAGGGCTTCCCTGGTGGCGCAGTGGTTGGGAGTCCGCCTGCAGATGCGGGGACGTGCATTCGTGCCCTGGTCCGGAAGATCCCACATGCTGCGGAGCGGCTGGGCCTGTGATCCATGGCCGCTGAGCCTGTGCGTCCGGAGCCTGTGCTCCGCAACAGGAGAGGCCACGACAGTGAGAGGCCCGCATACCGCAAAATAAATAAATAAATAAAAAGTCACTTTAAGCATTCTTTGGTTTTGCCTTCCTCTTTTACTTTCCCTGGTCCCAAATTCTTCCCAGCCAGTCCCTGGAACTAAAAGTGATCTGAACTCCCTATCTTAAGGGAGGAGGTGGAGGAAACAGTATCCCATCAGGAGGAATCAGGCTGAGACCATATGCCATCCTCCTGCCTGCCAAGGAGAAGATACCAAGAAACAAACACTCATGCTGAGTTAATCACAAGAGCAAGACCTTTTCTCAAATGGATTACAGAGAAGGGAGGGTAAAGAAGAGCACAGCTGAGAGTTATAAGGATGTGACACAACTTGTATAGGAAATGGGTAGGGGAAAGGGAAAATTCCTGTATCACAAAGGTAAGGCACCTTACCTGTAAGAGTAAAGTAGGAGGTCCCTTGTTGGTTCCTAGGGCAGTAAGGGGCCAGATGGTCAAAGCCATTAGAGTAGAAATGAGGGGAGGTGCTCAGGGAAGCCACTTATTCACCAACTGGGATAGAAATATTTCAATATTTTTCACAACTGGTGCAAATCAGCAGGCTATCAGCTCTGGGTCGAAAAGAGTGAGAAAGATCGCCATGAAGGGCAGGAGGGAAAAGTGTATAAAAGATACCAACACAAACTTTACCAATTTCAGAATTTCACTGCCCATAAGCCAGCCCTGCTTGTGATATTCATGCCATACCAGTGATCCTGATATGGAATTGCTGCCAATATCTTGTCTTGTTTTTGCCCAGCAGGGTTAGCCCACTTTGTTGGGAACTGGGGATGATGGAGAGGAAGGGTGTGGTGCCCCCTGGGGTGCCCATATCCCTCAGGGAAGAAAGGGATGGGGTTACCTTCTTGCAGAGGACCATCTGGTGGTCAAACAGGAAGAAGACCCGTTGCTGGTTGCGGCCGTAGGGCTGGTAGATCCACGCCATCTCCCCAGTGTAGATCAGCTCCGAGCTCCTGTCTAGGATGTCCTCGCCCTGGGAAGGACATGTGATAGTGAGAGGCAGCCAGGCAGGAGGGATGGCCCCTTCACTTGCCTGGAGGCACCTAGAGCTCGGCATAGGCTGGGACAGGAGGAGGACAGAAAGGGCCTGGTGAGGAAGAAAGGATGGAGGGAGGGACCTCTGGGAGTCCCTGAAAGGCTCCATGAGCTATAAAGACCCATACTCTTGTTTACCCTGAGGCCAAATGAGCCCCACTACCCAGGACTGCTATAGTCCTTCTTTGCCAGTTGCTCTCTGGCCCTAGAGGCAGCAGCTACCATGAGGTGTCTGTCTATCTGTCTCTCTCTCTCTTATTCTCCCTCTCTCTTTTTCTCTAAATCTCTCTTTCTGCCCCAATCTTTCATCCTAGTTCTAGACTTTTAGTCTCTTTCTTGTACCTGAAGAGTAAAGCCTGAGCAGGTGCTAGAAGTCTCTCTGTTTCCCAGACAAGTAAAACAAGACAGGGAAGGACAAGAAGGAGATGATGTTTGAAGGAGAGAAAGAGAATCCATTCACCCTCTTAAAATTGTTTTTCCTTCCTTTCTCAGTTCATTAAAATCTACTGATTAAACAGGAAATTTCATCACCTTGGTCTGTTATCCAAAAAGCCTGAATAACTTGCTTATATTTCTTGCTATGTAGAATCAGACACACACACCAAAAACACCTAACACCTAGCTAATTCTATTCTACAGAGTTTCCAAGGGCCCCTTATTTATGGGAACTCTGATATGTGGGGGTCTATGTCAGATGCCAAGCCAGACTTGGCCCTGTTATCGAGGAGCTTACATGTCAGCAAAGGAGTCTAATATAGGTATGCTCAGAGCTCATGGAATGCAAGGCAAACCATGGGGACAAAAAGAAGTGGTCCCCTGACTCAGGAGAATACTTATTGAGCACCTACAGGGATCAGACATTGTGCTACATACTTTCACTCTGTCTCTTCTGAGCATCACAGTAGCCCTGGGAGGTAGATAGTCTTGCTGTCATCTTTATAGTCTGAGGTACAAAGAAGTCAAGTGATCAGCCACAGTCACCCAGCTAGTTAGCCAAAGATCCACAGTCCAACCACAAGTCTGCAGCTCCAGAGAGTGTGCTCATTTTTGCCACTATGTTATACTGTCTCTAGGCCAAAAAGTCACTGGAGAGTCAGTCCCTTCCTCTCTCTGGGTCTCAGTTTTCCAGCTGTTAAATGAAGTATGTGAGGATGATCTCTAAGGTCTTAGCCCTGATACTCTAATGCTAAGGTCTCAGCCTTGTACTGAAAAGCTTCAAGTCAACTTTAGAGATGGCAGTTCCCGCATCTCCCCAGAAACAATCAGAGGTAAACAGTCTAGGCAGGGCAGTGGCCCAAAGAGAAGGGTAGCAGGAAATTGTATTCTTGAGCATATCACTTTTTTTTCAGTCTAAGGGATGGAAAGAAAAAGGGGAGCTCAATGGAAATATTTTCTAATAATACAACCTCGAAAAGGACACAGGGAGGGGGAAGGGTAAGCTGGGATGAAGTGAGAGAGTGGCATGGACATATATACTCTATCAAATGTAAAATAGCTAGTGGGAAGCAGTCACATAGCACAGGGAGATCAGCTTGGTGCTTTGTGACCACCTAGAGGGGTGGGATAGGGAGGGTGGGAGGGAGATGCAAGAGGGAGGAGATATGGGGACATATGTATATGTATAGCTGATTCACTTTGTTATAAAGCAGAAACTAACACACCACTGTAAAGCAATTATACTCCAATAAAGATGTTAAAAAAAAAAAGAAAGCTCAGAGATACTAGTGTGACTCCAGACTACACCTCAGGGGTTCCCTGGAACTTTGGTAAACACTCCTCCTTGAGGGGCCCACATACTAGCACAGAACTTCTGGAGGCCCAGTGCTAGGAGAAGAATCCCTCAGAGTGTGGGGGTCATGCAAGGTTTTCCTGTTGGAGGGATGGGAAGCTGAACATGGTACCAGTCGGCCATGCCCCACCTTGAGGCAGGCCAGGAAGATGTACTATAGTCCATTTTGAATATGTATGAAGTGAAAGAACGCTATAAAAGGGGCCAGTGCTATACAAAGATGGCCAGGATGACTTTTAAAGGCACAACTTGCTAAGCTGAGAATGATCAGACCAGGAGGACTACTCAGTGGCATCTGGTCTACACACTGCACCAGCTAGGAGCAACCCAATTCTATCAATTCTGTTTTAAGTACTTGCCATAAAATGCCACTTGGTGCCACTCTACCAAGAAAAAAAAAAAAACTTGAAAAAATACACCTCTATGCTCACCAAGGTGATTGTTGTCAGTTAACTCATCTTCTCTGTTCCTCAGTTTCCTCATCTTTAAAATGATGATAATAACATTACCAACCTCATTTGGCTGTGGTAAGGATTATATAAGTTAACATATATAAAGTGTTTACAAAAGTACACATCACACTGTAAGCTCCATATAGTGATCGTTATTACCTTGATTATTACTGTGTACCCTAAATCCTGTGCCACATATTCCTATTAATACTCACAACCCAATAAGGGATGTAGTGTTATTTGTCCCCAAACCAGTGTCAGAGAAATTGGAAGTAATATGCCGAAAGTGGCAGAATCCAGGAGAGAGTCGCTCAAAAGTCCATGCTCTAAACCATCAAACCACAGCAAAATAATGATCCCTTAATGGAACAAGCAGCTGCCTTGGAAATTTCTAAGGTAAGAACCTCAAAGACTTCAGTTCTGGGCCCAGTGCTGCCGTCAACTCACTTCCTTCAGAAGTAGCTTAATCACAATCTGTTTCCTCATTAGACAATGGGGCTAATTCAAAGGTTCCTGTTTGGCTCAAATCACATGGCTGCTTGAGAACACGAAATAAGCTCATGTAAGGTAGAGGGACCTCTCAGAGTTTAGAGCAATCAGACTTTGCCCTCTCTGCCCCACTGCACTACACAGTTCTTTGCCTTGACCCCTCAAGTGCAATCTCTTCCCACCTCCCACTCCTCCACATGCCTTCTGTTCTCTTCCATTCTTCCAGAATTTTGCTCACACTGTTTTCTCTGCCTGGAACATACTTGCCCTCACTGGATAGTCAAGGCTACATCTCATTCATTGCAATATCCCAATGCCCAGCACCTCATTCTAATTATAGGCTGATTATCTGATGTGGGGTTGTGCCCTGAGCACATCAAGGGAGAAGACAAAGGAAATGCTACCCTTCTCAGAGTTTATATTCAATTCTGCCTGCTAGGAGGAAAGCAGGGAAATAACAAATCTACCCCTCCACATTTGATCTCCTGGTCCAAAGAGTATGCCTCATCAAGCCATTTAGCTTTAAAAAGATGTTTTTGCTGCTGCCATCACGTTGGGCTTTTGTGTTTCCTCCAACTTCTTTGGATTCAAACGTCCAATGGTAAACTGGAACATGCTATTGAGTATTATACAACCAGGCTATGGGGGAAGGGTGCTATGAGGAGGAAATCACAACAACACACAATCAAGTTCTCAAATATGAGCTGCAAACTTGGGATCCTGGTAAAAATCTCCAGAAAGAAAAAAAGATATAAAAGAAGCTGTCAGGGTTACAGCTACATGTAAAAGAATGAAATTAGAACACTTCCTAACACCATACACAAAAATAAACTCAAAATGGATTAAAGACCTAAATGTAAGGCCAGACACTATCAAACTCTTAGAGGAAAACATAGGCAGAACACTCTATGACATAAATCACAGCAAGATCCTTTTTGAACCACCTCCTACAGAAATGGAAATAAAAACAAAAATAAACAAATGGGACCTAATGAAACTTAAAAGCTTTTGCACATCAAAGGATACCATACACAAGACGAAAAGACAACCCTCAGAATGGAAGAAAATATTTGCAAAAGAAGCAACTGACAAATGATTAATCTCAAAAATTTACAAGCAGCTCATGCAGCTCAATAACAAAAAAACAAACAACCCAATCCAAAAAATGGGCAGAAGACCTAAATAGACATTTCTCCAAAGAAGATACACAGATTGCCAACAAACACATGAAAGAATACTCAACATCACTAATCATTACAGAAATGCAAATCAAAACTACAATAAGGTATCACCTCACACCAGTCAGAATGGCCATCATCAAAATATCTACAAACAATAAATGCTGGAGAGGGTGTGGAGAAAAGGGAACCCTCTTGCACTGTTTGTGGGAATGTAAATTGATACAGCCACTATGGATAACAGTATGCAGGTTCCTTATAAAACTAAAAAGAGAACTACCATATGACCCAGCAATCCCACTACTGGGCATATACCCTGAGAAAACCATAATTCCAAAAGAGTCATGTACCACAATATTCATTGCAGCAATATTTACAATAGCCAAGACATGGAAGCAACCTAAGTGTCCATCGACAGATGAAGAATGGATGAAGATGTG
The DNA here is from genome assembly GCF_005190385.1 of Monodon monoceros. Taxonomy (NCBI): domain Eukaryota; kingdom Metazoa; phylum Chordata; class Mammalia; order Artiodactyla; family Monodontidae; genus Monodon; species Monodon monoceros. The sequence goes on along the minus strand of NW_021703779.1, from coordinate 51,924,020 downwards.
GCACATATATACAATGCAATATTACTCACCTATAAGAAGAAATGAAATTGAATTATTTGTAGTGAGGTGGATGGACCTAGAGTCTGTCATACAGAGTGAAGTAAGCCAGAAAGAGAAAAATAAATTCCATATGCTAACACATATATACGGAATCTAAAAAAACCCAAAATGGTTCTGATGAACCTACGGGCAGGACAGGAATACAGAAGCAGATGTAGAGAATGGACTTGAGGACATAGGGAGGGGGAAGAGTAAGCTGGGACAAAGTGAGACAGTAGCACTAACATATATACACTACCAAACGTAAAATAGATAGCTAGTGGAAAGCAGCTGCATCGCACCGGGAGATCAGCTCGGTGCTTTGTGACCACCTTGAAGGGAGGGATAGAAAGGGCAGTAGGGAGGCAAAAGAGGGTGGGGATATGTGGATATACGTATTCATAGAGCTGATTCACTTTGTTATACACAGAAACTAACACACCATTGTAAAGCAATTATACTCCAATAAATTTGTTTTAAAAAATCTTGCAAAAATAAAGAACAATTAAAGAATGGAAAAAAACAAAATAAGCTGTCAGGGATATGTTCCTTCCCCTTACCTTCAAGTGGATCTAATGCATGTGAAGGGTAGCAATGTGAGAGCATAACCAAACATCAGCATCAGAGAAATTAGAAATTTCCTAGAAACTGCAATTCGTGAGAACATGTTCTTCTTCCTGATGCTCCCCTAAGCTGATTGAAGGTACTTATTATTATTTAGAGGTATAGGCGATACTTTCACTCATCCACTGATTTTTTAGAAGCCCTAGGGGGTAGGGCAGAGCATGGGGGACTCCATGAACTCTAGTACACATAGGCTGGCAGGGAGCAAGGATGGAAAGTGGAGGTGGGCAAATAAATCCAAAATGTTCATTGAATAAGCTGAGGGCCGGTCACGTGTGGATACAGTACAAGGTCTCCTGCTCTCTAGCAAAATGCTCTGATTTACTGAGCAGGCACCAATTTCCGGTGTGGTATTAACTCTCCACCCTCTTTCTTAATCCCTTTTCAAGGGAGATTAAGTTGTGAAAGTTTCTTCTATGATTCTTGTTTTTTTTTTAAATTAATTTACGTTTTTAAACATCTTTATTGGAGTATAATTCCTTTACAATGATGTGTTAGTTTCTGCTGTATAACAAAGTGAATTAGCAATACATATATATATATATATATATATATATATCCCCATATCTCCTCCCTCTTGAGTCTGGCTCCCACTCTCCCTATCCAACCACTCTAGGTGGTCACAAAGCACCGAGCTGATCTCCCTGTGCTATGTGGCCGCTTCCCACTAGCAATCTACTTTATATTTGGTAGTGTATGTATGTAAATGCCACTCTCTCACTTCGTCCCAGCTTACCTGTCCCCCTCCCCGTGTCCTCAGTCCATTTTCTACATCTGCGTCTTTATTCCTGACCTGTCCCTAGGTTCGTCAGAACAACTTTTCTTCTTATCTTTGGTTTCCATACGTATGTGCTAGCATACGGTATTTGTTTTTCTCTTTCTGAGTTACTTCACTCTGTATGACAGACTCTAGGTCCATCCACCTCACTACAAATAACTCAATTTCATTTCTTTTTATGGCTGAGTTATATTCCATTGTATATATGTACCACATCTTCTTTATCCATTCATCTGTTGATGGACACTTAGGTTGCTTCCATGTCCTGGCTATTGTAAATAGAGCTGCAATGAACATTGTGGTACATGACTCTTTTGGAATTATGGTTTTCTTAGGGTACATGCCCAGTTGTGGGATTGCTGTGTCATAAGGCAGTTCTCTTCTTAGTTTTTTAAGGAACCTCCATACTGTTATCCATAGTGGCTGTATCAATTTACATTCCCACAAACAGTGCAAGAGGGTTCCCTTTTCTCCACACCCTCTCCAGCATTTATTGTTTGTAGGTTTTTTGATGATGGCCATTCTGACTGGTGTGAGGTGATACCTCATTGTAGTTTTGATTTGCATTTCTGTAATGATTAGCGATGTTGAGCATTCTTTCATATGTTTGTTGGCAATCTGTATATCTTCTTTGCAGAAATGTCTATTTAGGTCTTCTGCCTATTCTTGGATAGGGTTGTTTGTTTTTTTGATGTTGAGCTGCATGTGCTGCTTGTAAATTTTGGAGGTTAATTCTTTGTCAGTTGCTTCATTTGCAAATATTTTCTCCCATTCTGAGGGTTGTCTTTTCCTCTTGTTTATGGTATCCTTTGATGTGCAAAAGCTTTTAAGTTTCACTAGGTCCCATTTGTTTATTTATTTTTTTATTTCCATTTCTGTAGGAGGTGGCTCAAAACGGATCTTGCTGTGATTTATGTCATAGAGTGTTCTGCCTATGTTTTCCTCTAAGAGTTTTATAGTGTCTGCTCTTATATTTAGGTCTTTAATCCATTTTGAGTTTATTTTTGTGTATGGTGTTAGGGAGTGCTGTAATTTCATTCTTTTACGTGTAGCTGTCCAGTTTTCCCAGCACCACTATTGAAGAGGCTGTCTTTTCTCCACTGTATATTCCTGCCTCCTTTATCAAAAATAAGGTGACCATAGGTGCATGGGTTTACCTCTGGCTTTCTATCCTGTTCTACTGATCTATATTTCTGTTTCTGTGCCAGTACTGTGCTGTCTTGCTTAGTGTACCTTTGTAGTATTGTCTGAAGTCAGGGAGCCTTATTCCTCCAGCTTCGTTTTTCTTTCTCAAGATTGCTTTGGCTATTCAGGGTCTTTTATGTTTCCATACAAACTGAGAACTTTTTTGTCCTACTTCTGTGAAAAGTTCCACTGGTAGTTTCATAGGGATTGCATTGAATCTGTAGATTGCTTTGGGTAGTAGTCATTTTCACAATATTGATTCTTCCAATCCAAGAACATTGTATATCTCTCCAACTGTTTGTATCATCTTTAATTTCTTTCATCAGTGTCTTATAGTTTTCTGCATACATGTCTTCTGTCTCCTTAGGTAGGTTTATTCCCAGGTATTTATTATTTTTGGTACTATGGTAAGTGGGAGTGTTTCCTCAATTTATCTTTCAGATTTTTCATCATAGTGTATAGGAATGCAAGAGATTTCTGTGCATTAATTTTGTATCCTGCTACTTTACCAAGTTCATTGATTAGCTCTAGTAGTTTTCTGGTAGCATGTTTAGTATTCTCTATGTATAGTATCATGTCATCTGCAAACAGTGACATTTTTACTTCTTCTTTTCCGATTTGAATTCCTTTTATTTGTTTTTCTTCTGATTGCTGTGGCTAAAACTTCCAAAACTATGTTGAATAACAGTGGTGAGAGTGGAAAACTTTGTCTTGTTCCTGATCTTACAGGAAATGGTTTCAGTGTTTCACCATTGAGAACTATGTTGGCTGTGGGTTTGTCATATATGGCCTTTATTATGTTGAGGTAACTTCCCTATATGCCTACTTTCTGGAAGGTTTTTATCATAAATGGGTGTTGAATTTTGTGAAAAGCTTTTTCTGCATCTATTGAGATGATCATATGGTTTTTCTCCTTCAAATTGTTAATACAGTTTATCACATTGATTGATTTGTGTATATTGAAGAATCCTTGCATTCCTGGGATAATGCCCACTTGATCATGGTGTATGAACCTTTTAATGTGCTGTTGGATTCTGCTTGCTAGTATTTTGTTGAGAATTTTTGCATATATATTCATCAGTGATATTGGCCTGAATTTTTATTCTTTGTGACATATTTGTCTGGTTTTGGTATCAGGGTGACTTTGGGAGTGTTCCTCCATCTTCTATACTTTGGAAGAATTTGACAAGGATAGGTTTTAGCTGTCCTCTAAATGTTTGATCGAATTTGCCTGTGAAGCCATCTGTTCCTGGGCTTTTGTTTGTTGGAAGATTTTTATTCACCATCTCAATTTTAGTGCTCGTGATTGGTCTGCTTATATTTTCAATTTCTTCCTGGTTCTGCCTCAGAAGGTTGCACTTGTCTAAGGAATTTTCCATATCTTCCTGGTTGTCCATTTTATTGGCATTTAGCGGCCTGCAGTAATCTCTCATGATCCTTTGCATTTCTGCAATGCCAGCTGTTACTTCTCCTTTTTCATTTGTAATTCTGTTGATTTGAGTCTTCTACCTTTTCTTCTTGATGAGTCTGGCTAATTGATTATCAATTTTGTTTATCTTCTGAAAGAACCAGCTTTTAGTTTTACTGATATTTGCTATCATTTCCTTCATTTCTTCTTCATTTATTTCTGACCTAATCTTTATGATTTCTTTACTTCTGCTATCTTTGGGTTATTTTTTTGTTTTTCTTTCTCTAATTGCTTTATGTGTAAGGTTAAGTTGTTTATTTGAGATGTTTCTTGTTTCTTGAGGTAGGATTGTATTGCTATAAACTTCCCTCTTAGAACTGATTTTGCTGCATCCCAAGAGTTTTGGATCATTGTGTTTTCATTGTCATCTGTTTCTAGGTATTTTTTGATATTGTCTTTGATTTCTTCAGTGATCTCTTGGTTATTTAGTAGTGTATTGTTTAGCCTCCATGTGTTTGTAGTTTTTATAGGTTTTTTTTCCCTGTAATTGATATCTAATCTCATAGCATTGTGGTTGGAAAAGATACTTGATGCAATTTCAATTTTCTTAACTTATCGTGGGTTGATTTGTGACCCAAGATATGATCTATCCTGGAGAATGTTCCATGAGCTCCTGATAAGAAACTGTATTCTGTTGTTTTTCATTGGAATGTCCTATAAATATCAGTTAAGTCCGTCTTGTTTAGAATATCATTTAAAGTTTGTGTTTCCCTATTAATTTTCATTTTGGATGATATGTCCATTGGTGAAAGTGGGGTGTTAAAGTCCCCTACTATGATTGTGTTACTGTCGATTTCCGGTTTTATGGCTGTTAGCATTTGCCTTATGTATTGAGGTGCTCCTATGTTGGGTGCATCAATATTTACAGTTGTTATACCTTCTTTTTGGAACGATCCATTGATCATTATGTAGTGTCCTTCTTTGTCTCTTGTAATGGTCTTTATTTTAAAGTCTATTTTGTCTGATATGAGAATTACTACTCCAGCTTTCTTTTGATTTCCATTTACATGGAATATTTTTTTCCATCCCCTCACTTATTGTCTGTATGAGTCCCTAGGTCTGATGTGGGTCTCTTGTAGACAGCGTATATACAGGTCTTATTTTTGTATCCATTCAGCCAGTCTATGTCTTGTGTTTGGAACATTTAATGCATTTACATTTAAGGTAGTTATCGATATGTATGTTCCTAATAACATTTTCCTAATTGTTTGGGGTTCGTTATTGTATATTTTTCCCTTCTCCTGTGTTTCCTGCATAGAGAATTTCCTTCAGCATTTGTTGTAAATCCGGTTTGCTGGTTCTGAATTCTCTTAAGTTTTGCTTGTCTGTAAAGTTTTTAATTTCTCCTTCAAATCTGAGTGATATCCTTGCTGTGTAATCTTGGTTGTAGGTTTTTCCCTTTCATCACTTTAAATATGTCCTGCCACTCCCTGCTGGCTTGCAGAGTTTCTGCTGAAAGATCAGCTGTTAACTTTATGGGGATTCCCTTGTATGTTATTTGTTGCTTTTGCCTTGCTGCTTCTAATATTTTTCCCTGTATTTAATTTTTGATAGTTTGATTAATATGTGTGTTGGCATGTTTTTCCTTGAATTTATCCTGTATTGGACTCTATGTGCTTCCTGGACTTGATTGACTATTTCCTTTCCCATATTAGGGAAGTTTTCAACTATAATCTCTTCAAAATTTTTCTTAGTCCTGTTCTTTTTCTCTTCTTCTTCTGTGACCCCTATAATTCGAATGTTGGTGTGGTAATGTTGTCCCAGAGGTCTCTGAGACTGTCCTCAGTTCTTTTCATTCTTTTTTCTTTATTCTGCTCTGCAGTAGTTATTTCCACTCTTTCACCTTCCACGTCATTTATCCATTCTTCTGCTTCAGTTATTCTGCTACTGATTCCTTCTAGAGAATTTTTTTATTTCGTTTATTGTGTTTCTCATCATTGTTTGCTCTTCAGTTCTTCTAGGTTCTTGTTAAACGTTTCTTGTATTTTCTTCATTCCTTTTCCAAGATTTTGGATCATCTTTACTATCATTATGATGAATTCTTTTTCAGGTAGGTTGCCTATTTCCTCTTCATTTGTTTGGTGTGGTGGGTTTTTACCTTGCTCCTTTGTCTGCTGTGTTTTTCCCTGTGTTTTCATTTTGCTTAACTTACTGTGTTTGGGGTCTCCTTTTCGCAGGCTGGAGGTTCGTAGTTCCCACTGTTTTTGTTGTCTGTGCCCAGTGGTTAAGGTTGGTTCAGTGGGTTGTTTCGGCTTCCTGGTAAGGGTCTGGTGCCTGTGTTCTGGTGGATGAGACTGGATCTTGTCTTTTGGTGGGCGAGACCATGTCCAGTGGTGGGTTTTGCGGTGTTTTGACATTTGCATGATATTAGGCAGCCTCTTTGCTATTGGGTGGGGTTGTGTTCCTGCCTTGCTAGTTTTTTGGCATAGGTTGTCCAGCACTGTAGCTTGCTGGTCATTGAGTGGAGCTGGGTCTTAGCATTGAGATGGAGATCTATGGGAGGGCTTTTGCTGTTTGATATTATGTGGTGCTAGGAGGTCTCTGGTGGACCAATGTCCTAAACTCAGCTCTCTCTACTCAGAGGTACAGGACTGACATGTGGCTGGAGTACCTAGACTCTTTCAGCCACACAGCTAGAAGAAAAGGTAGAAAGAAAGGAAAGAAAGAAGAAGGAAATAAAAAAGAAAGAAAGGTAAAAATAAAATAAAGTTACTAAAATAAAAAATTTAAAAATTATAAAAATTTAAAAATTATAAAAATTATTAAAATTAAAATAATATAAAAATTATTTAAAAAATGGAGAGACCAAACCCTGGGAAAAATGGTAAAAGTAAAGCTATACACACAAAATCACACAAAGAAGCATACACATACACACTCACAAAAGGAGAAAAATAAAAAAAATAGATATTTATATATATATAAAAAGAAGAGAGAAACCAAATCAATAAATGAATCTACCACTGATAATAAACTTTTAATACTAAACTAAGATAAACGTAAAACCAGACACAAATTAGATGTAGAAAGTGAACCCCAAGTTTGCAGTTGCTCCCAAAGTCCGGCACTTCAATTTCGGGCTGATTCGTTGTCTATTCAGGTATTCCATGTATGCAGGGTACATTAAGATGATTGTCGAGATTTAATCCACTGATCCTGAGGCCGCTGGGAGAAATTTCCCTTTCTCTTCTTTGTTTGCACAGCTCCTGGGGTTCAGCTATGGATTTGGCCCTGCCTCTGCGTGTATGTCGCCTGAGGGCATCTGTTCTTCACTCAGACAGGAAGGGGCTAAAGTAGCAGTTGATTAGAGGGCTCTGGCTCACTCAGCCCAGGGGGGTAGGGAGGGGTATGAAATGCAGGGCGAGTCTGCAGCGGCAGAGGCTGGTGTGACATTGCAAAAGCCTGAGGCACACCATGTTTTCTCCCGTGGATGTTGTCCCTGGATCACGGGACCCTAGCAGTGGTGGGCTGCACAGTCTCCTGGGAGGGATTGTGTGGATAGTGACTGGTGCTTGCACACAGGCTTCTTGGTGGCTGCATCAGCAGCCTTAGCATTTCATGCCCATCTCTGGTGTCCATGCTGATAGGCGTGGCTCGCACCCAGCTCTGGAGTTCGTTTAGGCAGTGCTCTGAATCCTCTCTCCTCGTGCACCCTGAAACAATGGTCTCTAGCCTCTTAGGCAGTTCCAGACATTTTCCTGGACTCCCTCCTGGCTAGCTGTGCCGCACTAGCCCCCTTCAGGCTGTGTTCATGCAGCCAACCCCAGTCCTCTCCCTGGGATCTGACCTCCGAATCCATAGTCTCAGCTTCCAGCCCCCACCCGCCCGGGCTGGTGAGCAGACAAGCCTCTCAGGCTGGTGCGTGCTGGTTGGCACTGATCCTCTGTGTGGGAATCTCTCCACTTTGCTCTCTGCACCCTTGCTGCTGTGCTCTCCTCCATGGCTCCAAAGCTTCCCCCGCCACACCCCGTCTCCACCAGTGAAGGGGTTTCCTAGTGTGTGAAAACTTTTCCTCCTTCACTCCTCCCTCCCAGAGGTGTCGGTCCCATCCCTATACTTTTGTCTCTGTTTTTTGCTGTTTTCTTCTGCCCTACTCAGGTACATGGGGAATTTCTTTACTTTTGGGAAGTCTGAGGTCTTCTGCTAACATTCAGTAGGAGTTGTTTCACATGTAGATGTATTTCAGATGTATTTGTGGGGAGGAAGGTGATCTCCATGTCTTACTCCTCCACCATCTTGAAGGTCTCCTGACTCTTCTTTTTCATTTGACAAATCAAACTGAAATTATTATGTAGATGCTTTTGATACCCACCCTGTTTATTCAAACATGTGGAGGAGGCAAGTGAGTGGCAGAGAGAGCAAAGCACTGCTTCATTTTCTTGATTTGCAAGGCTTGTCCACAGCTGCACCCACCAAGCTGGCAGGACTTCTTTCTGAATGTCCAACTGCTCGGGTAGGTGGAACATAGAAAAAACCTATACCAGGGAATCAGTGAGGTTGAGCCACCCAAGCCAATAGCCAACCAGCCATGGAATGGACATATCCTATTGCTTTCTGTGGGAGGCTCCCCAGCACTCATCTACCTTTAGCCTTACCAGGAGTTGGACTTCCCCCCAAGGCAGTCTTACTCTCTTGCTTAGATATGGACACTTTACTGCAGAAACAAGTCCCAGCAATATCATAACGGGAAGCAACTGGGCTGTAGGAAGCAGAAGGCTGGAAGAGTATGTGGTGCAGCAGTGTAAAGAACACCGCCCAGGGAATCTGGAGACTAGATTCAAGTTTTAGTTTTGTCATTGACTTGCTGTTTGGCCTCAGTCAGGAATAGGCTTCTCAGACTTCCACCATCATTACAAGGTTTGCATGTGTGCACGTGTGTGTGCGTGCACACATGTGCATAAGCATGGCCAGAGATGTTCTTTGGGGAGTTCCCTAAGAGACCTACTGACTCTGACATTTTAGAAATATTTAAGACTAGATATGGCACACTTGATCGAAACTTTGGTCCTGGCCTCTGAAATGTACCCATCAGGCCTTGCTAAAGAAAATGCTTCATAGAGGGCAAACCTTCTGAAGCTGGTCAGTTGCACAGTGACCTCAGAGTCTGAAAAGTTAACCACAAGGAATTTTTCTTCTTACTAACTTAAATAAAGAAGGACTTTGTCAAGCAGGGTTGTGTGGGCTTGGATGAGATTAGAGGACCAGTCAATCATGCTAACAAAGGAGGCAGAAAGTAACTGCCTCCTATTCGAAAGACTTTCCTTTGTTTCCCAACCCCCAACTATAGACAAAAACAAATAAAATTCCTTCTGAGATGCTGAGTCTTTAAATCATAGTTCAGTGCTTTCATGTTAGGTGTTAGTGAAGCTCCCTGAACAGGCCAAAGAATTTTAAGCTATTCTTGGTCTCCCATGGCCCCAGCTGCAGGGACTGGAGGCCAAGAGCCCATGGAGGAATTAGAAGGTCTTCCAGGTATTGGGAAGGGGAAAAATGTTTCAGGGAATAGAAAGACAACTGCTGCTGAGAACATCCTATTACAGAGAATCCCCACAGGGGTAGAGAAAAAGAGGCCTGCTAATCAGCCACTGTTTCAGAGTGCCTGAGAATTAGCGATCTTTCTAGAGGTCATTTGATCCAGCCCTCTGATCAGGAAACTATCCAAAGCAAACCAGACACAGGGGAAGGAGAATCCATGATTTCCTAATAAGTCTGCGCCAGTGCTGTTTTCTTCTTATGAGCAAGAAGATCTCTTTATATAGATTCCTTCCTCTCCTTGCATCTCAAAGAATCACTGCTGTTTTCTACTCTGTATGGGGACATTATCCTTCAAATAAGACTCAAAAATATGCCAGCTGCTCAGAACTGTGGACATTTCCAGCCATGTACATTAAAGAGGAACAGAAGTAGCAGAATAAAGGAAAGATGACTTTTTCTGGACATTGGTTAAGTAACTGTAAGGCTGTTTCATTCCCTTGGAATGTGCTAAACTATATGAGAAGTTAGAGAGCTACTAGCTCTCAAATTACAAGAAATTATACCTGTGTGGAGGCTAGAGGAATGGGGAGCTGACTCAACTTCTACACTATGATCATGAAGCTTAAGATTGCCACCTCCTCCCTGGTAGCATGTCCTGCCTCTACTATCTTGGTTATATTAGCTGTGGACTGTCAGATTTCATAACTTGGGTCTGAGAGATAAATGTGAAATGTCATTACTCCTGGTTCTCTTGATGGGCACAAGAGAGAAACAATAAATAGTGTACTTAACACACAGGTACCTGTGAGGCCTTAAAGTTCACAGCTCTTTTTTCTGTTTAACAGACACCTCAGGAACTTCAACAGAGTAGTGGCATAAGAGGCAAAAGCTCCATTTATTTGTTAGGCTGTGTATATCCTCTGAAAGTTAGCATCTCAGAAGACAATGCTTTAGTGAAGGCTTTCTGAGTTCAGAGAAGTCGTGGCCAATTCCAATAGAATGGAAGGCTCAGGGATTATTTTTATAAGCAGATAATTAAAAAACAGAACTTGGCCTGTCAGTTGGGCAGGGATGATGGTTGTGGCCTGAAGTGTGCAGGCTTGGATAGAACTAGTAGATATGTCAGGGTGAGGTGATCTCACGAAGAGGAAAAGAAGAAGTATGTTGGCTGGCCTGCATCAGAGAACCAACCTTGCACTCTGTGACTGGGAGTGAATTATTACCTATTACTCCTTATCCAAGTGTTCATCTGGTGGTGATAAAATTCCAGGACTTGAAAGAGCTTTGAAAGGCTACTGAGTCAACCCAATTATTTCTTAGCAACACCCAAATAGATGAATCTTTCCTTTCCTAATGAAATATTGCAACCGAGATTTCTCCAACCTTCTTAGAAAGCTATTCAAGTACACAACACCTCTTATTAGCAGGAAGTTTTGCCTTGGCTCTAATCTAAATCCTTTCTGATGCTCTTCAAATATAATTACTCTTTGCTCATCTTTGGCTAAGATGTGAGGTTCTGGCTAAGGTATTCAGACTCTCCAATGTCCCTGTTAGTAAGGGTCCTACCTCCCAGTCTAGGACAGAGGCCTGCCACTGGGCAATCTTGTCAATATTCTCCAAGCGCCGCTTGCGTTCATTGATCTGCTGAGTCACATTTCTCATGACAGCCAGAGCAGCTGCCACATACCTGTAGTCACTGTGAAGACACAAAATTACAAGTTGGATGAGTCAATGTGCCATTGAACCAATGTGCTGGGTGCCAACACTAACATCCATTCTCCTCTTCCTACTTAGCAAGAGAGCCCTGATTTTAGATAGAATCCATGCCACATGGTACAAAAGACTACATTTTCTATCCTCCTTTACAGTAAGAGGTGACTTATATGATCAAGTTCTGTCCAGTGATATGTAAATAGAAATGTTGGGTAGAACTTTTGAAAAACTACCTTTAAGGAAAACAGCATGCCCTTCTTTGGTCCTTACTTAAACCTGATGCTTAAGAATATTTAGATGTGATGGCTGAAGTTCTAGCAACCATCTTAGACCATAAGGACAAGGTCCATACTCCTAAGGATAGGATAAGAGAAAACTGGAAGGAGTCTCTGATAATCATGGAGCCAGCAAGGCAGCCATAAACTGCCTACCTGCAGGCGTTTTCTCTATGAAAGAGAAACAGACTCATCTTTGCTATGCCATTATTTTTGTACCTATCTGATACAACCAGCCAAGGATGAGGAAGGGAGCCTCACACATGGCATGGTCCAGAGAACTTTACCATCTGTTCTAGCACCTATTTCTAGGGAACTCTGCCCAAAGTCACTGTAAAATAACATCCAAACCTTTCCTCCTATACAATATAGAGATAGGATGTAGCATTGTGGCTAAGAACAGAGACTGGAGCCAGACTCCTTGAACACAAACCCTAGTTTAGTCACTGACTAGTGGTGTGGCCTTTGACAATCTCATTCTCCCTCTCAGTGACTCAGTTTCCTCATCTGTAAAATGGGGAGAATTACAGTAGAATTTGCTGAAGTTTTAATAATCCATGAAAACTGTTTTACTCTTGGCTCACAGCAAATGTCTGCAGTATTATTAATACAAAACAAACATTTCTCTAGTATAGACATTATATGGGTTGTCTCTCAAAACCTCTAACTCCAGAAGTACAATCCTAGGCCCCATTTTCCTGGGACTTTGGATGGCCCACTTGTTGAATGTTATACCATCCTGCCCAGTTTTCTCTGTTTGTCTGATCTAATTTCCAGTCAAATGGCTCCTGTGAAAAGAAGATTGAAAGTTAGATCCCAGACATTTGGTGGAATAATAAGTTGAGAAGGCAGGAGGATGAGTTACAGTTCAGTCTTAACAAATTTTTCCTTAGAGAAGCTGAACATGCTTTGTGGTCACTAACCTGCTCACTGTCCCTGCACCAATTTGAAAGAAGAGAAGAGAAAAAGAAGAGCAGGGCAACTGTCTTTTTCTTCCCTAATACATTGAGGTGTGGGGTGGTGGACCAATCATAGGAACAGAAGAAAGGGAGTTCTAACTGCTAGGGCAGATGAGACACAGCACCTCCTCTTAGCTGGCCTCCCTGGCTCCAGTCTGTTCTCTGCACACCTGCCAGACCATAGTCTTCAAACGTTACTACATTTTATCACCTACAGTGACAGGATACTCACTACAAATCCTAACCAGTCTATTCTGTCTCAAGACAACTCTGTTAACACACACACACACACACACACGCACACCAAAACCTCTTTATCCTGAGCCTTAATGAATGTTAGCTGTTACCAGTTTTTCTTGTGGATCTCACTTCTGACTCATACTGAACTTATGATCAACCAGTACTTCTTAAATTTCTTTAAAATATGCTGTCTAGAAGCTGTATGTCTCTCAGTCTGTCCTTGAATTGTTGATTTCTTAGACCAAACTACAGAATATTACATTTGTTTCTGTTACATTTCATTCTTTTACAGTTACTTGCTCCAACCTGTGGGGGAGTTATTGTGCTCTGTAAAACTGTCAAAGTTTTTCCCTGGCAAGACTATCTGAGCTTGCCATTTAGAAGCAAGGTAGGGTAATGACAGAAGGGGTGGTTGCAGTGCAGAAGTTGCTGACGTAAATAAGCACCCCTGTTCTTTAGGTCCTTTTTCTGTCTCCCATGCTATTCCTCCCTGATTTGAGAGCATCAGGAAAATGCCTTAAGCCACTTTCTAGGAGGTAAAGCATAGAGTTACACTGTCAAATATGGTAGCCACTAGCCACATTTAATTAGAATTAAATAAAATTTTAAAATTTAGTTCTTTAGTTGCATCAGCTACATTTCTCAGTACTCAATAGCCATATGTGGCCAGTGTCTACTATATTAAACCACAAAGATATGGAACATTTACATCACTGTACAAAGTCCTATTGGACAGTGCTGGCATGAGAATGCTTATTACCTCTGCCTGACCCCATGTACTACTTAGCCATGAATTTATCACTGTCACTGTGCCATACTGTCAGTCAACCTTTGCCATTTTTAGCTGGCTGCCTTTCTCACGATGGTTAGAGGGGGGTATGTCACCATCTCTAACCTTCCCCACTAGCTTTAGGAGTGGGTGAGAGAAAAAAGTAAATAGCTGTGGTCTAGCCTGAACCCTGCTCAGAGCCCTCAGGCTTCCAGATGAGGTCTGAGCCAAGCACCCTAGTGAGGAGACTGACTGAACCAAGATTGTCTTGTTCCAGGCAGGTCAGCTAACCCCCTTCTCGTAGTCTTTCTTCTTAGCAGCTTAAGCAAGGTTGGGTGGGGGGCTGGGGACATGTCACCCTTCTGTAAACAATGGTAGTATTATTCTCCATTTACCACTCTCTATCCACCTAATCTTCTCCCTCAGGGACTACTCTGCCTGCTTGCATTTCAGACCTACCTATCTGAACACCTATCGACCTAAGTCTTCAACCTGGCAGTAGTCTCTAATTGCCTTCAAACCCAAGCTACTTTGGCATGCATCACAGGAGCTATCACCTTGATATAGCTTTCTGAGGCCTGCAAGAAGGAGTGGCCCATGGCCTGGGGATAGTGCTAGGCCCAATGGGTCACCCCAAATGAGGACAGGGATTGATGTAGCCCGTGACTGCCTGAGCCATTCTCTCAGCACCCCTGAGCCTAGGGGTGGAAGGAGAGGGGACCAGAGACCCAGAGGGTAAGAAGGCCTTGATGCAGGGGTTCCACTCACAAGGTGAAGGTGCACAGGAATGGGAAATCCCAGGGAGATATGCTATCCCACTAAACCCAAAAGGCCCTGGGGTTGCTTTGGTCTAAAAGACAAACATAATTTTTGGCTGTGCTTTAAAATTGGTCCTTGGGGGGCTCTTAAAAACATTTATGTAAATACATAATTTACCTAGTTAATATCATCAGTCCACAAGTATAATTTTTAGAGCAGACACTCAGGAGTAGGTGGGAGATGAGCTGTGATATAAAAACATTTGAGAATCACTCTTTAAATATACTGGTTTTAAAACCACTGGTCTGAAAGCAGCTCCACTGAGATTTAGGTGCAATAGTGGCTGCTTCTGGTCACTTAGCACCTTGAAGTATTCCTGTGGAGGTCATTTAGATTCATTACAACATGGGATGGCAGAACTAGAAAAGGCCTTCCAGACTGGCTAGTACGATGGCTCACAAATCTTCCTTGGCATGAAAATCACCTGGAGTGCTCTTTAAAAAGTTAGGTTCCCAGACCACTGCCCATACTTTGTGTCCCTGCTTTGCCACAGACTTGCTCTTTGTCATTTTCCCTTTCTGGGACTCAGTCTGTCTAGCCATAGAATGAATAAGTCTGACTAGAAGACCTTCCTCTAAGGCCCTTTCCATTTTAGGTGCCATAAATGTTTTCCATTTTTATTTTTAAAATATTAAGATATTTTAGTTGGGGTTCTTTAATATCCTATTAGCTCTCACAAGTTTTCTCCTTAGAAAACTTGGGACTCAGTTTTGGCAATGGGCTGTATTAAATCTTTTAAGTGAGATTTAGTCACCTCCAAATTTCATGTCTAATTAGTACTCCCACTATTCCCCAGCTAGTAAACAGACTCAGGGAGAAGGGAACAGAGTCCTCCTTTGCAAGGTCCTTCTATACCTGCCTCGCTCACAGCCAACAGAGCAAGGAAGGCAGAGTTACCACTGGTGGTGTTACTCATACAAAGGGAGAGTCCACTGCTACTACATTTGGTTTCAAATCTGAAATCTTTCCAGGGCTTCAGACCACTGAAGCACATAACCCATGATATGCTAAAGAACAACATCAACTTAAAAATGAACCTAGGGATTGGCCTAGAAGCTTGACATAAAAAAAAACAACTGACGCATACCGATGGCCTTATGCAACTAGGTCTGGAAGTCAGATCCAAGGAAACCAGGCAGTGGAGCCAAATGAAAGTACGAAGCAGGCCTGATGAGAAGCAAGCAGAAACTAAGGGAAATTGGGCAAAGGCCTTCTTTATTCTTATAGTGATCAATCAGGAAGAGAGCTGAGAGCTGGGGCAATAAACCTAAGGTCACGGATTTAATACGAATTAAAAGCAGGCTATAAATAGGCTGGGGGCTCTAGGTCATGAAGCAAAGCACGTGAAAAAATAGGGGATGGTTCACTGTAGACCATTCCCATTGTTGGAGATGACTCCCAGCATATACCTTACTAATAGAGGGTTAGGAGTGTCATTTCCATTCAGAGAAAGATAAGCTCCTTCGTCCTTTTTGGGTTGGTTTTCTTGAAAATACTGAAAAACTTTGAGAAAACTTCAGGGGAAGTCTCAAGTCTATTTTCCCCCAGTCATGCTGTGTGTCTAAGGGGAAGGTACAGTTGGGATGAGGCAGAGGAGGGTGTAAAAGACTAAAGAAGACCAGGGGTGTAGCCTTTCAGAAGAAATCTAAGGTCAGTACAAGTAGGGCAGTCTGTTACCAGGATATTTGACTCTATTGAGCAGAGTAGAATAAACAGTTGATTCACTTGGCTGAACTCAGGACTAAGGACCAGGCTATAAGCTCCCTGAGGGTAGTGTCTAAGTGGTACAATAACGATGAACACTGATTTTGTGTATATATTGATTTATAAGTTTATAAGCAACTGATAAGCATTGTCTCACTTTATATACACAACAGTCTTCAGAGGTAAGCAAGAATATGTCATCATCCCATTGTGTATGTAAGCTAACAGAAATTCAGAAAAGACAAGAGGACATACATTCTCAATAAGGATTAACATGTAGAGGAGGCTCTCTCCTTCACTCCTGCCTCCCTCAATCCCTTACCTATGGTCCTGGGCGGTATACTTGAGGAGCTCAGCCAACTGTAAGGGATACTTGCAGATCTTCTGCACTGGCGTCAAAAGGAAACCATCAATAGCAATGTCAATCATCTGCTGCAAGAGGCGACAGGCCTCAAAAAAGTGCTGGTAGCGGCTGTCCTTCATCAGTTTGGAGAGCTCCATACAGGCGTCCAGGTGGTTGTTACAGTACTCAGAGTATATCCAGAATCCATCTTGCTGTGAGCAGAGGAAAGATAGAGAGAAAGGGAAAGGCTACTGAGAACTCCAAAAGAAGTTCTGGAGAAATGGGAAAACAGACCCTCTACTTATGTAGAAATATAAAAATGATAATGTCAATCTTTCCTACATTGATTCATAATTTAATAATAAAGAAATTATTTGGGAATTAGACAACCTGTAAAAATTCATATATAAAAATAAATAAAAGAGACCTTCAAGATGGTGGAGGAGTGAGACATGGAGATCACCTTCCTCCACACAAATACATCAAAAATACATCTACATGTGAAACAACTCCTACAGAACACCTCCTGAATGCTGGCAGAAGAGCTCAGACTTCCCAAAATGCAAAAAATTCCCCATGTTCTTGGGCAGGGCAAAAGAAAAAAGAAAAAACAGAGACAAAAGAATAGGGATGGGACCTCCACCACTGGGAGGGAGCTGTGAACGAGGAAAAGTTTGCACACACTAGGAAGCCCCTTCACTGGTGGGAACAGGTGGGGGAAAAGCTTCAGAGCCATGGAGGAGAGTGCAGAAACAGGGGTGCAGAAGGGAAAGTGGAGAGATTCCCGCACAGAGGATCAGTGCCAACCAGCGCTCACCAGCCTAAGATGATTGTCTGCTCACTCATCGGGAGGGGGGTGGGAGCTGAGAGCTGAGGTTCAGGTTTTGGAGGTCAGACCTCAGGAAAAGGACTGGGGTTGGTTGTGTGAAGACAGCCTGAAGTGGACTAGTGTACCACAGCTAGCCAGGAGGGAGTCTGGGAAAATGTCTGGATCAGATGGAGAGGCAAGAGACCACTGTTTTGGGGTGTGCGAGGAGAGGGGATTCCTGCTCCTTGTGCCCACAGAGGGCAGAGCACCACCTAAATGAGCTCCAGAGACAGGAGTGAGCTGCAGCTATCAGATTGGACCACAGAGACGGGCATGGACCGTTAACACTGCCGCCACTGCCACCAAGAATCCTTTGTGTAAGTGCAGGTCACTACCCACACTTCCGTGGAAACCTGTGCAGCAAACCATGGCCAGGGTCCCATGATCCAGGGACAACTTCCCTGGTAGAACACATGGTGCACCACAGGCTGTTGCAATGTCATGTCAGCCTCTGGTGCTGCAGGCTCACCCCACATTCTAATTCTGACTACCATACTTTTCCCTCTCCCTGGCTGGAGTGAGCAACAGAGCCCTAATCAGCTGCTGCTTGAACCCACTCCTGTCTGGGTGGGGAACAGACACCTGAGGGTGGCCTACATGCAGAGGCAGGGCCAAAACCAAAGCTGAATCCCAGGAGCTGTGCGAACAAAGAAGAGAAAGGGAAATTTCTCCATGCATCCTCAGGAGCAGTGGATTATATCCCCACAATCAACTTGATAAAACCCTGCATCTGTGGAGTAGCTGAATAGACAACAAATGTTCCCAAAATTGAGGTGGTAGACTTTGGGAGAAACTGTAGACTTGGGGTTTGCTTTCTAAGTCTGATTTGTTTTTGGTTTTATGTTTCTCTTAGTTTAGTTTTAAGTGCTTGTTATCACTGGTGGATTTGTTTATTGGTTTGGTTGTTACCTTCCTTTATTTTAAATTTTTTAAATATTTTTATTTTTAATTTTTCCCCCTTTTTCTCTTTATGTGAATGCATGTGTGTATGTATCTTTGTATGATTTGGTCTCTTTAGGTTTGATATCATTTGTCCTAGGGTTCTGTCTGGTAGTTTTGTTTTGTTTTCTTTTTCTGCTCTTGTTGTTTTTTGGTTGTTTGTTTTTTATGAGTGTGTGTGTGTGTGTGTGTGTGTGTGTGTGTGTGTGTGCACATGGGTACATTTCTTTGTCTGATTTTGTCTGTTTAGTTTTGTTTTTACCATTTGGTTTGGGGTTCTATCTGTTCGTTCTTTTTTTTCCTTCCTTTACTTCCAAGCTGTGTGGCTGGCACGATTTTGGTGCTCCAGCCGGATGACGGGCATGAGCCTCTGAGGTGGGAGAGCCAAGTCCAGGATATTGGACCACCAGAGACCTCCCAGCCCCACGTAATATCAATAAGCAAGAGCTCTCCCAGAGACTTCATCAACACTAAGACCCATTCCACCCAATGGCCAGCAAGCTCTGGTGCTGGATGCCCCACAGCAAACAACTTGCAAGACAGGAACAAAAACCCACCAATTAGCAGAGAGGCTGCCTAAAGTCATGCTAAGTTGACAGACACCACAAAACACCACACCAGATGTGGCCCTGCACACCAGAGAAACAAGATCCATCTCCACCAACCAGAACAAATGCACCAGTCCCATCCACCAGGAAGCCTACATAAGCAAATAAACCAATCTCACCCACTGGGGGCAAAAGAAAAATAATGAGAACTACAAAGCTGAGGAAAAGGAGAGCCAAAACACACTAAGTTAAACAAAATGAGAAGACAGAGAAATATGAAGCAGATGAAGGAGCAAGGCAAAAACCCAGCAGAACAAACAAATGAAGAGGAAATAGGCAGTCTACCTGAAAAACAGTTAAGAGTAATGATAGTAAAGATGATCCAAAATCTCAGAAATAGAATAGAGAAAATACAAGAAGTGTTTAACAAGGACCTAGAAGAACTCAAGAGCAAACAAACAGTGATGAAGAACACAAAAAAAGAAAGGAAAAATACTCTAGAAGGAATCAATAGCAGAATAACTGAGGCAGAAGAATGGATAAGTGAGCTGGAAGATAGAATACTGCAAATACCTGTGGCAGAGCAGAATAAAGAAAAAAGAATGAATAGACACTTCTGGGGCAACATTAAATGCAACAAAATTCAAATTATAGGGGTCCCAGAAGAAGAACACAAAAAGAAAGTGTCTGAGAAAATATCTGAAGAGACTATAGTCGAAAACTTCCCTAACATGGGAAAGGAAATAGTCAATCAAGTCCTGGAAGAGCAGAGAGTCCCATACAGGATAAATCCAAGAAACATGGCAAGACACATATTACGGAAACAATCAAAAATTAAATACAAACCAAAAATATTAAAAGCAGCAAGGGAAAAGCAAAAAATAACATACAAGGGAATCCCCATAAGCTTAACAGCTGATCTTTCAGCAGAAATTCTGCAAGCCAGAAGGGAGTGGCAGGACATATTAAAAGTGATGAAAGGGAAAAACCTACAACCAAGATTATTCTACCCAGCAAGGATCTCATTCAGATTTGATGGCAAAATTAAAACTTTTACAGACTAGCAAAACTTAAGAGAATTCAGCACAATCAAACCAGCTTTACAAAAAATGCTAAAGCAACTTCTCTAGGCAGGAAACACAAGAGAAGGAAAAGACTTACAAAAAAATAATTAAGAAAATGGTAATAGGAACATATATATCGATAATTACCTTAAATGTAAGTGGATTAAATTCTCCAACCAAAGGACACAAAATGGCTGAATGGATACAAGAACAAGACGTGTGTAAATGCTGTCTACAAGCAACCCATTTCAGACCTAGGGACACATACAGACTGAAAGTGATGGGATGGAAAAAGATATTCTATGCAAATAGAAATCAAAGGAAATCTGGCATACCAATACTCAAAACAGACAAAATAGACTTTAAAATAAAGACTATTACAAGAGACAAAAAAGGACACTACATAATGATCAAGGGATCAATCCAAGAGAAGGTATAACAAGTGTAAATATTTATGCACCCAACATAGGAGCATCTCAATAAATAAGGCAAATGCTAACAGCCATAAAAGGGGAAACTGAAAGTAACAATCATACTGGGGACTTTAACACCCTACTTTCACAAATGGACAGATAATCCAAACTGAAAATAAATAAGGAAACACAAGCTTTAAATGATACACTTAACAAGATGGAATTAATTGATATTTATAGAACATTCCACCCCAAAACAACAGAATACACTTTCTTTTCAAGTGCTCATGGAACATTCTCCAGGATAGATCATATCTTGGGACACAAATCAAGCCTTGGTAAATTTCAGAAAATTGAAATCGTATCAAGTATCTTTTCCAACCACAGTGCTATGAGACTAGATATCAATTACAGTGAAAACACTGTAAAAAATACAAACACAGGAAGGCTAAACAATACACTACTAAATAATCAAGAGATCACAGAAGAAATCAAAGAGGAAATCAAAAAATACCTAGAAACAAATGACAATGAAAACACATTGACCCAAAACCTATGGGATGCAACAAAAGCAGTTTTTAAGAGGGAAGTTTACAGCAATACAATCTTAACTCAAGAAAAAAGAAAATCTCAAATAAACAACCTAACTTTACACCTAAAGCAATGAGAGAAAGGAGAACAACAAAAAAAACATTAGCAGAAGGAAAGAAATCATATAGATCACATGAGAAATAAATGAAAAGGAAATGAAGGAAACTACTGTTTCAATATATGCAAGTCAATCAATGTGATACACCATATTAACAAGTTAAAGGATAAAAATCAAATATCAATAAAACTAAAAGCTGATTCTTTGAGAAGGTAAAATTGACATACCAGTAGCCAGATTCATCAAGAAAAAAAGAAAGGACAAGACTCAAAGCAACCAAATTAGAAATGAAAAAGAAGTAACAACTGACACTGTGGAAATAAAAGGGATCATGAGATACTACTACAAGCAACTATATGCAAATAAAATACACAGCCTGGAAGAAATGGTAAAATTCTTAGAAAAGTACAAGCTTCCAAGACTGAACTAGGAAGAAATAAAAAACATGAAGAGACAAATCACAAGCACTATAATTGAAATTGTGATTAAAAATCTTCCAACAAACAAAACCATAGGGCCAAAAGGCTTCACAAGTGAATTCTATCAAACGCTTAGAGAAGAGTTAACACATATTCTTCTCAAACTCTCCCAAAATATAGCAGAGGGAGGAACACTCCCACACTCATTCAATAGGGCACCATCACTCTGACACCAAAAACAGACAAAGATGTCACAATAAAAGAAAACTACAGGCCAATATCACTGATCAACATAGATGCAAAAATCCACCATAAAATACCAGCAAACAGAATCCAACAGCACATTGAAAGGATCATACACCATGATCAAGTAGGGTTTATCCCTGGAATGCATGGATTCTTCCGTATATGAAAATGAAACAATGTTATACACCATATTAACAAACTGAAGAATAAAAACCATGTGATAATTTCAGTAGATGTAGAAAAGCCTTTTGACAAATATCAACACCAATTTATGATAAAAATTCTCCAGAAAGTAAGCATAGAGGGAACCTACCTCAATATAATAAAGCCATATATGACAAACCCACAGCCAACATCATTCTCAATGGTGAAAAACTGAAACCATTTCTTCTAAGATCTGGAAGAAGACAAGGTTGCCCACTCTCACCACTATTCAACATAGGTTTGGAAGTTTTACGCATGGCAATCAGAGAAGAGAAAGAAATAAAAGGAATCCAAAACGGAAAAGAAGTAAAACAGTCACTGTTTGCAGTTACCATGATACTATACATAGAGCATCCTAAAGATGCTACTAGAAAACTACTAGAGCTAATCAATGGATTTGGTAAAGTGGCATGATACAAAATTAATGCCCAGAAGTCTCTTGCATTCCTATACACTATGATGAAAACATTGAAAGAGAAATTGAGGAAACACTCCCATTTACCATTGCAACAAAAAGAATAAAATATCTAGGAATAAACCTACCTAAGGAGACAAAATACCTATATGCAGAAAACTGTAAGACACTGATAAAAGAAATTAAAGATGATACAAACAGATGGAGAGATATACCATGTTCTTGGATTGGAAGAATCCACATTGTGAAAATGACTGTACAACCCAAAGCAATCTACAGATTCAATGCAATCCTTAAACTACCAATGGCATTTTTCAGAGAAGTAGAACAAAAAAAAAATTCTCAATTTGAATGGAAACACAAAAGACCCTGAATAGCCAAAGGAATCTTGAGAAAGAAAAATGGAGCTGGAGGAATCAGGCTCTCCTACTTCAGACTATACTACAAAGCTATAGTAATCAAGACAGTATAGTACTGGCACAAAAACAGAAATATAGATCAATAGAACAGGATAGAAAGCCAGAGATAAACCCATGCATTTATGGTCACCTTATTTTTGATAAAGAAGGCAAGAATATACAGTGCAGAAAAGATAGCCTCTTCAGTAAGTGTTGCTGGGAAAATTGGACAGCTACATGTAAAAGAATGAAATTAGAGCACTCCCCAACACCAGACACAACAATAAACTCAAAATGTATTAAAGACCTATATGTAAGGCCAGACACTATAAAACTCTTAGAGGAAAACATAGGCAGAACACTCTATGACACAAATCACAGCAAGATCCTTTTTGACCCACCTCCTAGAGAAATGTAAATAACAACAAAAATAAAGAAATGGGGCCTAATGAAATTTAGAAGCTTTTGCACAGCAAAGGAAAACATAAACAAGACGAAAAGACATCCCTCAGAATGGGAGAAAATATTTGCAAATGAAGCAACTGACAAAGGATTAACCTCCAAAATTTACAAGCAGCTCATGCAGCTCAATATCAAAGAAACAAAAAACCCAATCCCAAAATGGGCAGAAGAGCTAAATAAACATTTCTCCAAAGAAGATATACAGATTGCCAACAAACACATGAAAGAATGCTCAACATCACTAATCATCACAGAAATGCAAATCAAAACTACAATGAGGTATCACCTCACACCAGTCAGAATGGCCATTATCAAAAAATCTACAAACAATAAATGCTGGAGAGGGTGTGGAGAAAAGAGAATCCTCTTGCACTGTTGGTGGGAGTGTGAGTTGATACAGCCAGTATGGAGAACAGTATGGAGGTTCCTTAAGAAACTAAAAAGAGAACTACCATATGACCCAGCAATCCCACTACTGGGCATATACCCTGAGAAAACCATAATTCCAAAAGAGTCATGCAGCCCAATGTTCATTGCAGCTCTATTTACAATAGCCTGGACATGGAAGCAACCTAAATGTCCATCCACAGATGGATGGATAAAGATGTCGCACAAATATACAATGGAACATTACTCAGCCATAAAAAGAAGCGAAATTGAGTTATTTGTAGGGAGGTGGATGGACCGAGAGTCTGTCATACAGAGTGAAGTAAGTCAGAAAGAGAAAAACAAATACCATATGCTAACACATATATTTGGAATCTAAAAAAAAAGGGTCATGAAGAACATAGGGGCAGAACGGGAATAAAGATGCAGACCTACTAGAGAATGGACTAGAGGATACAGGTAGGGGACGGGTAAGCTGGGACAAAGTGAGAGAGTGGCATGGACATACATACACTACCAAATGTAAAACCGATAGGTAGTGGGACGCAGCCGCATAGCACAGGGAGATCTGCTCGGTGCTTTGTGATCACCTAGAGGGGTGGGATAGGGAGGGTGGGAGGGAGGGAGACACAAGAGGGAAGAGATATGGGGTTATATGTATTTGTATAGCTGATTCACTTTGTTATATAGCAGAAACTAACACACCATTGTAAAGCAATTATACTCCAATAAAGATGTTTTAAAAAAAATTATATAAACCATAAATGCTGGAGAGGGTGTGGAGAAAAGGAAACCCTCTTGAACTATTGGTGGGAATGTAAATTTATAGAGCTACTATGGAAAACAGTAAGGAGGTTCCTTAAGAAACTTAAAATAGAACTGCCATATGACCCAGCAATCTTACTACTGGGCATATACCCTGAGAAAACCATAATTCAAAAAGAGACATGTACCACAATGTTCATTGCAGCATTATTTACAACAGCCAGGACATGAATGCAACCTAAGTGTCCATCAACAGATGAATGGATAAAGAAGACGAGGCACATATATACAATGGAATATTAATCAGCCATAAGAAGAAACAAAATTGAATTATTTGTAGTGAGGTAGATGGGCCTATGGTCGGTCATACAGAGTGAAGTATGTCAGAAAGTGAAAAACAAATACTGTATTCTAACACATATATATGGAATCTAAAGAAAAAAATGGTTCTAATTAACCTAGGGGCAGGACAGGAATAAAGATGCAGACATAGAGAATGGACTTGATGATACGTGGTGGGGAAGGTTCAGCTGGGATGAAGTGAGAGTGTAGCATTGACATATATACACTACCAAAAGCAAAATAGGTAGCTAGTGGAAAGCAGCTGCATAGCACAGGGAGATCAGCTCCGTGCTTTGTGACCACCTAGAGGGGTGGGATAGGGAGGGTGGGAGGGAGGCTCAAGAAGGAGGTGATATGGTGATATATGTATACATGTAGCTGATTCACTTTGTTATACAGCAGAAACTAACACACAATTGTAAAGCAATTATACTCCAATAAAGGTGTTTAAAAAAATAAATATATAAGTAGGAAAAGCTGGTAAATTCTCTAAAGGAAGGGTAATGAGGGATGAATGGCCCTGAAAATAGTAAAACACAAGTTGCAAAAAATTATGGCACTGGATCATAAAAAGTGATAGTCAGAGGTTCTATTTCTGGTAGCGGCAGACCAAATAGTTTTAGAAAATCTTACCACTGAGAATAGTTAGAAAAGATTGAAAAATATAATAAATTTCTGTTTGAAAGAATCACATCATCCAGAGCCTCAAATTTTCTCCATAGAATGTTCCTTAGGAAATATACTTTGGACTATTCAGGGGTAAAGATTACTGATGTATGCAAGTTAAACACAAATGACTGAGGAAAAAACATATACGTGTATATATGTGTACGTGTGTTTGTTTGTGTGTGTGTGTGTGTATGTGTGTACATGTAGAGAGAGGGGAGGAGGGGTTAGGAGAGGGTGAGCACATTCAAGTGATTCATCAAAATCAGTAGAATGCTTTTTTTTTTAATTGGGATATAGTTGTTTCACAATGTTCTGTTAGTTTCTACTGCACAGTGAAGTGGAGTTTCCTGTTATATACAGCAAGTTCTCATTAGTTATCTACTTTATACATATTAGTGTATATATGTCAATCCCAATTTCCCAATTCATCCCACCACCACCTTCCCCCTGCTTTCTCCCCTTGATGTCCATATGTTTGTTCTCTACATCTGTGTCTCTATTTCTGCCTTGCAAACCGGTTCATCTGTACCATTTTTCTAGATTCCACATATATGTGTTAATATACAGTATTTGTTTTTCCGTTTCTGACTAACTTCACTCTGTATGACAGTCTCTAGGTCCATCCACGTCTCTACAAATGACCCAATTTCCTTCCTTTTTATCGCGAGTAATATTCCGTTGTATATATGTACCATATCTTCTTTATCCATTCGTCTGTTGATGGGCATTTATGTTGCTTCCATGACCTGGCTATTGTAAATAGTGCTGCAAGGAACATTGGGGTGCATGTGCCTTTTTGAGTTATTTTCTCAGGGTATATGCCCAGTTGTGGGATTGCTGGGTCATATGGTATCAAAAAAACAAACAACCCAATCAAAAGATGGGCAGAAGACCTAAGTAGATATTACTCCAAAGAAGACATACAGATGGCCAAGAGGCACATGAAAAGATGCTCAACATCACTAATTATTAGAGAAATGCAAATCAAAACTACAATGAGGTATCACCTCACACCGTTTAGAATGGGCATCATCAGAAAATCTACAATAAATGCTGGAGAGTGTATGGAGAAAAGGGAACCCTCTTGCACTGTTGGTGGGAATGTAAATTGATACAGCCACTATGGAGAACAGTATGGAGGTTCCTTAGAAAACTAAAAAATAGAATGTTAATATTAGGTGAATCTGGGTAAATGGTATACAGGCATGCTTCATTTCATTGCACTTCACTTTACTGCACTTCACACTGTGTTTTTTACAAGTTGAAGTTTGGGACAATCCTGGTTGAGCAAGTCTATTGGCGCCATTCTTCCAACAGCATTTGCTCACATCATGTCTCTATGCCACATTTTGGTAATTCTTGGAATGTTTCAAGCTTTTTCACTATTACTATATTTGTTATGGTAATCTGTGATCAGTGATCTTTGATGTTAATGTTGTAATTGCTTGAGGGTGATACAAACCTCACCCAGGTAAGAAGGTGAATTCAGTGTATAAATGTTGTGTATTCTGACTGCTCCACTGTTCCTCCATCTCTCTCCCACTCCTTGGGGCTCACTATTACTTGAGACACAATATTGAAGTTAAGCCAATTAATAACATTACAATGGCCTCTAGTGTTCAAGTGAGAGGAAGCGACACATGTCTCGCACTTTAAATCAAAAGCTAGAATAATTAAACTTAGTGAGGAAGGTTATGATAAAAGCTGAGATAGGCTGAAAGTTAGGCCTCTTGTGCCAAACAGCCAAGCTGTGAAGGCAAGGGAAAAGTTCTTGAAGGAAATTAAAAGTGCTACTCCAGTGAACACACAAATGATAAGAAATTGAAACAGCCTTATTGCTGATATGGAGAAAGTTTTAGTTGTCTGGATAGAAGATCAAACCAGCCACAATATTCCCCTAAGCAAAAGCCTAATCCAGAACAAGAATCTAACTCTCTTCAATTCTACAAAGGCTGAAAGAGGTGAGGAAGCTGCAGAGAAAAGAGTGAAGCTAGCAGAGGTTGGTTCATGAGGTCTAAGGAAAGAAGCCATCTCCATAACATAAAAGTGCAAGGTGAAGCAGCAAGTGCTAATGTAGAAGCTGCAGCAAGTTATCTAGAAGATCTAGCTAAGATAATAAAGGAAGGTGGCTACACTAAACAACAGATTTTCAGTGTAGGCAAAACAGCCTTCCATAAAAAGAAGATGCCCTCTAGGATGTTCACAGCTAGAGAGGAAGTCAGTGACTGGCTTCAAAGCTTAAAAGGGCAGGCTGGGGCTTCTCTGGTGGCGTAGTGGTTGAGAGTCCGCCTGCTGATGCAGGGGACACGGGTTTGTGCCCCAGTCCAGGAAGATCCCACATGCCACGGAGCGGCTGGACCCGTGAGCCGTGGCCGCTGAGCCTGTGCGTCCGGAGCCTGTGCTCCACAACGGGAGAGGCCACAGCAGTGAGAGGCCCGCGTACCACAAAAAAAAAAAAAAAAAAGGGCAGGCTGACTATTTTGTTAGGAGCTAATGCAGCTGGTTGATTTTAAGTTGAAGCTAGTGCTCATTTACCATTCCGAAAATCCTGAGGCCTTTAAGAATTATGTTAAATCTACTCTGCCTGTGCTCTATAGATGGAACAACAAAGCCTTGATGACAGCAAATCTGTTTACAACAACATG
Organism: Monodon monoceros; assembly: GCF_005190385.1. Lineage (NCBI taxonomy): Eukaryota > Metazoa > Chordata > Mammalia > Artiodactyla > Monodontidae > Monodon > Monodon monoceros. Next base: position 51,896,196 of record NW_021703779.1, on the reverse strand, counting down.
ATTTACTGAAAATTTTAGGTCCCCTGTTGAGACTTACTGCTCAGAAAAAAATTCTTTGCAAAATATTACTGCTCATTGACAATTCACCTGGTCACCCAAGAGATCTGATGGAGATGTACAATGAGATTAATGTTGTTTTCATGCCTGCTAACACAGCCCATGGATCAAAGAGTAATTTTGACTTTTAAGTCTTATGATTAAGAAATACATTTTTAAGGCTATAGCTCCCATAGACAGTGATTCCTCTGATGGATCTAGACAAAGCAAATTGAAAACCTTCTGGGAAGGATTCACCATTCTAGGTGCCATTAAGAACATTCATGATTCATGGGAAGAGGTCAAAATACCAACGTTAACAGGAGTTCAGAAGAAGTTGATTCCAACCCTCATGGATGACTTTGAAAAGTTCAAGATTTCAGTGGAGGAAGTTATTGCAGATGTAGTGGAAATAGCAAGAGAAGTAGAATTAGGAGTGGAGGCTGAAGATGTAACTGAATTGCTGTAATCTCATGATAAAACTTTAATGGATGAGAAGTTGCTTATTACAGATGAGCAAAGAAAGAGGTTTCTAAAGATGGAATCAACTTCTGGTGAAGATGCTGTGAAGATAGTTGAAATGACAACAAAATGTTTAGAATATTAAATAAACTCAGTTTCTAAAACAGTGGCAGAGTTTGAGAGAATTTTGAAAGAAATTCTGCTGTGGGTAAAGTACTGTCAAACAGCGGTGCATGCTACAGAGAAATCATTCATGAAAGGAAAAATCAATTGACAGCAAACTTCATTGTTTTATTTTAAGAAATTGCCACAGTTACCCCAACCTTCAGCAACTAACACCCTGATCAGCAGCTATCAATGTCGAGGCAAGACCCTCCACCAGCAAAAAGATTATGACTTGCTGAAGGCTCAGATGGTGGTTAGCATTTTTCATTAACAAAGTATTTTTAAGTAAGGCATATATATTGTTTTTGAGACATAATGCCTTGCACACTTAATAGACAACAGCATAATGTAAACATAACTTTTATATGCACTGGGAAACCAAAAAATTTGTGTGGTTCACTTTATTGTGGTGGTCTGGAACCAAACCTACATCTCTGAGGTATGCCTGTATGGGTACCCTTTATACTGTTCTTATTTTTTTAGCTTTTCTGTAAGTTTGAAATTATTTCCAAGTTTTACAAAAATCTCTACAATTTTTTATATACATTGTTCAGTACTCATTCAAAAATAACCTGGTGTGGGCTTCCCTGGTGGCGCAGCCGTTGAGAGTCCGCCTGCCGATGCAGGGGACACAGGTTTGTGCCCTGGTCTGGGAAGATCCCGCGTGCCGTGGAGCAGCTGGGCCCATGAGCCATGGCCGCTGAGCCTGCGCGTCTGGAGCCTGTGCTCCACAACGGGAGAGGCCCGCGTACCGCAAAAAAAAAAAAAAAATAACCTGGTGCATGAGAATATAAGACATAAGCAAAACCTAAGAGAAATAATAGAAAATAGAAATTGGTAGACCAAAAATATCAAGATGGAATTATTACACATGGACTTAAAAAAACTATTATTAAAGAAAACTAAATAGGCAAGCCATACATATCAAAAGAAATCAGAAAAACACATACCTAATAAAGAACTTGCATCAATGTATAAAAAAATACTAGAACTTAATAATAAAAAGACAAGTAACCTAATTTTAGAAATCAGGCAAAATAGTACAGTAAAAGGATGATACACCATGATTAGGAGGGACTTATCCCTATCCAATTCACCATGTTAACAGATTAAAGGAGAAAAACCATATGATTATTTCAATAATTTCAATAAGCATTTGATAAAATACATTTATGATAAAAGCCATCAGCAAACCAGGATTAGAAAGAAACTTCCCCAGTGTGATAAAGGGTGATTGTGAAAAACTTAAAGTTAATATCATTCTTAATAGTAAATGCTGAATTTTTGTCCCTAAAACTCAGGTACAAAACAAAAGATGCCTGCTCTTACCACTTCTAGTTAACACTGTAGTGAAGGTCTTGGCTAGTCCAATAAGAGAAGCAAAGGAAATAGGAGTCATACAGATTGAAAAAGAAGAAATAAAACTGCCTTTATTTAGAAATGATGTGATTGTATATGTATACAATCCTAAGGAATCTAAAAAAAAAAAAACTAGACCCAATTATTGAATTCAATAATGTGCCAGGATTCAAAGTCAATACAGTTGGCCCTCCATATTGGCAGGTTCTGCATCTGTGGATTCAACCACTGCAGATGGAAAATATTCAGAAAAAAATCTAGAAAGTTCCAAAAAGCAAAACTTTGTTTTGCATGCCAGTAAAAATTTATATAGCATTTACATTTTATTTACAACCATTTACATAGTATTTACATTGTATTAAGTATAATAAGTAATCTAGAGATGATTTAAAGTATATGGGAGTATGTGCATAGGTTATATGCAAATATTATACCATTTTATATAAGGGTCTTGAGCATCTGTGGATTTGGGTATCTGCAGGGTGTCCTGGAACACATCTCCTGCAGATACTGAGGGACAGCTGTAAAAAAAAAATGAGTTGCATTTCTAGATCATAGCAACAAACTATAGGAAATTGAAATAAAAATACAATTTATAAAGCAGCAAAAAATTAATTACTTAGAAATCAATTTTTAAAAATAAGATCAAGACCTATACAAGTGAAAACTAGAAACAATGCTGGGAGATTTAATGTAATCCTAATCAAAATGCTGGAAGAATTCATTTTTGTTGTTGTTATCCTTGCTTTTTGGTAGAACTAAGCAAGCTGATTCTTCCCACCACCCCCCAGTTTTATCCAGAAATAATTCACAAACATCACTGTATAAGTTTAAGGTGTACAGCAAGATGGCTTGCTTTACATATATTGTGAAATGATTACCACAATGTTTATTTAACTTCCATCATCTCATATAGATAAAATAAAAAGAAGAGAATAAAATTCTCCTTGTGATAAGATAAATTTATATAGAAATAGAAATCACCTAAAATAGCCAAAATTGTTTCGAAAAAGTATGAATTTGAAGGACTTTACCTGCTTTCAAGACTTGCTATGAAGCTACATTATTCAAGACAGTGAGACAAAAAAATTGTAACTATGTATGGTAATAGATGTTAACTAGACTTACTGTGGTGATCATTTCACAATATATATAAATATTAAATTATTATGTTGTACACCTGAAACTGATATATATGACAATTATATCTCAATTAAAACAAGAAGAAAACACAGTGTGGTATTACTATATAAATAGTCACATAGATCACTGGAACAGAATAGTGTTCCTAAGAATAGAACTACACATATATGATCAATTGATTTTTGACAAAGATGCCCAGGTAATTCAATGGGGAAATTAATAGTTTTTTCAACAAAGGTGCTGGAACGACTGAATATCCATATGGAAGCAAATTAACCTTGAACCTTATTTTGCACCATATATAAAAAGTACCTCAAAAATGATCATAGCCTAAATATAAGAAATAAAACTACATAATTTCTATAAGAAAACAGTAGAAAAGCTTTGTGACTTTGGGTTAGGCAAAGATTTCTTAAATAAGAAACAAAAAAACATGAATCATGAAAAAGTAATAAATTGAATTTCAACAAAATTAAAAGTTTATGCTTTTCAAAGACAATGTTAAGAAAAAATGAAAGACTAAGCCACGACTGAGAAAACCTTTGAAAATCACATATATGACCAAGGACTTGCAAACAGAATACAGAAATAATGCTTGGAACTAAATAGTAAGAAAACAGACAAGCCACATGGGCAAAAGACAAGGACACTTCACCAAAGGTTTTATACAGATGGCAAATAAGCACATGAAAAAAATGCTCAATACCATTAGCCATTAGGGAAATGCAAACTAAACCCACAATGAAATGCCACTATGCACCTATTAGAATGCCTAAAATTAAAAATACTGATAATACCAAGTGCTGACAACCATGTGGAACAACTGCAACCCTTATATATTAGAAGTGAGAATGCAAAATGATACAGTAACTTTGGAAAACAGTTTGGCAGTATCTTATAAAATTAAACAAATACCTACAATGCAACCCAGTAATCCCACAGATGGAAACAACCTAGTAAACAACCCAGATGTCCTGGAATGAACTGGTGAATGAGTGGTATATACACGCAATGGAATTATCGCTAAACAATAAAAAGAAAAATAACCAACTACTAATACATGCAAAAATATGGATGAATATCAAAGAAATTAAGTGAAAGAAGCTAAACAAAATATCACTATTGCATTATTCCATTTATATGACATTCTAAAAAAGCAAAAGTATGGTGACAGAATGCAGATCAGTGTTTGCCAAGGGCGAGGGTGAGAGCAAAGACTGACAACAAGGGGAAAACATTAGAACTTGATGAAGTGATAGAGATGTTCCATATCTTGATTACGGTGGTAGTTACACAACTATATGCACCTGTTAAAACCCATCGAAGTAGACATTTGGTGAATTTTATTGTTTGTAAATTATACCTAAACCAAGATGATAAAGAATGAAATCCTAAAAAAAAATAAATCCTAGAACTGAATTAAAAGAGGGTAAACAATCTAATATTTTTTAAAAAGCAAACTACTACATAAAGAAGGATAATACACCATGATTAGGTGGGGTTTATCCCAGCAATAGTTCATTTAACATATGAAAATTATTCAAACCAAATTCAGCACATTAACAGATTACAGTGTAAAAGTATATGATCATTTTAATAGATTAGTGGTTCTTTTTTGTCCCTCGGTAAAGTTGACAATGTCTGGAGACATTCTGGGTTGTCACAACTAGGAGGTTGCTACTGGCCTCCAGTAGATAGAGACCAGGAATGCTGTTAAACACCCTACAATGCACAGGGTAGACTCCAATTGAGAATCACTATTCCATATTCTACTTTCCCAGCTCAAGACTATATTTATATTTACACACATTGCTATTGGGTACATACAACTAGTCTATTGTTCCTTTCTATATAATACCTTACAGTAAGCATCCCCCATTATGTTTCTCATCCATACCCTGGTGATAAATACCTAAGTTGTTTCTAACTGCACTCCACCACACACAACACTGCCATGCAATCAACAGCCTTGTAAATGTTCCCTCGTGGACCTCTATGAGAATTTCTCTGGGATACATATTCATGAATGGAACCCAAGATCATACACATGCTTAACTTTGATAAATACTACCCAGGTGCTTTCTGGAATGGCTGAACCAGTTTAATACTGTGCAAAAAAGAGTTAACATATCAGGCCTGAGACTGCTATCCCTAAAAAGACCTGCTTGAAAGGTTGGCCCTTGGCTGGCATCTTGGAACTTGGATCTCAAGAGATTTTTCACCATTCCCTGACAAGAGTGGCTCACTGTGCCTAAACTATTTGTATGAACAATGTGGTTTATGCAGAATACTTGCTTTCCTTCTGGGAGTCTGGAATTTTGGTACATGCTAGGCAGAGGGTGCCTACATGACCAGCCACCCATAGAAATCTTGGGCACTGAGTCCCTAATAATTTTCCCTGGTGGACAACATTTCAAAAGTGTTTTCACAACTCATTGCAAGGGGAATTAAGTGCATCCTGTATGACTCTACTGGGAGAGGACTCTTGGAAACTTACACTTGGTTTCCTTCACACTTTGCCCCATGTGCCTTTTCCTTTTGCTGATTTTGCTTTGTATCCTTTAGTTGTATTAAATCACAACCATGAGTATGACTATATGCTGAGTCCCGGGACTTGTAGCAAATCACTGAACATATGGGTGGCCTTCGGGCTATCCCCCCACTACACATTCCCATAGTAAAAGCAGGAGAATTTGCAAGAAAACTTACTCTTAGTTGCACACTTTCATGTGTCATTTGAATTTTATACCATGTGCATGTATTATCTCTTTAAAAATAAATACTTTATAAAACGGGGGAGAAGAGTTGTCAAAACAACTAGGTCACCTGTGAATAAGACACAAAAGATATTAGAGAACCACAGAGGTATAAAGTGAAACCTTATTAAATCCATGTGAGGAAGCCCAAAGACGGTAAGGAACTTACCCAAAGTTACCCAGACAATCATTATAGACAGGACTCACATCCTCACTTCCCTGTTTCCTAGTGTTCCTTCCTCTAAATCATGTAGCCCCTTTTCCTACACTTGTCACTTCCCCTACCCTAGTGTTCTCCCTTAAATGCCTTGCAGGGGTCCAGTTTCATGCTGGCCATGGTCTCTCCTTTCTCAGATTCCTGGAATATATGAATATGTTCAGAGTCCCTCCCAAAGCACTGGGTCCCATGGAAACTGAGCCCCGTAGGAGCAGAGAAGAGAAGTTGAAGAAAAATCCTACTGATAATTATCTGGAAGGATCGAAAAAAGGCGTGGAGAACAGTAAAGAAGAAGAGTCCTTGGACAAATCACAGTACCTTCCTAAGTCCTCATACTCTAGCAAGGGGATGAACATCAGGGTCAGAGAGGAATCCATCCCCTACCATGGGGCAAAGCAACTGAGCAGAACCAAATAGCTCAGAGACTCCTTCCATGGCTTCCAAACATCTCTCAAAACCCTCCCCAAAGGGGAAGATGCTTACGTGCTCCAGGAAGCAGGGTCCTATCTCGCTGAGGTGGGGGTCATCATTGTTGTACTGTTTCTCCAGGTCTCTTACGAAGCCCATCTGAAACCTGTAGATGTCTTCAATGTTCCCAAAGATCACCTTCAGTTGCTCATCACTGAACATGTCCCTTCTCTTCCGGCATTGCTTCAGGTAGCCCTGCAGACAAAGCAAAAGCCCAGGTTGAGGATGCCCTTCACTCCCTGGGGGCTTTACCACTTCCTGAGCATTTGGGAGCCTTATTTCAGTACCATGAAGTAGACAGGGAATAACCATTTACACTTTTCATACGAGAAAATTGGGGTTTAAAGAAGGAAGTCACTCCACCAGTGAATAATTAGGAAAGATGGATCTCAATCAAAGGTCTTCAGACTGCAGACTCCAGAGCATAGAGCCTTTTATGACAAGGACCCCCAAAAGTCATAGGACCCTTTATCAGAATCTGGTTAAGCACAAACATTTTCACTTGCTTTAGTAGTGAGTTACTGGTTTAGCTGGATTGATTCACAACTCTAATGTTCTATTTCTTATAGGACCAATCCAAAAGGTCAGGTAGGAAAACTTTCCAAAAGGGAACAGGAATTGACAAAACCAAACCATCCTTTAAAGTGGGTATCTTAGCCATCTAAGGTAGCTGGCTAGGAGAGATAGTTTGGATGAGCTTAGCCAGCAAGCTCACAAGTGGCCAGGCATGGTGTTTTTAACAGGGTAAGTATTTAGGACACATTTGTGAATAAATGGATGAGTTAATACAGCTAGCCACTGATGAAGGAAGAATCAATGAAAGAGATTCTTGGTCTGATAAGAGAGCACCGAGATAACACAATTAGACTCAGGACACATTGTAAGTCAGGGCAAAAGAAACCGAACACAGTGTTCCGTTCTAAAACTACTGGTGTAGATTTTTAACTAATGGCCACTGTCCTCATTAGAAATCATTAGCATGTGAAAATGTTCTGGTGAGAATGAATTATGGTCAATTGCTTTCATCCAAAAGCTAAATGTGATTATTATAACACTTGTTGGGCCCCTAATGAGGAGCATTTATGGTGAATGACTTATCACTTCTGGTCCTAACTCCATTTTGTCTCCTCTAACACAGCTTGCAATGAAGTCATTTAGGCATACTCCAGGAAGATCCTCATCCCTGGCTTCAGTGCCCTTTACCAACCCCTACCAAAATCTCACTTACCTTAGCTCTTCTTACCCTCCAATTCAGCCATTAATGAGTGTCTTTAAAACAGTTTGCAAATTAATAATTTGTGCCAATAATGTGTTGACATTTATTTATACTACTATTTATTGTTGTTTTGATTCGCATTTCTCTAATGATTAGTGATGTTGAGCATTCGTTCATGGGTTTGTTGGCAATCTGTACATCTTCTTTGGAGAAATGTCTATTTAGGACTTCTGCCCATTTTTGGATTTTTTTTTTTGATATGGAGTTGCATGAGCTGCCTATAAATTTTGGAGGTTAATCCATTGTCAGTTGCTTCATTTGCAAATATCTTCTCCCATTCTGAGGGTTGTCTTTTCATCTTGTTTCTGGTTTCCTTTGTTGTGCAAATCTTTTAAGTTTCATTAGGTCCCATTTGTTTATTTTTGTTTTTATTTCCATTTCTCTAGCAGGTGGGTCAAAAAGGTTCTTTTTGTGATTTATGTTATAAAGTGTTCCGCCTATGTTTTCCTCTAAGAGTTTGATAGTTTCTGGCCTTACATTTAGGTCTTTAATCCATTTTGAGTTTATTTTTCTGTATGGTGTTAGGGAGTGTTCTAATTTCATTCTGTTACATGTAGCTGTCCAGTTTTCTAAGCACCAATTACTGAAGAGGCTGTCTTTTCTCCACTGTATATTCTTGAATCCTTTATCAAAAATAAGGTGACCATAGGAGCGTGGGTTAATCTCTGGGCTTTCTATCCTGTTCCACTGATCTATATAGCTGTTTTACTGCCAGCACCATACTGTCTTGTTTACTGTAGCTTTGTAGTATTGTCTGAAGTCAGGGAGCCTGATTCCTCCAGGTACGTTTTTCGTTCTCAAGATTGCTTTGGCTATGTGGGGTTTTTGTGTTTCCACATAAACTGTGAGATTTTTTGTTCTAGTTTTGTGAAAAATGCCATTGGTACTTTGATAGAGATTGCACTGAATCTGTAGATTACTTTGGGTAGTATAGTCATTTTCACAATGTTGATTCTTCCAATCCAAGAACATGGGATATCTCTCCATCTGTTGGTATCACCTTTAATTTCTTTCATCAGTGTCTTGTATTTTTCTGCATACAGGTCTTTTGTCTCCTTAGGTAGGTTCATTCCTAGCTATTTTTAAATTTTCATTGCAATGATATATGGGATTGTTTCCTTAACTTCTCTTTCAGAATTTTCATCATTAGTGTAAAGGAATGCAAGAGATTTCTGTGCATTAATTTTGTATCCTGCTACATTACCAAATTCATTGATTAACTCTAGTAGTTTTCTGGTAGCATCTTTAGGATTCTCTATATATAGTATCATGTCATCTGCAAAGAGTGACAGCTTTACTTCTTCTTTTCCGATTTGGATTCCTTTTATTTCTTTTTCTTCTCTAACTGCTGTGGGTAAGACTTCCAAAACTATGTTGAATAATAGTGGTGAGAGTGGAAAACCTTGTCTTCTTCCTCATCTTAGTGGAAATGGTTTCAGTTTTCACCATTGAGAATGAAGTTGGCTGTGGGTTTATCATATACAGCCTTTATTAGGTTGAGATAAGTTACCTCTATGCCTACTTTCTGGAGAATTTTTATCATAAATGGGTGATGAATTTTGTTGAAATCGTTTCCTGCATCTATTAAGATGACCACATGGTTTTTCTCCTTCAGTTTTTTAATATGGTTTGTCACACTGATTGATTTGCGTATATTGAAGAATCCTTCCATGCCTGGGATAAACCCCACTTGATTATGGTGTATGATCCTTTTAATATGCTGTTAGATTCTGTTTGCTAGTATTTTGTTGTGGATTTTTGCATCTATGTTCATCAGTGATATTGGCCTGTAGTTTTCTTTCCTTGTGACATCTTTCTCTGGTTTCAGTATCAGGGTGATGCTGGCCTCATAGCTTGGGAGTGTTCCTCTCTCTGTTATACTTTGGAAGAGTTTGAGAAGGATATGTATTAGCTCTTCTCTAAATGTTTGAATAGATTCTGCCTGTGAAGCCATCTGGTCCTGGGCTTTTGTTTTTCGGAAGATTTTAAATCACAGTCTCCATTTCAGTGCTTGTGATATGTGCTTATATTTTCTATTTCTTCCAGGTTCAGTCTTAGAAGGTTGTGCTTTTCTAAGAAATTGTCCATTTCTTCCAGGTTGTCCATTTTATTGGCATATAGTTGCTTGTAGTAGTCTCTCATGATCCTTTGTATTTCCACAGTGTCAGTTGTTACTTCTCCGTTTTCATTTCTAATTCTATTGCTTTGCATCTTTTCCCTTTTTTCCTTGATGACTCTGGCTAATGGTTTATCAATTTTGCTTATCTTCTCAAAGAACCAGCTTTGGGTTTTATTGATCTTTGCTACTGTTTCCTTCATTTCTTTTTCATTTATTTCTGATCTGATCTTTATGATTTCTGTCCTTCTGCTAACTTTGGGGGGGTTTTGTTCTTCTTTCTCTGATTGCTTTAGGTATAAGGGTAGCTTGTTTATTTGAGATGTTTCTTGTTTCTTGAGGTAGGATTGTATGGCTATAAACTCCCCTCTTAGAACTTCTTTTGCTGCATCCCATAGGTTTTGGGTTGTCATGTTTTCATTGTCATTTGTTTCTAGGTATTTTTTGATTTCCTCTTTGATTTCTTCACTGATCTCTTGGTTATTTAGTAGTGTATTGTTTAGCCTACATGTATCAACAAACTTTTTTCATGTAATTGATATCTAGTCTCATAGCATTGTGGTCAGAAAAGATACTTGATACAATTTCAATTTTTGTAAATGTACCAATGCTTGATTTGTGACCCAAGATATGCTCTATCCTGCAGAATGTTCCATGAGCACATGAAAAGAAAGTTTATTCTGTTGTTGTTGGATGGAATGTCCTATAAATATCAATTAAGCCCATCTTGTTTAATGTATCATTTAAAGTTTGTGTTTCCTTATTTGCTTTCATTTTGGATGATCTGTCCATTGGTCTAAGTGTAGTGTTACAGCCCCCTACTATGATTGCATTACTGTTGATTTCCCCTTTTATGGCTGTTAGCATTTGCCTTACGTATTGATGTGCTCCTATGTTGGGTTCATCAATATTTACAGTTGTTATATCTTCCTCTTTGATTGATCCCTTGATAATTATGTAGTGTTCTTCTTAGTCTCTTGTAATAGTATTTATTTTAAAGCCTATTTTGTCTGACATGAGAATTGCTATACCAGCTTTCTTTTGATTTCCATTTGCATGGAATATCTTTTTCCATCCCCTCACTTTCAGTCCATGTGTGTCCCTAGGTCTGAATTGGGTTTCTTGTAGACAGCATATATATGGCTCTTGTTTTTGTATCCATTCAGCCAGTCTATGCCTTTTGGTTGGATAATTTAATCCATTTACATTTAAGGTAGCTGTTGGTATGTATGTTCCTATTACCATTTTCTTAATTGCTTTGGGTTTGTTATTGTAGGCCTTTTCTTTCTCTTGTGTTTCCTGCCTAGAGAAGTTCCTTTAGCATTTGTTGTAAACTGGTTTGGTGGTGTTGAATTCTCTTAGCTTTTGCTTGTCTTTAAAGGTTTTAATTTTTTTGTCGAATCTGAATGAGATCCTTGGTGGGTAGAGTAATCTTGGTTGTAGGTCTTTCCATTTCATCATTTTAAATATGTCCTGCCACTCCCTTCTGGCTTACAGAGTTTCTGCTGAAAGGTCAGCTGTTAACCTTATGGGGATTCCCTTGTATGTTATTTGCTGTTTTTCCCTTTTAATGTTTTTTCTTTGTATTTAATTTTTGACAGTTTGACTAATATGTTTTTTGGCATGTTGCTCCTTGGATTTATCCTGTATGGGACTCTCTGTGCTTCCTGGACTTGACTATTTCCTTTCCCATATTAGGGAAGTTTTCAACTATAATCTTTTCATATATTTTCTCAGTCCCTTTCTTTTTCTCTTCTTCTGTGACCCCTGTAATTTGAATGTTGTTGCATTTAAAGTTGTCCTGGAGGTCTCTGTGACTGTCTTCAATTCATTTCATTCTTTTTTCTTTATTCTGCTCTGCAGTAGTTATTTCCACTATTTTATCTTCCAAGTCACTTATCTGTTCTTCTGCCTCAGTTATTCTGCTATTGCTTCCTTCTAGAGAATTTTTAATTTCATTTATTGTGTTGTTCATCATTGTTTGTTTGCTGTTTAGTTCTTCTAGGTCCTTGTTAAACATTTCTTGTATTTTTTCTATTCTATTTCCAAGATTTTGGATATCTTTACTGTCACTATCCTGAATTCTTTTTCAGGCATACTGTCTATTTCCTCTTCATTTGTTTGGTCTGATGTGTTTTTACCTTGCTCCTTCATCTGCTGTGTGTTTCTCTGTCTTCTCACTTTGCTTATCTTACTGTGTTTGGTGTCTCCTTTTCACAGGCTGCAGGTTTGTAGTTCCTGTTGTTTTTGGTGTCTGCCCCCAGTGGCTATGGTTGGTTCAGTGGGTAGTGTAGGCTTACTGGTGGAGGGGCCTAGTGCCTGTGTTGTGGTGGATGAGGCTGGATCTTGTCTTTCTGGTGGGCAGATCCACTTCTGGTGGTGTGTTTTGGGGTATCTGTCACCTTTTATGATTTTAGGCAGCCTCTCTGCTAGTGGGTGGGGTTGTGTTCCTGTCTTGCTAGTTGTGTGGTATAGGGTGCCCAGCAATGTAGCTTGCTTGTCATTTCGTGGAGCTGTGTCTTAGCATTGAGATGGATATCTCTGGGAGAACTTTCGCCATTTGATATTACATGGAGCTGGGAGGTCTCTGGTGGACCAATGTCCTGAGCTCAGCTCTCCCACCTCAGAGGTACAGGCCTGACACCCAGCCGGAGCACTAAGACCCTGTCAACCACACAGCTCAGAAGAAAAGAGAGAAAAGAGAAAGAAAGAAAAAAAGAAAAGAAAATGAAATAAAGTTATCACAATAAAAATAAAAAGTAATTTAAAAAAAGAAGGAAGAGAGCAACCAAACCAAAAATCACATCCACCAATGATAACAAGTGCTAAAAACTATACTAAAAAAAAAAGCGGACAGGCAGAACCCTAGGACAAAGGTTAAAAGCAAAGCTATACAGACAAAGTCACATAAAGAAGCATATACATACACACTCACAAAAAGTGAAAAAGGAACAAATTATATATGTGTATATATATATATATATATATATATTTTAAAAAGGTGGAAGAGAACAACCAAATCAATAAAGAAATCTATCAATGATAATAAACTCTAAATACTAAACTAAGATAAATCTAAAGTCAGGAACAAATTAGATGCAGAAAGCAAACCCCAAGTCTACAGTCGCTCCCGAAGTCCACCGCCTCAATTTTGGGATTATTCATTGTCTATTCAGGTATTCCAGAGATGCAGGGTACATCAAGTTGATTGTGGAGATTTAAACCACTGGTCCTGAGGCTGCTGGGAGAAATAACCCTTTCTCTTCTTTGTTCACACAGCTCCTGGGGTGCAGCTTTGGATTTGGCCCCGCCTCTGCATGTAGGTCGCCTGAGGATATCTGTTCTTTGCTCAGACTGGACGGGGTTAAAGTAGTAGCTTATTAGGGGGCTCTGGCTCACTCAAGCTGGGGGGAGGGAGGGGTACGTAATGCGGGGCTAGCCTGCAGCAGCAGAGGCCTGTGTGACGTTGCACCAGCCTGAGGTGTGCGGTGTGTTCTCCCTGGGAAGTCGTCCCTGGATCATGGGACCCTGGCAGCGGTGGGCTGCAAAGGTTCCTGGGAGGGGAGTTGTGGATAGTGACCTTTGCTTGCACACAGGCTTCTTGGTGGCTGCAGCAGCAGCCTTAGAATTTCATGCCCATCTCTGGTGTCTGCACTGATAGCCGTGGCTTGCGCCCGTCTCTGGAGCTCATTTAGGCGGTGCTCTGAATCCCCTCTCCTCGTGCTCCCCGAAACAATGTTCTCTTGCCTCTTAGGCAGCTCCAGACTTTTTCCTGTACTCCAATCAGTCTAGCTGTGGTGCACTAGCCCCCTTCAGGCTGTGTTCATGCAGCCAACCCCAGTCCTCTCCCTGGGATCTGACCTCCGAAGCCCGAGCCTCAGCTCCCAGCCCCCACCAGCTCCAGCGGGTGAGCAGACAAGCCTCTTGGGCTGGTGAGTGCTGGTCAGCACCCATCCTCTTTTCTGGAATCTCTCCACTTGGCCCTCTGCACCCCTGTTGCTGCGCTCTCTTCTGTGGCTCCGAAACTTACACCCCGGCACGCCCTGTCCCCACCAGTGAAGGGGCTTCCTAGTGTGTGGAAACTGTTCCTCCTTCACAGCTCCCTCCAACAGGTGCAGGTCCTGTCCCTATTCTTTTGTCTCTGTTTTTTCTTTTGCCCTACCCAGGTACGTGGGGAGTTTCTTGCCTTTTGGGAAGTCTGATGTCTTCTGCCAGCGTTCAGTAGGCGTTCTGTAGGAGTTGTTCCACATGTAGATGTATTTATGATGTATTTGTGGGGAGGAAGGTGATCTCCATGTGTTACTCCTCCACCATCTGAAGGTCTCCCCCCAAGGGCATATAAGTTAAGATGAGTTGGCAGTGGAATATGACTGCCAAAAAAAAAAAAAAACTAATGTCATTTTCAGTTAGGGATGAAGAAGAAACAGATTGAGAGGGTGGAATGAGAAGTCATAGGAAGGTAATCACACCCCTGCAGGGGAGCAGCATTCAATTCTGAGCCCTGTTTTCAGAGGAACATGGAGTAAAGGATACAGAGACAGTGGGAAGTCAGCAGGGTAGAGAGATCCCTGAAAAGCAAAACCATGAAGAATGGTAGAAGGAACCAGGGCTGTTTGTCCTGGAGAAGAGAAGACTCAGAAGACCTCTGAAGGCCTATTACAGGGCAGAGGGAGCAGAAGGGGTCTATAGATATTACTGTTAAGCATGCTTCAAACGCCCTCTAACTCCATCTGCAGGGTAAAAGAGAATAGGGTGATATGGCAGTGGGTGTGAACTGATTGAACAGAGGTAGTTTTTGAGAGCCTCACCTCTCCTAGGAGTAAAGTGGGCATGAGTATGAAGGCATTACAGTGGGCGTTATCAAATCAATCACAAAAGGCATGAATTAGCCCTGGGACTGCCATGGTAATAGGCAAGGAAGGTTGACTATTTATTTCACTCTGTTTCAAAACCCACGAGGGTTGATTTAAGTCTAGATCTAATGCATTGAGCTATTGGATTGGCCAAAATGTGCCTTCGGTTTTTAAGTAAAAATAAAAGACACAGTTTTCATTTTCCCCAAGAACTTTATTGAACAATGTATTCACCCTTTTGTTCCACTACCACCTGCCATTTTTCAGACAACTTCGTAATTCTATCTTCCCAAATCTTTTTATCTTTTTGAGCAAAGAACTGTTCCAGGTGCCTCTTACAGTCTTCCAGGGAATTGAAATTTTATCCATTAAGAGAATTTTGTAAAGTCAAAAACAAATGCAAATCCAAAGGTGTAATGTCTGGTGAATTTGGCAGATGAATCAGAACTTCCCAGCCAAGCTGTAACAGGTTTTGCCTGGTCATCAAAGAAACAAGAGGTCTTGCATTATCCTGATAGACGATTATGCATTTTCTGTTGACTAATTCTGGACGCTTTTTTGTCGAGTGCTGCTTTCAGTTGGTCTAACTAGGAGCAGTACTTGGAATTAATCGTTTGGCTTTCTGGAAGGAGCTCATAATAGAGGACTCCCTTTTAATCCCACCATATACACAACATCACCTTCTTTGGATGAAGACCAGCCTTTGGTGTGGTTGGTGGTGTTTCATTTCACTTGCCCCACGATCTCTTCCATTCCACATTATTGTACAGTATCCACTTTTCATTGCCTGTCACAATTTATTTTAAAAATGGAACGTTTTCATTATGTTTAAGTAGAGAATCACAAGCAGAAATATGGTCAAGAAGGTTTTTTTCACTTAACTTATGTGGAACCCAAACATCAAAGCGATTATAACATAACCAAGCTGGTGCAAATGATTTTCAATGCTTGATTTGTATATTTTGAGTATGTCGGCTATCTCCCACGTGGTATAATGTTGATTATTCTCAATTAATGTCTCGATTTGATCGCTATTAACTTCAACTGGTCCACCTGACCATGGAGCTTCATCCAGCAAGAAATCACCAGCACAAAATTTCACAAACCATTTTTGACACGTTCAATCAGTCACAGCAACTTTTCCATACACTGCAAAAATCTTTGTGTGTTTCAGTTGCGTTTTTACCTTTCTTGGAATAATAAAGCATAATATGCCAAAAATGTTGCTTTTTTTCTTCCATCTTCAATATTAAAATGGCCACACAAAAATTCACCAATTTTGATGTCCTTTTTAAAATGTACACTGATGTGACAGCTGTCACATACATTCTAACAAAATTGTTTCAAATTATGTTAAAGACAACTAAGTGCTACTAGAGCCATCTTATGGATAAAACGAACGAACCTTTTGCCCAAACCAATAGAATTAGTGCCTTGATATGGGATACAAATTGACCCCATGACCTCCAGGGAAGATTCCAAAGATCGCAGGGAAATAAGGTGGATCAAAGAACCTCTGGATCACCTAGGGTTTGAAAAACCCTTTAGGGAAAGGCTCTTGCAAGTCTGGACTTCAGTGTCTCCATCTCTAAAATGCATATATCAGAAAAGATTTCCAGGGCCCCATTCAGCTCTTGACTCTCTAGAGATATCATGTACTGTTTTGCCTGGAAGCCTAAGACCTGACAGGAGACCTGATAAACGTCTTGAAAATAATTTTAATAAAACTAGGGAATGATGACTATGGTTGTCCTGTTCACAGCTGTATCTCTAGAGTTTAATACAGTACCTGGCATATAGTTGCTGCTCAATAGATATATGTTGAATAACTGCAAAATGACTAGCTCTTCTCATGCTAATGATGACAAAAGGTAAGTTAGCAGCAGAATTCTTAAATTGTTAGTTTTCTTTTCTTCTTTTGTTCAGGATGTCTTTTTTTCAAATTAAACAAAACCATTAAAAAATAAGAGGATGACAGGAAGAAGACTATTTGCAACTTGGAAAACTGACAAGGGATTAATATCTGGAATATACAAGGAACTCCTATAAATCAGCAAGAAAAATATGAGAAACAATGGGAAAATGGGCAAAGGATGGGAACAGGGCCTTGAATGTCCAGGTGGTATAGATAGGTAGGGCCTAGAGCAGCCAGAAATCCCTGGGCTCGTCACTTCAGGCCAATGAGCTGCCTTATCCTTTTACTTTAGTATGCTATACAAATATTACTGTTTTATACATGTATTATTTTCGATGTATACACCAAGATGTAAAAACCATTGGAAATCATCAGGATAGGCAATTAACAGAAAGAAAATAAAAACAGTAAGTTTGAAAACTCCAGGCTTAAACATATCAAATGCAAATGTCTTGAAGCTATAGCATGATAAACTCTATTAGACCTAGGAAGAATTTCTTGATGGTGAAGGGTATAAGACAGTAATACGAATGACTGAGGAAAGCTAGTTCCAGCTTTTCTGGACGCATTTGAGGACAGAATTTATTTCATAGATATCAGATGACTGAGATGATCTTCCTCAGAGAGGCAGATGAGGCAACTTTATAAGGCATATTTAGCTTTGCTTGCCCTGTGTCTCAGTCTCCCTGATCATAATATGATTTCTAAGATTACAAGAGGTAATATCACCAATCATTGGTCAAGGTGACCTAGAACTAAGCCAGTACTCTTTTATCCCACTGTCTGGATTTAGAAAGAAGAATGTCATCTTTTCAGAGAACTCATTAAAAAATATATTTTCTTTTACTGGCTTCACTGAATAACTTTGATAAAAATAACTCTATTTCCTACTTCCTCATTTGTAAAATGAAGGTATTGTAACTTAAATGTTTGTGAGGCATTTTCTGTTCCCAGGAGTAATTAATAAATGAATGAATGAATAAATAAATAAATAAATAAATAAATATTTTCTAATAGATAGTGACTTTTTCCTATACTGAATGCAGTATTAAGTGATCTCCCTTAACCTACAGAAAGAGTAGATTATGCCTTGTTAACACATTCATGCCTGAGTAAGACATGCCTCCATGGGTAACAAGGAGGAAATGGCAAAACATGCAGAATCATGGATCACTATCACAGCGTTCTTTAGTGAAAGCATACCCTAGATCTCACAGAATCAGAGAAAGTAAGAGTCAGACAACACTTAAAGAGCAACTCTACCAACCTGCTAATTTTAGAGCTGGGGAACAAGGTCCAGGATGGAAAAGATTCACCCGACGTTCCTCAGTCAGTTTGTGACTAAGGCGGGACCTGAACCTGGGACTCCCAATTCTGGTTTTGATATTCTTCTTATAAATCATATTGTTCCTCATAGCTTTAGGTTTAGGTAACACACCCCTGAGCTAAAATACTGCCTTCTGGCCCATCAAGACACAGCTTTCTCTACCCTTCTTTTGCTCTAGCTAAACGTTCCTTTGACATCTGTGGTTGAAGGATGGGACAAAGAGATACTTCCCATTCCCATTTAAACCCTTAGCTTCAGCATCAAGAATAATAAAGAGATATGGAACTTGCAGAACACCAACAAAAGCTTTGCTTAGGTTGGCTGGATTAGGCAATTCCTCAAAACAGGGTCATAGCACTCTCTCTTTTGGAAGGATAAATACTTGCATTGCTGTTCTGAGCCCATGCCCTGTAGGAAGAGGCCAAGATGTTTGGGAGTTGGGAACAAAATCCTTCTAAGACTAAGACTCCCACTGGGTCAGTGTCTGAGAACTCTGGGAAAGTAATTTTGCCTATTAGAGACTCAGACTGTTGATCTAGAAAATAGGAATAACAATAACAACCTATTTCCTGTCTGAAAATCAAATGGCATAAGATGTGAATGTACTTTGCCAAAATAGTACATGCACGGGAGCACTTATATTTAATTCCAACTTCCAAAAGTAGTTATTGAGCATCTACCATCTGCCAAGCACTGTGCTAGATGTTGAGGATGTATCAGTAAATCAATAAAAAAAAAACCTTTCCCTCATGGAATTTACTTTCTAGTAGGGGAGAAAGGCAATAAACAAAACATAAAAGCAAAATATATAATAAGTCAGAAAGCAGTAAGTGCAATGGAGAAAAATAAAACAAGATAGTACATGGTTACAATTTTAGATAGAATAGCCAGGGAAGGTCTCAAGGAGATGATATTTGAGTGAAGCCTTGAAGGAGGTGAGAAATGGAGCCACATAGACGTTTGAGGGAATAGTGATTTAGGCAGAAGGGAAAGCCAGTGGAAAGGCTATGAAGGGGGAGTGTGTCAGGCCTTTTTAAGGAACAGCAATTAGGCCATGTGGCTAAAGTAGTGAGAGCATGTGGGAAAAGAGCAAGAGATGAAGTCACAGAGGTAAGGAAGGGTTGATCACACAGGGCTTTGTAAGTAATAATGGGAACTTTGGCTTTTACTCAGGAAGGAAAGGTGAGCCATTGGAAAGTTTTAAGCAGAGAAGTGATATGAACGACTTAGGTATTGATATCATCCCTTGGCTGCTGGGTAAAGACCAGACTGTACTAACTTGTATTATAGACCTTATGACATTATAAGATAGCTATCATTTAAAAAAGTTTTTTATTGGGGTATAGTTGATTTACAATGTTGTGTTAGTTTCAGGTGTACAGCAAAGTGAATCTGTTATACATATACATATATCCACTCTTTTTCAGCTTCTTTTCCCATATAGGCCATTACAGAATATTGAGTAGAGTTACCTGTGCTATACAGTAGGTCCTTATTAGTTATCTATTCTATTAGTAGTGTGTATGTGTCAATCCCAATCTTCCAATTTATCCATCCCCTGCCTTACCCTGCAGTAACCATAAATGTATTTTGTACACCTGTAACTCTATTTCTGTTTTGTAGATAAGTTCATTTGTAGCCTTTTTTAAGATTCTACATACAAGTGATATCATATGATGTTTGTCTTTCTCTGTCTGACTTACTTCACTCAGTATGACAATCTCTAGGTCCATCCATGTTGCTGTGAATGGCATTATTTCTTTTCTATGGCTGAGTAATATTCCATTTATATATGTACCACATCTTCTTTATCCATTCCTCTGTTGATGGACATTTAGGTTGCTTCCATGTCCTGCTATTATAAATAGTGTAAGATAGCTATCATTTTACAGCAGTGCTCCTCAAACTTTAATATGTATTGTAAGTCAAATGTGAACCTTGTTAAAATGTAGATTTGAATTCACGTCTGGAGTGGAATTAAAGATTCTGCATTTCTAACCAGCTCCCAGGTGATTCAGATGTTATTCCTCTAAGGCAGAACAGTTTGAGTGTAGGAGCTATGTCCAAGGCCTAGCATGGAGCAGAACTCCACTAAATGTTTGTGGAATGAATGACATATCAGTGGTTTGATGCCCAATGCCACGTAACATATTCGAAAGGGTAATTAAAAATATATATCAACCATTTGTATGGAGGTAGGAGGAAGAGAAAAAGATAAAAGAGAGACAATGATGGATAGGTGAATAGATGAAAAGGGAAGGAAGAAAAGGAAAACTACCTTTTCCCAAATACTTACAATATTAGATTTACTTCATTTCCTCAATAAAGTTAAGAGGTTGGTAAAATGAAGCCTACTGGACAAGTCATAAAATCAAAGGTTAGAGGAGTTAAGAGGCACCTTCAAGGCCACAGGGTTAATTAGTGACTAAGTTAAGATGTGAAAGCCAGCACTCCATGTCCACAGAGCCCTTGTTCTTTCTACCCTACCTTACTGCCTTGGGGAAGGGGGAGAAGATAACCTTTAACCTGCCTGAAAGGGGTGAAAAAATGAATTTAGGTGAAGAAAGTTAAGGCCCAAAGTCCATGGTCTTGATCTTTTCAGAGCTGCACTGTCCGATGTGGTTGCTATTAGTCACGTGTGGCTATTTAAATTAAAATGAAATAAAATTTAAAATTCCATTTCTCAGTCATACTAGCCACATCTCAAGTGCTCAACAGCCACAGATATCTGATCAGTGGCTACTGTAATGGAGACTGCAGATACAGAACATTTTCATCACTGCAGGAAGCACTGCTTCCTATTAGGCAGCACTGCTCTAAAGAAACAAGAACTTTGAAAAATGTCAGAGCTATACCATTGATTACAGAGTGGTCCTGGACCTAATCAGTAGGGCTGGAGGACAGAAAGTAGGACCTGATCTCTTATCTGGAATAAAGGGGATGAAAATATTCAAGGTAGAGTTTTTCACTGGGTCAAGCATAACGCTATAGTGTGTGTGTGTGTGTGAGAGGGCGGTGGGGGAGAGAAATCCTTCTAAAAACATTATTTTCTCTATCTCTCATTGGTTTTCTCATACTGTTTAGTAAAAGGTCCTTTGAAAATGCCAACTTGTCTCTGCTGGACTCAAGGCAGTGTGAGAAAAAAAGGTTCTCATCCTCACTCAGGTCAGAAAGCTGGAAGGGATGGAGTTAGACAATGTGGAGCCACAGTCCCTAGAGGGCAGAGTGGCATAGTGGAAGACAAGTATTACCAGGGATACTTGCAAAACATAGAGATTTCCGTGTTTTATCCCAGGCTGAGAATTCACAACTTTGCGTGGGGGGTGGGGTCAAAGAGGGCTGGAATCTGCATGTTTAACAAGCTAGCCCAGGGACTTTGGTGCACACTCAAGTTTGTAAACCACTGGCTTGGCAGGAAATGTGTTTTGCTGTAATGAAGTCAGGCCCTTACATGGGGTGGCAACAACTGGATCAGAAAACAAGAGGATAGGGATAGAGTTTCCGGCAGAGGGGACAGAGGGAGGCAGAGAGAGAGGGTGGGGAGAGGGAATATGAATATGAAAGTTAGACAGACAGGTAGATAGCAAAAACGGGAGAAATAAACAGAGAGACTGAGAAACCCCAAGGGAGGAGTCTCACCCACAGAACAGAATCTACGAGGTTAGTCAAGATGTGTTTCCTAATATCTTGGGATTTTCACAGGTACGGCCCAGGAAGGTTGTCATTTCTTCATGGAAGTGCCCTCTACCCCACCCTGAGTGCCCTCACATGCACTATCATAGCTGAGCCTACCTCACAAATGTCCTTTAGGTGCTTGATGTAATGACGCTCGGTGCTCATGATCTCATTGATTACGTTGGCTCGCATCTGGTCCCGGTTTTGGAGTGGCCGGCCCAGACAAAGGCAGTCTGAGTTGGGGTCCAGGTGCCCATTCTGAACGTCACTGGGCCCTTCCTCCACCCCATCCTCCTGGTTCACCCAGAGCTGTAGAGGCAGGCAGAAGAAGAATAACAGGTCAGCTTCCTTCTTTGAGAAGTTTTCAGCCAAGAAGAAAAAGGACAAACTAAATTATTCAGGTATTCAGAAAACCTTCAATCAGAGCCCTATTAAACTGAATGCCTGGCCTGGCTCTAGGGTGATTTGCTGGTCCTAGGCATGAGTCTATTCCTCTCCAGGCCTATGGTGACCTATCCATAAAATGGAGGGTGGAGAAGAGTAGGACTAAACCATCTATAAGTGTCTTCCTGGCTAGGAAGGTTTCAGAGGAGAAAAGAGTTATGGCAAGCAGAACTCATTCATGCTGGAGCATATCTAGGCAACACAGCTGTGTCAAAAAATATGTATTAAATTATACATCTTGGGAGGAGAGGCGTCCAAGATAGTGACATAGGAAGACCCTTAGCTCACCTCCTACCATAGACACACCAAATCTACACCTATATAGAGAGCAATTCTTGAGGGCTGATTGAACAGCCATTGCACATAAAATGACCAGATAGAAATGAGAGGTAAAGATGGAGACATGGTATATGTGGGAACCACACCTCTGTAGTAGCAATTTGCAGTAGGGATAGGTATTGCTGAGGGACATAGGCACAGACTCACCTACCTTGGGAAACAGGAAAAACATAAAACCCAGCAGGTTAAAGAGCAGACTCACAGACTTAGAAAACAAACTTATGGTTACCGGGGGGGAGCATTGGGGAGAGGGATAGATTGGGAGTTTGGGATTGACATGTACACAATGCTATATTTAAAATAGATAACCAACAAGGACCTACTGTATAGCACAGGAAACTCTGCTCAATATTCTGTAATAACTTAAATGGGAAAAGAATTTGAAAAAGAATAGATACATGTTTATGTATAACTCAATCACTTTGCTATATACCTGAAACTAATGCAACACTGTTAATCAAATATACTCCAACATAAAATAAAAATTAAAAAAAATAAAAATAAAATAAAGAGCACCTAGACTGTATAGTAATGAAAATTCATTTACTAACACTAGAACTTCTGCCAAATGGGCAAATAACTGCTGGAACCCCCAGGGGCAGTGCAACTAAGGAACACAAACAGAAATCTTTCTGTGCAGCTGCACAAGCCGCAGATTAAATCCCCGAGATCAGCTTGGTAAATCCTGTGTCTGTGGAATACCTGAATGGACGAGTGGTCCCACAACAGAGACTGGTCTAGGCTTCCTAGGAGTGGACTATGGGGGGTAAGTAAATGTGGGAGTCGGGCCAGGTCAGAATGTGAGCTGGCCCCACAGTGCCCACAGCAAGTCCAGAGACCCACCTATAGGTATTGGAGGGCCTCCAGGGGAGGTGGAGATTGGCTCTGGCTCACTGTGGGAGCAAGGACGCTGACAGAGGAGGCCTCAGGAAAATATGATTATTACTATTATTCATTTTTGTTTGTTTCATTTTATTCAGTTGTTGGTGGTGTTGCATTTATTATTTTTTCTTTTATTTTTAATTAAAAAGTTTTAAAGATATATATTCATTTTTCTATTTTTAATTTACTTTTTTGTTGTGTTAGAGTTTTTTTCTTGTGTTCTTTGTTTTTTATTTTATTTATTTTTATTTTTTTGATTGTTTTACGTGTATATTTTATGTTTTTTTGCATTATTTGTTTGCTCTATATTTTTATTTTTAATTTTTTGTTTATGTCAGTCTAGTCCTAACTGTTCTCATTTTTAAATTCTTTTGTTTCTTTGCACTATTGGTATTTTTATTTATTTTTTTCTTTATTTGTGTGTGTGTGTTGTATTGTTGTTGCTTTGCTGTAGGTTCGAGGTAGTTTTTGCTATCTTTTTTAACATCTTTATTGGAGTATAATTGCCTTACAATGTTGTATTAGTTTCTACTGTATAACAAAGGGAATCAGCTATATGCATACATATATCCCCATATCCCCTCCCTCTTGCGTCTCCCTCTGTCACTCCCTATCCCACCACTGTAGGTGGTCACAAATCACAGAGCAGATCTCCCTGTGCTATGTGGTGGCTTCCCAATAACTATCAATTTTACATTTGATAGCATATATATGTCAGTGCTACCCTCTCACTTCGTCCCAGCTTACCTTCCCTACTCCCTGTGTCCTCAAGTCCTGTGTCTGCGTCTTTATTCCTGTCCTGTCCCTAGGTTCATCAGAATCATTTTTTTTTAATCCATATATATGTGTTAGCATATGGTACTTGTTTTTCTCTTTCTGACTTACTTCACTCTGTATGACAGACTCTAGGTCCACCCACCTCACTGCAAATAACTCAATTTCATTTCCTTTTATGGCTGAGTAATATTCTATTGTATATATGTGCAACATCTTCTTTATCCATTCATCTGTTGATGGACATTTAGGTTGCTTCCATGTCCTGGCTATTGTAAATAGAGCTGCAATGAACATTGTGGTACATGACTCTTTTTGAATTATGTTATTCTCACAGGGTATGCCCAGTAGTGGGATTGCTGGGTCATATGGTAGTTCTATTTTTAGTTTTTTAAGGACCCTCCATACTGTTCTCCATAGTCACTGTATCAATTTACATTCCCACCAACAGTGCAAGAGGCTTCTCTTTTCTCCACACCCTCTCCAGCATTTATTGTTTGTGGATTTTTTGATGATGGCCATTCTGATTGGTGTGAGGTGATACCTCATTGTAGTTTTGATTTGTATTTCTCTAATGATTAGTGATGTTGAGCATTCTTTCATATGTTTGTTGGTAATCTGTATATTTTCTTTGGAGAAATGTCTATTAAGGTCTTCTGCCCATTTTTGGATGGGGTTGTTTTATTGATATTGAGTGGGATGAGCTGCTTGTATATTTCAGAGATTAACCCTTTGTCAGTTGTTTGGTTTGCAACTACTTTCTCCCATTCTAAGGGTTGTCTTTTTGTCTTGTTCATGGTTTCCTCTGCTGTGCAAAACTTTTAAGCTTCATTAGGTCCAAACTGTTTATTTTTGTTTCAATTTCCATTTCTCTAGGAGGTGGGGTGGGTCAAAGAGTCTCTTGCTGTGATTTATGTCATAGAGTGTTCTGCCTATGTTTACCTCTAAGAGTTTGAGAGTATCTGGCATTACATTTAGGTCTTTAATCCATTTTGAGTTTATTTTTGTGTATGGTGTTAGGAAGTGTTCTAATTTCATTCTTTTACATGTAGTTCTCGAGTTTTCCCAGGGCCACTTAAGGAAGAGGCTGTCTTTTTTACATTGTATATTCTTGCCTCCTTTATCAAAGATAAGGTGACCATATGTGTGTGGGTTTATCTCTGGGCTTTCTATACTGTTCCATTTAACTATATTTCTATTTTTTGTGCCAGTACCATACTGTCTTGATTACCATAGCTTTGTAGGATAGTCTGAAGTCAGGGAGCCTGATTCCTCCAGCTCCATTTTTCTTTCTCAAGATGCTTTGGCTATTCAGGGTCTTTTTGTTTCCATACAAATTGTAAAATTTTCCGTCCTAGTTCTGTGAAAAATGTTATTCATAGTTTGATAGGGATTGCATTGAATCTGTAGATTGCTTTAGGTAGTACAGTCATTTTCACAATGTTGATTCTTCCAGTGCAAGAATATGGTATATCTCTCCATCTGTTTGTATTATCTTTAATTTCTTTCATCAGTTTCTTACAGTTTCTTTGTATAGGTCATTTGTCTCCTTAGGTAGGTTTATTCCTAGGTATTTTATTCTTTTTGTTGCAGTGGTAAATTGGAGTGTTTTCTTAATTTCTCTTTCAGATTTTTTGTCATTACTGTATAGGAATGCAAGAGACTTCTGTGCATTAATTTCATATTCTGCTACTATACCAAATTCATTGATTAGTTCTAGTAGTTTTCTGGTAGCATCCTTAATATTCTCTAGGTATAGTATCATGTCATCTGCAAACAGTGACGGTTTTACTTCTTTTACGATTTGGATTCCTTTTATTCCTTTTTCTTCTCTGATGGTGGTGCCTAAAACTTCATAAACTATGGTGAATAATAGTGGTGAGAGTGGGCAACCTTGTCTTGTTCCTGATCTCAGGGGAAATGGTTTCAGTTTTTCACCATTGAGAAAGCTGTTTGCTGTGTGTTTGTCATATATAGCCTTTATTATGTTGAGGAGGTTCCCTCTATGCCCACATTCTGGAGAGTTTTTATCATAAGTGGGTGTTGAATATTGTCAAAAGCTATTTCTACATTTATTGAGATTATCACATGGATTTATCTTTCAATGTGTTAATATGCTGAATCACAATGATTGATTTGCTTATATTGAAGAATCCTTGCATTCCTGGTATAAATGTCACTTGATCCTGCTGTGTGATCCTTCTAATGTGCTGTTGGATTCTGTTTGCTAGTATTGTGTTGAGGATTTCTGAATCTATGTTCATCAGTGATATTGGCCTATAGTTTTCTTTTTTTGTGACATCTTTGTCTGGTTTTGGTATCAGGGTGATGGTGGCCTCATAGAATGAATTTGGGAGGGTTCCTCCCTCTGCTATATTTTACAGGAGTTTGAGAAGGATACATGTTAGCTCTTCTCTAAATATTCGATAGAATTCACCTGTGAAGCCATCTGGCCTTGGGCTTTTGTTTGTTGGAAGATTTTTACTCACAGTTTCGATTTCAGCGCTTGTGATTGGTGTGTTCATATTTTCTATTTTTCCTGGTTCAGTCTTGGAAGGTATTACTTTTCTAAGAATTTTTCCATTTCTTCCAGGTTTTTCATTTTATTGGCATATAGTTGCTTGTAGTAATCTCATGATCCTTTATATTTCTGCAGTGTCAGTTGTTCCTTCATTTTCATTTCTAATTCTGTTGATTTGAGTCTTCTTTTTTGTGTGTGATGAGTCTGGCTATAGGTTTATGAATTCTTTTTTTCCCAAAGAATCAGCTTTACGTTTACTGATTTTTGCTATTTTTCCCTTCATTTCTTTTCATTTCTGATCTTTATGATTTCTTTCCTTCTGCAAACTTTGTTTTTTTTAATTTTTGTTCTTCTTTCTCTAATTGCTTTAGGTGTAAGGTTAGGCTGTTTATTTGAGATTTTTCTTGTTTCTTGAGCTGAGATTTTATTGCTATAAACTTCCCTATAGAACTCTTTTGCTACATCCCTCAGGTTTTGGGTCATCGTGCTTCATTGTCATTTGTTTCTGGGTATTTGTTGATTTCCTCTTTGATTTCTTCAGTGATCTCTTGGTTATTTAGTAGTGTATTTTTAGCCTCCATGTGTTTGTAATTTTTACAGTTTTTTTCCTGCAGTTAATATCTAGTCTCATAGTGTCGTGGGCTGTAAGCATACTTGATACAAATTCAAGTGTTCTTAAATTAACCAAGGCTTGATTTGTGATCCAAGATATAATCTATTCTGGAGAATATTCCATGACCAGTTGACAAGAAAGTGTATTCTGTAATTTTTGTATGGAATGTCTTATAAATATCAATTAAGTCCATCTGGTCTAATGTGTCATTTAAAGCTTGTGTTTCCTTATTTATTTTCATTTTGGATGATCTGTCCATTGTTGAAAGTGGGGTTAAAGTACCCCACTATTTTTGTGTTACTGTTGATTTCCCCTTTTTGACTGTTAGCATTTGCCTATGTATTTAAGTACTCCTATGTTGAGTGCATAAATATTTACAATGGTTATATCTTCTTCTTGGATTGATCCCTTGATCATTATGTAGTGTCCTTCTTTGTCTATTTAATAGTCTTTATTTTAAAGTCTATTTTGTCTGATATGAGAATTGCTACTCCAGCTTTCTTTTGATTTCCATTTGCATGGAATATCTTTTTCTATCCCCTCACCGAGTGGCATTTCATGGGGCCAGGAGGTTAGTGGTGGTCCAATGACCTGTACTCGGCTCCCCACCTCGCAGGTTCAGGCCCGACACCCAGCTGGAGCACCAAGACCCTGCCAGCCACGTGGCTCAGAAGAAAAGGAAGAAAAACAAACAAACAAACAGATATAACCCCAAACTACATAGTAATAGCAATACTAAACAGACAAAATCACACAAAGAAACATACACACATGGAATAGCTTCAAGATGGTGGAAGACTAAGACGTGGAAATCACCTTCCTCCCCACAAATACATCAGAAATAAATCTCCATGTGGAATAACTCCTACAGAACACCTACTGAACACTGGCAGAAGTCCTCAGACTTTTCAAAATGCAAGAAACTCCTCACATACCTGGGTAGGGGAAAAGAAAAATGAAAAAAACAGAGACAAAATAATACGGACAGGACCAGCACCTCTGGGAAGGAGGTTGAAGGAGGAAAAGTTTCCACACACTAGGAAGCTCCTTCACTGGCTGAGAATGGGGCTGGGCAGGGGGAGGGGAACTTTGCAGCCAGGGAGGAGAGCTCAGCAACAGGGGTGAAGAGGGCAAATTGGAGAGATTCCTGCACAAATGATCCCTGGTGACCTGCACTCACAAGCCTAAGAGGCTTTTCTGCTCACCCGCCAGGGTAGATGGGGGCTGGGAGCTGAGGCTCAGGCTTTGGAGGTAGGATCCCAGGGAGAGGACTGGGGTTGGCTGCATGAATACAGCCTGAAGGGGGCTGGTGCTCCACAGTAGGCCAGAAGGGAGTCCGGGGAAAAGTATGGAACTGCCAAAGAGGCAAGGGATCATTGTTTTGCAGGGCGTGAGGAGAGAGGATTCAGAGCACCACCTAAACCAGCTACAGAGTCAGGCATGTGCCATGGCTATCAGTGTGGACACCAGAGATGGGCATGAAACGATAAGGCTGCTGCTGCAGCCACCAAGAAGCCTGTGTGCAAGCACTGGTCACTATCCACAGTTCCCCTTCCAGGAGCCTGTGCAGCCCACCACTGCCAGAGTCCCGTGAGCCAGGGATGATTTCCCCAGAAAAGCACAGAGTGTGAATTGTCATGCTAGCCTCTGATGCCACAGACTTACACCCAATTTTGTACCCCTCCCTCCCATGGCCTGAGTGAGCCAGAACCCCTAATCAGCTACTATTTTAACCCCGTCCTATCTGTGTGGGGAACAGATGCCTCAGGCGACCTGCATGCAGAGGCAGGACCAAATCCAAAGCTGAACCCCAGGAGCTGTGCTAACAAAGAAGAAAAAGGGAAACCTACCCCAGGAGCCTTTGGAGCAGTGGATTAAAACTCCACAATCACCTTGATGTACCCTGCACCTGTGAAATAACTGAACAGATGATGAATCATCCCAAAACTGAGGCGGTGGACATTGGAAGCAACTGTAGACCTGGAGTTCGCTTTCTCCATCAAATTTGTTTCTGGCTTTATGTTTATTTTAGTTTAGTATTTAGAGTTTTTATCATTGATAGACTGGTTTATTGATTTGGTTGCTCTCTTCCTTTTTTAAATATATATATTTTTTCTTTTTTCTATTTTTGGGAGTGTGTAGGTGCATGCTTCTTCATGTGATTTTGTCTGTATAGATTTGCTTTTACAATTTGTCCTAGTTTCTGTCTGAAGTGTTTTTTCTTTCTTTTTTTAAAAAAATATTTTAGCACTTGTTATCATTGGTGGATTTGTTTTATCGTTTGGTTGTTTTCTTCTTTCTTTTTAAAATACTTTTTATTTTAATAATTTTATTTTACTTCTTTCTTTCTTTCTTTTCTTTTCTTTCTTTCCTTTTATCTCACTTTACTTCTGAGCCATGTGGCTGACAGGGTATTGGTGGTCTGGCCGGGTATCAGGCCTGTGCCTCTGAGGTGGGACAGCCGAGTTCAGGACACTGGTCCACCAGAGACCTCCTATCACCACATAATATCAAACAGCGAAAGCTCTCCCAGAGATATCCATCTCAACACTAAGACCCCACTCCACTCAATAACCAGCAAGCTACAGGGTTGGACACCCTATGCCAAACAACTAGGAAGCAGGAACACAACCCCACCCATTAGCAGAGAAGCTACCTAAAATCATAATAAGATCAGAGACACCAACACACAAAACCAGATGTGGTCCTACCCACGAGAAAGACAAGATCCAGCCTCATCCACCAGAACACAAGCACCAGGCCCCTCCAACAGGAAGCCTACATAACACACTGAAGCAACATTAGCCACTGGGGGCAGACACCAAAAACAACAATGATTATGAACCTGCATCCTGAAAAAAGGAGACCACAAACACAGTAAGTTAAGGAAAATGAGAAGCCAGAGGAACACACAGCAGATGAAGAACCAAGGTAAAATCCCACCAGACCAAACAAATGAAGGGAAAGTAGTCAGTCTACCTGAAAAAGAATTCATGGTAATCATAGTAAAAATGGTTCAAAATCTTGGAAATAGAATGGTGAAAATATAAGAAATGTTTAACGAGAACCTAGAAGAAATAAAGACCAAACAAACAAGGATGAACAACACAATAAAAGAAATTAAAAATCCACTAGAAAGAATCAATAGCAGAATAACTGTGGCAGAAGAATGGATAAGTGACATTGAAGATAAAAGAGTAGAAATATATACTGCAGAACAGATTAAAGAAAAAAGAATTGAGGACAGTCTCAGTGACCCCTGGGACAACATGAAATGCACCAACTAGCGAATTATAGGGGTGCCAGAGGAAGAAGAGGAAAAGAAAGGGACTGAGAAAATATTGGAAGAGATTATAGTTGAAAACTTCCCTAATATGGGAAGGAAATAATTAATCATGTCCAGGAAGCACAAAGAGTCCCATACAGGATAAATTCAAGAAGAAACACACCAAGACACATAATAATCAAAGTATCAAAAATTAAATACAAAGAAAAAATATGAAAAGCAGCAAGGGAAAAACAATAAATAACATACAATGGAATCCCCATAAGGTTAACAGCTGATCTTTCAGCAAAAGCTCTGCAAGCCAGAAGGGAGTGGCAGGACATATTTAAAGTGATGAAACGGAAAAACCTACAACCAAGATTACTCTGCCCACCAAGGATCTCATTCAGATTCAATGGAGAAATTAAAATATTTACAAAGAAGCAAAAGCTAAGAGAATTCAGCACCACCAAACCAGCTTTACAACAAATACTAAAGGAACTTCTGTAGGCAGGAAATGCAAGAAAAGGAAAAGACCTACAATAACAAACCCAAAACAATTAAGAAAATGGTAATAGGAACATTCATATTGATAACTACCTTAAATGTAAATAGATGAAATGCTCCAACAAAAAGACACAGACTGGCTGAATGGATACAAGAACAACACCTGTATATATACTGTCTATAAGAGACACACTTCCGACCTAGGGACACATACATACTGAAACTGAGGGGATGGAAAAAGATATTCCATAGAAAGGGAAATCAAAAGAAAGCATGTGTAGCAACTCTCATATCAGACAAAATAGACTTTAAAATAAAGTCTACTTCAAGAGACAAAGAAGGACAGTGCATAATGATGAAGGGATCAATCCAAGAAGAAGATACACCAATTGTAAATACACATGCACCCAATATAGGAGCATCTGAATACATAAGGCAAATGCTAACAACCAAAAGGGGGAAATGAACAGTAACACAATAATTGTAGGGGACTTTAACACCCCACTTTCACCAATGAATAGATCATCCATAATGAAAATAAATAAGGAAATACAAGCTTTAAATGTTACATTAAACATGCTGAAATTAAGTGATATTTATAGGACATTCCATCCAAAAACAACAGAATACACTTTCTCCTCAAGTGCTCATGGAACATTCTGCAGGATAGATCATATCTTGGGTCACAACACAAGCCTAGGTAAATTTTAAAAATACTGAAATCTTACCCTGTATCTTTTCTGACCACAGCGCTATGAGACTCGATATCAATTACAGGAAAAAAATTGTAAAAAATACAAATACGTGGAGGCTAAACAATACACTACTTAATACACAAGAGATCACTGAAGAAATCAAAGAGGAAATCAAAAAATACCTAGAAACAAATGACAATGAAAACACAATGACCCAAAACTGATGGGACGAAGCAAAAGAAGTTCTAAGAGGAATGTTTATAGAAATACAATCCTACCTCAGGAAACAAGAAACATCTCAAATGAACAACCTAACCTTCACCTCACGCAATTAGAGAAAGTAGAACAAGAAAAACCCAAAGTTAGCAGAAGGAAAGAAATCATAAAGATCAGATGAGAAATAAATGAGAAAGAAATGAAGGAAACAATAGCTAAGATCAATAAAACAAAAAGCTTGTCCTTTGAGAAGATAAACAAAATTAATAAAATATTACCCAGACTCATCAAGAAAAAAGGTAGAAGACTCAAATCAACAGATTTACAAATGAAAAAGGAGAAGTAACAACGAACACTGCAGAAATACAAAGGATCATGAGAGTTTACAACAAGCAACTATATGCCAGTAAAATGGAAAAGCTGGAAGAAATGGACAATTTCTTAGAAAAGCACAAACTTCTGAGACTGAATCAGGAAGAAATAGAAAATATAAACAGACCAATCACAAGCACTGCAACTGAGACTTTGATTAAAAATCTTGCAGCAAACAAAAGCCCATGGCCAGACGGCTTCACAGGCGAATTCTATCAAACATTTAGAGAAGAGCTAACACCTATACTTCTCAAACTCTTCCAAAATATAGCAGAGGGAGGAACACTCCCAAACACATTCTACGAGGCTACAATCACCCTGATGCCAAAACCAGACAAATATGTCACAAAGAAAGAAAACTACAGGCCAGTACCACTGATGAACATAGATGCAAAAATTGTCAACAAAACCATAGCAAACAGCATCCAACAGCACATTAAAAGTATCATACACCATGATCAAGTGGGGTTTATCCCAGGAATAAAAGGAGTCTTCAGTATACACAACTCAATCGATGTTATAAGGCACTTTAAACAAATTGAAGGACAAAAACCATATGATCATCCCAATAGATACAGAAAAAGCTTTCGACAAAATTCAACACCCATTTATGATAAAAATCCTCCATAAAGTAGGCATAGTGGGAACTTACCTCAACATAATAAAGACCATGTATGCCAAACCCACAGCCAGCATCATTCTCAATGGTGAAAAAGTGAAACCATTTCCACTAAGATCAGGAATAAGACAAGGTTGCCTATTCTTACTACTATTATTCAGCATAGTTTGGGAAGTTTTAGCCACAGCCATCAGAGAAGAAAAAGAAATAAAAGAATCCAAATTGCAAAAGAAGAAGTAAAGCTATCACTGTTTGCAGATGACATGATATTATAAATAAAGAGTCCTAAAGATGCTACCAGAAAACCAGTAGAGCTACTCAATGATTTTGGTAAAGTATCAGGATACAAAATTAATACACAGGAATCTCTGGCATTCTTAGGCACTAATGATGAAAAACCTGAATGTCAAATTAAGAAAACACTCCCATTTACCATCGCAACAAAAAGAATAAAATACCTAGGAATAAACCTACCTATGAATACAACAGATCTTTATACAGAAAACTATAAGACACTGATGAATGAAATTAAATATGATACAAACAGATGGAGAGATATACCATGTTCTTGCATTGGAAAAATCAACATTGTGAAAATGACCATACTACCCAAAACACTCTACAGATTCAATGCAATCCATATCAAATTACCAATGGCAGTTTTTACAGAACTAGAACAAAAATTTTCACAATTTCTATGGAAACACCAAAGACACAGAATAGCTGAAGCAATCTTGCGAAAGAAATATGGAGCTGGAAGAATCAGGCTCCCTGACTTCAGACTATACTACGAATCTACAGTAATCAATACAGTATGGTTCTGACACAAAAGCAGATATATAGAGCAATGGAACAGCATAGAAATCCCAGAGATAAACCCATGTACATACGGTCACTTATCTTTGATAAAAGAGGGAAGAATATACAACAGAGAAAATACAGCCTCTTCAGTAAGTTGTGCTTGGACTACTGGATAGCTACAAGTAAAAGAATGAAAATAGTACACTCCCTAACACCATACAGAAAAATAAAGTCAAGGTGCATTAAAGACATAAATGTAAGGTGAGAAACTATAAAACTTTTAGAGGAAAACATAGGCAGGACACTCTATTACACAAATCACAGCAAGATCCTTTTTGATCCACCTCCTAGAGAAGTGGAAATAAAAACAAAAATAAACAAATTGGACCTAGTGAAACTTAAAAGCTTCCGCACAGCAAAGGAAACCATAAAGAAGATGAAATGACAGCCCTCTGAATGGGAGAAAATATTTGCAAATGAAGCAACTGACAAAGGATTAATCTCCAAATTTTACAAGCAGCTCATGTAGCTCAATATGAAAAAAACAAACAACCCAATCCAAAAATGGGCAGAAGACCCAAATAGACATTTCTCCAAAGAAGACATACAGATTGCCAACAAACACATGAAAGGATGCTCAACATCACTAATCATTAGAGAAATGCAGATCAAAATTATAATGAGCTATCACCTCACACTAGTCAGAATGG
The DNA here is from genome assembly GCF_005190385.1 of Monodon monoceros. Classification (NCBI taxonomy): domain Eukaryota; kingdom Metazoa; phylum Chordata; class Mammalia; order Artiodactyla; family Monodontidae; genus Monodon; species Monodon monoceros. The sequence continues at coordinate 51,861,670 of NW_021703779.1, read as the reverse complement.
CCATCATCAATAAATCTACAAACAATAAATGCTGGAGAGGGTGTGGAGAAAAGGGAACCCTCTTGCACTGTTGGTGGGAATGTAAATTGATACAGCCACTATGGAGAACAGTAGGGAGGTTCCTTAAAAAACTAAAAATAGAACTACCATACGACCCAGCAATTCAACTACTGAGCATATACACCGAGAAAATCATAATTCAAAAGAGTCATGTACCACAATGTTCACTGCAGCTCTATTTACAATAACCAGGATATGGAAGCAACTTATGTGGCCATTGCCAGATGAATGGAAAAACAAGATGTGGCACATATATACAATGGAATATTTCTCAGCCATAAAAAAAAATGAAATTGAGTTATTTGCAGTGAGGTGTATGGACCTAGAGTCTGTCATACAGAGTGAAGTAAGTCAGAAACAGAAAGACAAATACCGTATGCTAACACATATATATGGAGTCTAAAAAACAAAAAAAAAGTGGTTTTGAAGAACCTAGGGGCAGGACAGGAATAAAGACGCAGACATAGAGAATGAACTTGATTACATGGGGAGGGGGAAGTATAAGATGGACGAAGTGAGAGAGTGGCATGGACTTATATATACTACCAAATGTAAAATAGACAGCTAGTGGGAAGCAGCTGCATAGCACAGGGAGATCAGCTCAGTGCTTTGTGACCCCCTAGAGGGATGGGATAGGGAGGGTGGGTCGGAGATGCAAGAGGGAGGAAATATGGGGATATATGTTTATGTATAGCTGATTCACTTTGTTGTAAAGAAGAAACTAACACACCATTGTTAAGCAATTATACTCCAATAAAGATTTAAAAAAAGAAATATACACACACTCATAAAGCTAAAAAAACCAAACAACTAAAAATTAAAAAATAACTAACAGACAGAACCCTAGGATAAATGGTACAAGCAAACCTAAACAGAGAAGATCACACAAAGAGACATACACATACACACTCACAAAAAGAGAATAAAGGTAAAAAATAAAAATATATTTAAAAGATAATAAATTTAAAAAGTAAAATTAAATTTAAAAAAAAGGAAGAGAGCAACCAAACCAATAAATAAATCCACAAATTATAACAAGCACTAAAATCTAAACTGATAAATGTAAAACCATAAACCAATCAGACGCAGAAAGCAAACCCAAAGGCTAAAGTTGCTCCCAAAGTCAACCGCCTCAATTTTGGGAACATTCTTTGTCTATTCAAGTATTGTTCAAATGCAGCGTTTTTCAAGTTGATTGTGGGGATTTAATCTGCTTGTCCTCAGGCTGCAGGAAGTAATTCCCCTTTCTTTTCTTTGCACAGCTCCTGGGTTTCAGCTTTCGTTTTGGCCCTGCCTCTGCATTTAGGCTGCCCTCAAGCATCTATTCCCCTCACAGACTGGAGGGATTAAAGCAGCAGCTGATTAGGGCTCTATTGCTCACTCAGGCTGTATTGAGGGAGGGGTACGGTAGTTATAATTAGAATGCAGGGAGAACCTGTGGTGGGAGAAGCCAGCATAACTTTGTCACAGCCTGAGGCACGCAGTGTGTTCTCCAAGGGGAAGTTGTCCCTGGATCACAGGACCCTGGCAGTGGCATGCTGCACAGGTTACCGGGGTGGTGTGGGTAGTGACCTGTGCTTTCACACAGGATTGTTGGTGGCAGCAGTGGTGGTGTTAGCCGTCCATGCTCATCTCTGCAGTCCGAGATGTTAGCCACATCTTGCACCCATCTCTGGAGCTTGCTTAGGTGGTACTCTGCCTTCTGTGGGCACACAGTGGGAATACTCTCTCCTTGCTCACCCCTAAACAATGGTCTCTTGCCCCTCCAGCAGGTCCAGACTTTTTCCCGGACTCCCTCCTGGCTAGCTGTGGCACACTAGCCCCCTTCAGGCCATCTTCATGCAGCTAACCCTAGCCCTCTCCCTGGGGTTTGACCTGCAAAACTTGAACCTCAGGTCCCAGCCTCCACCTGTGATGGTTGGTCAGCAGATAATCATCTCAGGTTTGTGAGTGCTAGTTAGCACCAATCCTCTGTGAGGGAATCTCTCTGCGTTGACCTCTGCACCCCTGTTGCTGCACTCTCCTCCATGGCTCCAAAGCTTCCCCCCGGCCACTCTTCATCCCCGCCACTGAAGGGGCTCCCTAGTGTGTGGAAACTTCTCCTCTTTCACAGCTCCTTCCCAGATGTTCAGGTCCCATCCCTATTCTTTTTTCTTTTGCCCTGCCCAGGTATGTGGGGATTTTCCTCTTTTTGGAAGTCTAAGATCTTCTGCCAGCTTTCAGTAGGTGTTCTGTAGGAGTTGTTCCACATGTAGATATATTTGTGGAGAGGAAGATGATCTCCATGTCTTAACCCTCCACCATCTTGAAGGTCCTCGGTTTTTGCTATTTGTCTTGGGTTTCATTTGTTTGTTTTCATTTTTTTTTACTTTCTTTTTTTTTTCTTTTTTCTCTGGCCGCACTGTGCAGCTTATGGGCTCTTGGTTGTAGAGCCTGTGATCAGGCCTGAGCCTCCATGGTGGGAGCACTGAATCCAGGACAGTGGACCACCAAAGACTTCATAGGCACAGAGAATATTAATCAGTGTGCATGCTCCCAGAGGTATCCATATCATCACCAAGACCTGTCCCCACACAGCTGCTTGCAGATTCCAGTGTTGGACACCTAATGCCAAACAACCAGCAAGACAGGAACACAGACACATGCATCAGCAGACAGGCTGCATGAAGTGGTATTAAGCTCATAGACACCCCAAAACACTTCACCTGACGTGGCCCTGGCCTTCAGAGGGAAAAGACTCAGCACCACCCACCAGAGCACAGGTAACAATCCCTCCCACCAAGAAGCCTAAACAAGCCCCTGGAACAACCTCACCCACCAAGGGGCAGACACCAGAAGCAAGAAGAGCTATGACCCTGCAGCCTGATGAAAGGAGACAATAAACACAGTAGGTTAGACAAGATGAGATAACAGAGAAATATGTTGCAAATGAAGGGGCAAGGTAAAATCCCACAAGACCAAATAAATAAAGAAGAAACAGGCAATCTACCTGAAAAAGAATTCAGGGTAATGATAGGAAAGATGATCCAAGATCTCAGAAATAGAACAGAGGTACGGATTGAGAAGATACAAGAAATGTTTAACAAGTGCCTAGAAGAACTAAAGAACAAACAATCAGTGGTGAATAGCACAATAACTGAAATGAAAAATAAAATAGAAGGAATCAATAGCAGAAAACTGAGGTAGAAGAATGGATAAGTGTGCTAGAAGATAGAATGGTGGAAATCACTCCCACAGAACAAAGAAAAAAGAATGAAAAGAATTGGGGACAGTCTCAGAGACCTCTGGGACAACATTAAATGCACCAACATTCGAATTATCGGGGTCCCAGAAGAAGAAGAGAAAAACAGGATCTGAGAAAATATTTGAATAGATTATAGTCAAAAACTTCCCTAACATGGGAAAGGAAATAATCAAGTCCAGAAAGAACAGAGAGCCCCATACAGGATAAACTTAAGGAGAAACATACCAAGACACATATTAATCAAACTAACAAAAAATTAACTACAAAGAAAAAACATAAAAAGCAGCAAGGGAAAAGCAACAAATGACATACATACAAGGGAATCCCCATAAGGTTACCAGCTCATTTTTCAGCAGAACCTTTGTAGGGCAGAAGAAAGTTACATAATATACTTAAACTGATGAAAGGGAAAAACCTACAACCAAGATTAATCTACCCAGCAAGGATTTAATTCAGATTCGACAGAGAAATCACATGATATACAGAAAAGCAAAAGCTAAGAGAATTCAGCACCATCATACCAGCTTTACAACAACTGTTAAAGGAAATTCCTTTAGCTCTCCAAGAGCCAAAGGAACTTCTCCAGGAGGGAAACACAAAAGAATAAAAAGATCTACAAAAATGAAGCCACTATTAAGAAAATGACAATAGGAACATACAAATCAATAAGTACCATAAATGTAATTGGATTAAATGCTCAAACCAAAAGATACAGACTGGATGAATGGATACAAAAACAAGACCCATATATATGCTGTCTACAAGAAACCCACTTCAGACCTAGGGACACATACAGACTGAGAGTAAGGGGATGGAAAAAGATATTCCATGCACATGGGAATCAAAAGAAAGTTGGAGGAGCAATACACATATCAGACAAGATAGACTTTAAAATAAAGACTATTAAAAGAGACAAGGAAGGACACTACATAATGATCATGGGATCAAGCCAAGAAGAAGATATAACCATTGTAAATATTTATGCACCCAAACTAGGAGCACCTCTATAAATGAAGCAAATGCTAACACTTATAAAGGGGAAATCAACAGTAACACAATAATAGTGGGGGGCATTAACACCCCACTTACACGGATGGACAGATCATCAAGACAGAAAATGAATAAGGAAACCCAAGCTTTAAATGACACAAGAGACCAAATAGACATAATTTATATTTATAGGACATTCAAACCAAAAGTGGCAGAATACACTTTATTCTCAAGTGCTCACAGACCATTCTCCAGGATAGATCACATCCTGGGTCACAAATCAAGCCTCAGTAAATTTAAGAAAATTGAAATTGTATAAATCATCTTTTCCTACCACAATGCTATGAGATTATAAATCTATTACAGGAAAAAAAGAACTGTTAAAAATACAAACATATGGAGGCTAAAAAATATGCTATGAAATAACCAAGAGATCACTGATGAAATCAAAGAGGAAATGAAAACATACATAGAGACAAATGACAATGAATACATGATGACCTAAAATGTACAGGATGCAGCAAAAGCAATTCTAATAGGGAAGTTTACAGCAATACAATCCTACCTCAAGAAACAAGAAAAATCTCAAATAAACAACCTAACCTTACACCTAAAGCAATGAGAGAAAGAAGAACAAACAAAACCCAAAGTTAGTAGAAGGAAAGAAATCATTAATATTAGAGCAGAAACAAATGAAATAGAAATGAAGAAAACAATAGCAAAGATCAATGAAACTAAAAGCTGGTTTTTTGAGATGATAAATGAAACTGATAAACCTTTAGCCAGACAGACTCATCAGGAACAAACAATGGAGAGGACTCAAATCAATAAAATTAGAAATGAAAAAGGAGAAGCTACAATTGACACCACAGAAATGCAAAGGATCATAAGAGATTACTACAAGAAATTATATGGCAGTAAAATGGACAACCTGGAAGAAATGGACAGTCCTAGTAAAGTACAGCCTTCCAAGGCTGAGCCAGGAAGAAATAGAAAATATGAAGAGACCAATCACAAATAATGAAATTGAAACTGTGATTAAAAATCTTCAAACAAACAAAAGTCCAGGACCAGATGGCTTCACAGGAGAATTCTATCAAACATTTAGATAAGAGCTAACACAGATCCTTTTCAAACTATTTCATAAATCTGCAGTGGACAGAACACCCCCAATTCATTCTATGAGTCCACCATCACCCTGATACCAAAACCAGACAAGGATATAACAAAAAGAGAAAATTACAGGCCAATATCACTGATGAACATAGATGGAAAAATCCTTAACAAAACACTACCAAACCAAATCCAACAACATATTATAAGGGTCATACAACATGACCAAGTGGGATTTAACCCAGGAATGCAAGAATTCTTCAATATATGCAAATCAATCAATGTGATACACCATATTAACAAATTGACAAATAAAAACCATATGATCACCTCAATAGATGGAGAGAAAGATTTTGATAAAATTCAACACACATTTATGATAAAAACTCTCCAGAAAGTGAGCCCAGAGGACACATCATTCTTATAGGTGAAAAACTGAAAGCACTTCCTCTAAGATCAGGAAAAAGACAAGGGTGTCCATTCTCACCACTATTATTCAACATAGTTTTGGAAGTTCTATCCATGGCAATCAGAAAAGGAAAAGAAATAAAAGGAATCCAAATTGGAGAAAACGAAGTAAAACTGTCACTGTTTGCAGATGACATGATACTATACATAGAGAATCCTAAAGATGCCACCAGAAAACTATTAGAGTTAATCAATGAATTTGGTAAAGTAGCAGGATACAAAATTAATGCACAGAAATCTGTGGCATTCCTATATACTAATGATGAAAAATCTGAAAGTGAAATCAGGAAAACACTCCCATTTACCATTGCAACAAAAATTATAAAATATCAAGGAATAAACCCATGTAAGGAGGCAAAAGACCTGTATGCAGAAAACTATAAGATACTGATGAAAGAAATGAAAGACAGTACAAACAGATGGAGAGATATACCATGTTCTTGAACTGGAAGAATCGATACTGTGAAAATGACTATACTACCCAAAGCAGTCTACAGATTCAATGCAAACCCTATGAAATAACCAATGGAATTTTTCACAGAACTAGAGCAAAGAAATATTACATTTTGTATGGTAACACAAAACAACCCGGATAGACAAAGCAATCTTGAGAAAAATGGAGCTGGAGGAACCAGGCTATGTGCCTTCAGACTATATTGCAAAGCTACAGTAATCAAGACAGTATGGTGCTAGCACAAAAACAGAAATATAGATCAATGGAACAGGATAGAAAGCCCCCAGATAAATATACACACCTACTAATCTTTGACAAAGGAGTCAAGAATATACAATGGAGAACAGACAGTCTCTTTAATAAGTGGTGCTGGGAACTCTGGACAGTTACATGTAAAAGAATGAAATTAGAACACTCCATAACGTGATACAAAAAAATGAAAAAAAAATGGGTTAAAGACCTACATGTAAGACCTGACTGTATTAAACTCTTAGAGGAAAACATTGGCAGAACACTTTATGACATAAATTGCAGCAAGATCTTTTTGACCTACTTCCTAGAGTAATGAAAATAAAAATAATAAATAAACAAATGCAACCAAATTCAACTTAAGAGCTTTTGCACAGCAAAGAAAACCATAAACAAGATGAAAAGACAAGCCTCAGAATGGGAGAAAACAGTGGCAAATGAAGCAACTAACAAAGCATTAACCTCCAAAATATACCAGTGGCTCATGCAGTTCAATATCAAGAAAACAAATACAACCCTATCAAAAAATGGGCAGGGGCTTCCCTGGTGGCACAGTGGTTGAGAGTCTGCCTGCCGATGGAGGGGACATGGGTTCATGCCCCAGTCAGGGAAGATCCCACATGCCGCAGAGTGGCTGGGCCTGTGAGCCATGGCCACTGAGCCTGCATGTCCAGAGCCTGTGCTCTGCAACGGGAGAGGCCACAACAGTGAGATGCCTGTGTATGGCAAAAAAAAAAAAAAAAGAAAGAAAGAAAAAAAATACAACATGCAGATGGCCATAAAACACATGAAAATATGCTCAACATCACTCATTATTATAGAAATGCAAATCAAAACTACAATGAGGTGCCACCTCCCACTGGTCAGAACAGCCATTATCAAAAAATCTACAAACAATAAATGTTGGAGAGGGTATGGAGAAATGGGAACGCTCATGCACTATTGATGGGAATGTAGACTGAGAGAGCCACAGTGGAAAACAGTATGGAGGTTCCAAAAAAACTAAAAACAGAACTACCATATGACCCAGCAATCCCACTACTGGGAATACACACTGAGAAAACCACAATTCAAAAAGACACATGCATGCCAAAGTTCACTGCAACTCTATTTACAATAACCAGGACATGGAAGCAACCTAAATGTCCATCAACAGAGGAATCAATAAAGAAGATGTGGTACATCTATACAATGGAATATTACTCAGCCATAAAAAGGAACGAAATTTGGTCATTTGTAGAGACGTGGGTGGGCCTAGAGAGGGTCATACAGAGTGAAGTAATTCAGAAAGAGAAAAACAAATATTGTATATTAATGCATATATGTGGAATCTAGAAAAATGGCATAGATGACCCTCTTCGCAAAGTAGAAACAGAGACACAGAGGTAGAGAGCAAATGTATGGATACCGAGGTGGAAAGGGGGATGGGAGGAATTGAGAAATTGGGATTGACACATATACACTATTGATATTATGTGTAGAATTGATAATTACAGCCAATATCGTCCTCAATGGTGAAAAACTGAAAGCATTTCCACTAAGATCAGGAACAAGACAAGGTTGCCCACTCTCACCACTCTTATTCAACATAGTTTTGGAAGTTTCAGCCACAGCAATCAGATAAGAAAAGGAAATAAAAGGAAGCCAAATCGGAAAAGAAGAAGTAAAGCTGTCACTGTTTGCAGATGACATGATACTATACATAGAGAATCCTAAAGATGCTACCAGAAAACTACTAGAGCTAATCAATGAATTTGGTAAAGTAGCAGGATACAAAATTAATGCACAGAAATCTCTGGCATTCCTATACACTAATGATGAAAAATCTGAAAGTGAAATCAAGAAAACACTCCCATTTACCATTGCAACAAAAAGAACAAAATATCTAGGAATAAACCTACCTAAGGAGACAAAAGACCTGTATGCAGAAAATTATAAGACATGGATGAAAGAAATTAAACATGATACAAATAGATGGAGAGATATACCATGTTCTTGGATTGGAAGAATCAACATTGTGAAAGTGATTATACTACCCAAAGCAGTCTACATATTCAATGCAATCCCTATCAAACTACCACTGGCATTTTTCACAGAACTAGAACAAAAAATTTCGCAATTTGTATGGAAACACAAAAGACCCCGAATAGCCAAAGCAATCTTGAGAATGAAAAATGGAGCTGGAGAAATCAGGCTCCCTGACTTCAGACTATACTACAAAGCTACAGTAATCAAGACAGTATGGTAGTGGCACAGAAACAGAAAGATAGACCAATGGAACAGGATAGAAAGTCCAGAGATAAACCCACGCACATATGGTCACATTATCTTTGATAAAGGAAGCAGGAATGTACAGTGGAGAAAGGACAGCCTCTTCAATAAGTGGTGCTGGGAAAACTGGACAGGTACACGTAAAAGAAAGAGATTAGATCACTCCATAACACCATACACAAAAATAAGCTCAAAATGTATTAAAGACCTAAATGTAAGGCCAGAAACTATCAAACTCTTAGAGGAAAACATAGGCAGAACACTCTATGACATAAATCACAGAAAGATCCTTTTTGACCCACTTCCTAGAGAAATGGAAATAAAAACAAAAATAAACAAATGGGACCTAATGAAACTTCAAAGCTTTTGCACAGCAAAGGAAACCATAAAGAAGACCAAAAGACAACCCTCAGAATGGGAGAAAATATTTGCAAATGAAGCAACTGACAAAGGATTAACCTCCAAAATTTATAAGCAGCTCATGCAGCTCAATAACAAAAAAACAAACAATCCAATCCAAAAATGGGCAAAAGACTTAAATAGACATTTCTCCAAAGAAGATATACAGACTGCCAACAAACACATGAAAGAATGCTCAACATCATTAATCATTAGAGAAATGCAAATCAAAACTACAATGAGATATCATCTCACACCAGTCAGAATGGCCATCATCAAAATATCTAGAAACAATAAATTCTGGAAAGGGTGTGGAGAAAAGGGAACACTCTTGCACTACCGGTGGGAAGGTGAATTGGTACAGCCACTATGGAGAACAGTATGGAGGTTCCTTAAAAAACTACAAATAGAACTACCATACGACCCAGCAATCCCACTACTGGGCAGATACCCTGAGAAAACAATAATTCAGAAAGAGTCATGTACCAAAATGTTCATTGCAGCTCTATTTACAATAGCCTGGAGATGGAAACAACCTAAGTGTCCCTCACTGGATGAATGGATAAAGAAGATGGGGCACATATATACAATGGAATATTACTCAGCCATAAAAAGAAATGAAATTGAGCTATTTGTAATGAGGTGCATAGACCTAGAGTCTGTCATTCAGAGTGAAGTAAGTCAGAAAGAGAAAGACAAATTCTGTATGCTAACACATATACATGGAATTTAAGAAAAAAAATGTCATGAAGAACCTAGGGGTAAGACAGGAATAATGACACAGACCTACTAGATAGAGAATGGACTTGAGGATATGCGGAGAGGGAAGCTGTGACAAAGTGAGAGAGAGGCATGGATATATATACACTACCAAACATAAGGTAGTTAGCTAGTGGGAAGCAGCCGCATAGCACAGGGAGATCAGCTCAGTGCTTTGTGACCACCTGGATGGGTGGGATAGGGAGGGTGGCGGGAAGGGAGACGGAAGAGTGAAGAGATATGGGAACATATGTATATGTATAACTGATTCACTTTGTTATAAAGCAGAAACTAACACACCATTGTAAAGCAATTATACTCCAATAAAGATGTAAAAATAATAATTGATAACTAGTGAGAACATACTGTATGGAACAGGGAACTCTATTTTATGTACAGTGGTGACATAAATGGAAAGGAAATCCAAAAAAGAGCAGCTATATGTATATGTATAGCTGATTCATTTTTCTGTACAATAGAAACTAACTCAACATTTTAAAGCAACCATACTCCAATAAAAATTAATTAAGAAAAAAGAACCAATGAGCCAATGTAAAAATCAAAGATCAAATTTTAAAAATACCTTGAGGGCTTCCCTGGTGGCACAGTGGTTGAGAGCCCACCTGCCGATGCAGGGGACATGGTTTCGTGCCCTGGTCTGGGAAGATCCCACATGCCACAGAGCAGCTAGGCCTGTGAGCCATGGCCACTGAGCCTGCACGTCTGGAGCCTGTGCTCCACAACAGGAGAGGCCACAACAGTGAGAGGCCCGCGTACCACAAAAAAAATAATACAATAAGAAAATTATAAAAATACCTTGGAACAAATAAAAATGGAAACACAACTGTACAAAATGTATGGGATGAAGCAAAAAAGAGTTCTAAGAGTGAAGTTCGTACTGATCCAAGCAATAAATTCTCAAATAAACAACCTAACCTACCAGCTAAAGGAATTAGAAAAATAAGAACAAATCCCAAAGTCAGCAGAAGGAAGAAAATAATAAAGATCAAGCAGAAATAAATGAAATAGAGATTTTAAAAATAGAAAACATCAATGGAACTAAAAGCTGTTTTTTTGCAAAAATAAACAAAATAGACAAACCTTTAGCCAGAGTGATCAAGAAAAAAAAAAAGAAGGCACAAATAAATAAAATCATAAGTAAAAGAAGAGAAAATACAACTGACATCACAGAAGTGCAAAGAATCATATGAGAATACTATGATCAATTATATACCAACAAATTAGACAACCTAGAAGAAATGGATAAATTTCTAGAAACGTATTACCTTTCAAGACAGAATCATAAAGAAATAGAGAATCTGAATAGACTGATTACTAGCAACAAAATTGATTCAGTAATTTTCAAAACTCCCAAAAAGCAATTCCAAATCCAGATGGCTTCACAGGTGATTTCTACCAAACATTTAAAGAAGAGTTAATAACTATCCTTCTCAAATTATTCGAAAAAATTAAAGAGGAAGGATCACATCCAAACTCATTTTATGCGGCCAGCTTTATGGTGATAGTAAAACCAGACAAAGATACCACACAGACACACGTGTGCATGTGAGCACCCACATCCACACCCAAATTACTTGCCCAAATCCCTGTTGAACATAGATGTAAAAATCCTCTACAAAATATTACAAAATGAATTCAACTTTACATTAGGAGGATTATACACCATGATTAAGTGGAATTCATTCCAGGGATGCAAAAAGGTTTTGAAATTTGTAAATCAATGTGATACATCATATAAATGAAAAGAAAAAGAAAAATTATATGATCATTTCAGTGGATGCAGAAAATCATTTTGGGTACACCTGAAACTACTACAACATTGTTAATCCACTATACTTCAACATAAAATAAAAATGACAAAAACATTTGGTTTTGATGTTGACAAAATTCATTATCATTTTAACATAAAAACTCTCAACAATGTGGGTATAGAGGGAACATACCTCAACATAATAAAGGCAATATATGACAAACCTACAGCTCACGTAATATTCAATGGTTAAAAGCTGAAAACTTTCCCTCTAAGATCAGGAACACAACAAAAGAAAGCAACAGTTGATGTTTTACTCAACATAGTATTGGAAGTCCTAGCTACAGCAGTTAAGCAAGAGAAAGAAATGAAAAGTATCCAAACTGGAAAGAAAGAAGTAAAAATATCATTATTTGCAGATGACATGATACTATATATAGAAAACCCCAAGGACTTCAGTAAAAATCTCTTAGAATTAATAAATGAATTCAGTAAAGTTGCAAGATACAAAATTAACACACAGAAATCTGTTGCATTTCTATAAACTAATAACAAATTTTCAGAAAGTGAAATGAAGGAAACAATCCCATTAACAATTCCATCTAAATGAATAAAATACCTAGGAATAAATTTATCAAAGGAGATGAAAGACCGCCTGTACTCTAAACACTATAAGCCATTGAGGAAACTGAAGACAACACAAATAACTGGAAAGATATACTATGCTCATGCATTGAAAGAATCATTATCATTAAAATGCCATACTATCTTAAGCAATCTACAGATTCAATGCAATCCTTATCACATACGAATGACATTTTTCACAGAACTAGAACAAATAATCCTAAATATTGTATGTAACCACAAAAGACCCCAAATAGCCAAAGCAATCTTGAGAAAGAAGAACCAAGCTCAATGTATCAAGCTCCCACACTTGAAACTATACTACAAAGCTATAGTAAACAAAACACTATGATACAGGCATGAAAACAGACACAAAAATCAATAGAACAGAAGTGAGAGTCCAGAAATAAACCCATGCTCATATGGTCCACTAATCTATGACACAAAGTCAAGAATATATAATAAGGAAAAGACAATCTTTTCAATAAATGGTGTTTGGTAAACTGGATGGCTTCATGCAAAAGAATGAAACTGGACCACCTTCTTATAGCATATACAAAAATAAACTCAAAATGGATTAAAGCCTTAAACATTAGACCTAAAACCATAAAACTTCTAGAAGAAAATAGGCAGTACATTCCTTGCATTGGACTTAGAAAGATTTTTTTGGATATGTCTCCTCAGGCAAGGGAAACAAAACCAAAAATAAATAAATCAGACTACATCAAACTATAAAGCTTTTTCACAGCAAAGGACTCTACCAAAAAAAATGAAAAAGGAGAAGATATCTGCAAACAGTATACCTGATAAAGGGCCAATTTCAAAAATATAAAAAGAACTCATATAAATAAGCAGAATTCAAAGATGGCTGCCCTTCAAGGTTTCCCACATCCATGGTGTACATGCCCTGAATAATCCTTGTGACTCTGAATAGAACAGATTTTGTCACCATGATTAGGTTATGTTATATTACATGGTTGGCTCTAAGAAAGTAAGATTATCCAGTTGGGCCTGACATAATCATATGAGTCTTTAATGGAAGACAGTTTTCCAGCATGAAGTTTCCTCAAACAATTAAAACTAGAACTACCATACAATTCAGCAACTGTGCTTCTGGGTATTTACTGGAAGAAAACAAAAACACTAGTTCAAAAAGATATATGCATCCCTATGTTCACTGCAGCATTATTTACAATAGCCAAGATGTGGAAGCAACCTAAGTGGCTGGGTAAACCAGCCTCTGCAGAACATCTGAATGGACAATTAATGTTCCCACAACTGAGACCACTCTAGTTTTAGCAACTGTGGACTTTGGGGGCACGTACATGTGGGAGTTAGGTCAGGTCAGAGTCTCAGGTACTCCACAGTGCTCACTGAGTCCAGAGACCTAACAAGAGGTCTTGGAGGGCCTCCTAGGGAGGCTGTGGTTGGCTGTGTCTCAATGTACGGGCAAGGATGCTGATAGCGGAGGCCTCAGGGAAGTTTTGTTTTTTAATTTATTTTTTAAGTTTTAAATATAATTTTTATTTTTTAATTTTTATTTTATATTGTTCTTTCTGTTTTTGTTGTTTTTTAGCTTTTTAAATATTTTGCTATTTTGTTTTTCTCTTTTTTATGTTTTGTGTCATTTTTGTGTGTTTGCTTTCTGTTTTCATTGCTTCTTTTAGTTTGTTTTTGTTTTTTGTTTTATTTTTTGCCTTTTGTTTTAGTTAGTTTTGTTTTTACTGTTTGTTTTGGTTTTTGGATTTTTTGTTTGATTGTTTTCTTGATTTTGGGTTTTCATTTTTTCTTTGATTGTCTTTGTTTTTATTATTTATCTTCGTTTTTGTTTCTCTGCTTGTTTGTTTTGTTTTCTTTTCTTTTCTTTATTGCCCATGTCACACAGCTTGCAGGGTCTTGGTTCCCCAGCTGGGGGTCAAGCCTGTGTCCCCGTCGTGGGAGCGCCAAGTCCAGGCTGCTGGACCACCAGAGAATTCCCACTCCAGGGAATATTAATCTGCATGAGCTCTCCTGGAGGTACCCATCTTGGCACCAAGACCCGGCTCCACCCACAGCCTGCAAGCTCCAGTGCTGGGTGCCTCAGCCCAAACAACCAGCAAGATAGAAACACAACCCCACCCATCAGCAGACAGGCTGTCTAAAGTTGTACTAAGCTTACAGACACCCAAAACACACCTTGTGACATGGCCTTGACTGCTGGAGGGACAAGACCCAGCTCCACCCACCAGAGCGCAGGCACCAATCCCTCCCACCAGGAAGCCTACATAAGCCCCTGGACCAACCTCACCCACGAAGGGGCAGACACCAGAAGCAAGAGGAGCTATGACCATGCAGCCTGCAGAAAGGAGACCATAAACAGTAAGTTAGACAAAATGAGACAACAGATAAATATGTTGCAGATGAAGGAGCAAGGTAAAAACCTATAAGACCAAATAAATAAAGAGGATATAGGCAACCTACCTGAAAAAGAGTTCAGAATAATGATAGTAAAGATGATCTAGGATCTTAGAAATAGAATGGAGGCATGGATCAAGAAGATACAAGAAATGCTTAATAAGGACCTAGAAGAACTAAAGAAAAAACAAAGTGATGAATAATAAAATAACTGAAATGAAAAACACACTAGAAGGAATCAATAGCAGAATAATTGAGGCAGAAGAACAGATAAGTGATATGGAAATCACTACTACAGAACAGAAAAAAAGAATGAAAAGAAATGAGGACAGTATCAGAGACTTCTAGGACATTAAAGCACCAACATTCGAATTATAGGGGTCCCCAAAGAAGAAGAGAAAGAGAAAGGGTCTGAGAAAATATCTGAAGAGATTACAGTTGAAAACTTCCCTAACGTAGAAAAGGAAATAGTCACCCAAGTCCAGGAAGTGCAGAGTCCCATACAGGATAAACCCAAGGAGAAACACACCAACATACATATTAATCAAACTACCAAAAATTACATACAAAGAAAAAATATTAAAAGCAAAAAGGGAAAAGCAACAAATAACATATAAGGGAATCCCCATAAGTTAACAGCTGATTCATCAGCAGAAACTGCACACCAGAAGGGAGTGGCATGAAATATTTAAAGTGATGAATGGGAGAAACCTACAACAAAGAATACTCTCCCCAACAAGGTTCTCATTCAGATTCGATAGAGAAATCAAAAGCTTTACAGGCAGGTAAAGCCAAGAGAATTCAGCAACACCAAATCAGCTTTGCAACAAATGCTAAGGGAACTTTTCTAGGCGGGAAATACAAGAGAAGAAAAAGAGCTACAGAAAGAAACCCAAAACAATTAAGAAAATGGCAGTAGGAACATATATATCAATAATTACCTTAAATGTAAATGGATTAAATGCTCCAACCAAAAGACACAGACTGGCCGAATGGATACAAAAACATGACCTGTATATATACAGTCTACAAAAGACCCACTTCAGACCTAGGGACACATACAGACTGAAGGTGAAGGGACGGAAAAATTTATTCCATGCAAATAGAAATCAAAAGAAAGGGCTTCCCTGGTGGCGCAGTGGTTGAGAGTCCACCTGCCAATGCAGGGGACATGGATTCGTGCCCTGGTCTGGGAAGATCCCACATGCCATGGAGTGGCTGGGCCTGTGAGCCATGGCTGCTGAGCCTGCACATCCGCAGCCTGTTCTCCGCAACGGGAAAGGCCACAACAGTGAGAGGCCCACATACCGCAAAAAAAAAAAAAAAAAAAAAAAAGCTGGAGTAGCAATATCAGACAAAAATAGACTTTAAAATAAAGACTGTTACAAGAGACAAGGAAGGACACTACATAATGATCAAGTGATCAATCCAAGAAGAAGACATAACAATTGTAAATATATATTCACCCAAAATAGGTGCACCTCAATATATAAAGCAAATGCTAACAGCCATAAAAGGGAAAATTGACAGTAACACAACAATAGTGGGGGACGTTAATGTCCTACTTACACCAATGGATAGATCATCCAGAGAGAAAATTAATAAGGAAACACAAGCCTTAAATGACACATTAGACCACACAGACTTAACTGATATTTATAGGAAATTCCATCCAAAAGCAGCAGAATGCACTTTCTTCTCAAGTGCACACAAAACATTCACCAGGATAAATCATATCTTGGGTCACAAATCAAGCCTTGGTAAATTTAAGAAAATTAAAATCATATCAAGGGCTTCCCTGGTGGTATAGTGGTTGAGAGTCCACCTGCCGTAGGAGGGGACATGGGTTCGTGCCCCGGTCCGGGAAGATCCCTCATGCCATGGAGCGGCTAGGCCTATGAGCCATGGCTGCTGAGCCTGTGCGTATGGAGCCTGTGCTCCACAATGGGAGAGGCCACAACAGTGAGAGGCCCGCACACCGCAAAAAAAAAAAAAAAAAAGAAATAAAAAGAAAAAAAAATCATATCAAGCATCTTTTCTGACCAGAACACTATGAGATTAGAAATCAATTATAGGAAAAAAAAACTGTAACAAACACATGGAGGCTGCACAATATGTTACAAAATAATCAATGGATCACTGAAGAAATCAAAAAGGAAAAAAACACCTAGAGAAAGAGAAAAACAAATATTGTATATTAATGCATATACGTGGAATCTAGAAAAATGGTACAGATGAACCAGTTTGCAAGGCAGAAAGCGAGACAGATGTAGAGAACAAATGTATGGACACCAAGGGGGGAAAAGGGGGCCTGGAAGTTTTGGGATATTGGGATTGACATATATACACTAATACGTATAAAATAGATAACTAAAGAGTATCTGCTGTATATCACAGGGAACTCTATTTCACTTCGCTGTACAGTAGAAACTAACACAACATTATAAAACAACTATAACCCAATAAAAATAAATAAAATCTCAAATAAACAACCTATCCTTACACCTAAAGAAACTAGAGAAAGAAGAACAAGCAAACGTCAGAGTTAGAAGAAGGAAAGAAATCATAAAGATTAGAGCAGAAATAAATGAAATAGAGATGAAGAAAACAATAGCAAAGATCAATGAAACTAAAAGCTCATTCTTTGAGAAGATAAACAAAATTGATAAAACTTTAGCCAGAGTCATCAAGAAAAAAAGGGAGAGGATTCAAATCAATAAAATTAGAACTGAAAAAGTAGAAGTTACAATGGACAGCACAGAAATACAAAGGATCATAAAAGATTACTACAAGCAGCTATATGCTAATAATTGGACAACCTGGAAGAAATGGACAAATTCTTAGAAAAGTACAACCTTCCAAGACTGAACTAGGAAGGAATAGAAAATATGAACAGACCAACCACGAGTACTGAAATTGAACCTGTGATTTAAAAACTCCCAACAAACAAAAGCCCAGGACCAGATGGGTTCACAGGAGAATTCTATCAAACATTTTAGAGAAGAGTTAACACCCACCCTTCTGAAACTCTTCCAAAAATTGCAGAGGAAGGAACACTCCTAAGCTCATTCTATGAGGCCACCCTCACCCTGATACCAAAACCAGAAAAAGATATTACAAAAATGCAAAATTACAGGCCAATATCACTGATGAACATAGATGGAAAAATCCTCAACAAAATACTAGCAAACAAAATTGAACAACACATTGAAAGGATCATATACACCCTTATCAAGTGGGATTTATCCCAGGGATGGAAGTATTCTTCAATATTCATAAATCATTCAATGTGATACACCACATTATCAAATTGAAAAATTCAAACCATATGATCATCTCAGTAGATGCAGAAAAATCTTCTGACAAAGTTCAACACCCAGTTCTAATAAAAACCTCTCCAGAAAGTGGGCATAGAGGGAACATATCTCAACATAATAAAGGCCATATATGACAAAACCACAGCTAACATCATACTCAACTGTGAAAAGCTGAAACCATTCTTTCTAAGATCAGGAACAAGAGAAGGATGTCTAGTCTCACCACTTTTAGTCAATGTAGTTTTGGACGTCCTAGCCATGGCGATCAGAAAAGAAAAGAAATAAAAGTAATCCAAATTGGAAAAGAAGTAAAACTGTCACTGCTTTCAGATGACATGGTACTATTCAGAGAAAATTCTAAAGGTGCCACCAGAAAACTACTAGAGCACATCAATGAATTCAGTAAAGTTGTAGTATACAAAATTAATACACAGAAATCTCTTGCATTCCTATACACTAACAATGAAAGATCAGAAAGAGAAATTAATGAAACAATCCCGTTTACCATCCTATCAAAAAAAAATAATATACCTCAGAATAAACTTACCTAAGGAAGCAAAATACCTGTACTCTGAAAACTATAAGACACTGGTGAAAGAAATCAAAGATAACACAAACAGATGGAAAGATATACCATGTTCTTGTATTGGAAGAATCAATATTGTCAAAATTACCTTACTACCCAAGGCAATATATAGATTCAATGCCATCCCTCTCAAATTATCAAAGACATTTTTCACAGAACTGGAACAAAATATTTTAAAATTTGTATGGAATCACAGAAGACCCCGAATAGCCAAAGCAATCTTGAGAAAGAAGAACAGAGTAGGAGTAATGAGGCTTCCTTACTTTGGACTATAGTAGAAAACTACAGTCATCAAAACAGTCTGGTACTGGCACAAAGATAGGCTTATAGATCAATGGAACAGGATAGAAACAAACCCATGCTCCTATGGTCAATTTATCTATGACAAAGGGGACAAATATATATGATGGAGAAAAGACAATATCTTCAATAAGTGGTGATGGGAAAACTGGACAGCTCCCTGTAAAGGAATGAAATTAGCACATTCTCTAACACCATACACAAAATAAACTCAAAATGGATTAAAGACTGGAAACCATAAATCTCTTAGAGGAAAGCCTAGGCAGAACAGTCTCTGACATAAATCACAGCAATATCATTTTTGATACAGCTCCTACAGTAATGAAAATAAAAACAAAAATAAACAAACGGGACATAAGTAAACTTAAAACCTTCCTCACAGAAAAGAAAATCATAAACAAAATGAAAAAACAACTCTCAGAATGGGAAAAAATATTTGCAAATGAATCAACTGGACAAGGGATTAATCTCCAAAATATACAAACAGCTCATGCAGCTCAATATCAAAAAAACAAACAAGCCAATCCCAAAATGGGCAGAAGACCTAAATAAACATTTCTCCAAAGAAGATATACAGATTGCCAACAAACACATGAAAGGATGCTCAACATCACTAATCATTAGAGAAATGCAAATCAAAACTACAATGAGTATCACCTCACACTGGTCAGAATGGCCATCATCAAAGAACCTACAAACAATAAATGCTGGAGAGGGTGTGGAGAAAAGGGAACCCTCCTACTCTGTTGGTGGGAATGCAAACTGGTGCAGCCACTGTGGAGAACAGTATGAAGATTTCTTCAAAAACTGAAAATATGGGCTTCCCTGGTGGCACAATGGTTGAGAGTCCGCCTGCCGATGCAGGAGTCGCGGGTTTGTGCCCTGGTCCGGGAAGATCCCACATGCCATGGAGCGGCTGGGCCCGTGAGCCATGGCCGCTGAGCCTGCGCGTCCGGAGCCTGTGCTCCGCAACGGGAGAGTCCACAACAGTGAGTGG